>NC_064820.1:7741379-8045603 GCF_024166365.1 Elephas maximus indicus | reverse complement strand
TAGAACTGATCCATAGAGTTTTCAGGGAGCAGCTGGTGGATTTGAACTGCCGACATTTTGGTTAGCAGCTGAGCTCTTAACTACTGTGTTACCAGGGCTTCAACTTGCTGTTGTTGTTGTTAGGTTAATCTGAGGTGCTATCAAGTCAGTTCTGACTCATAGTGACCCTATGTACAATAGAACGAAATACTGCCTGGTCCTGAACCATCTTCACAATCATTGTTATGTTTGAGCCCATTGTCGCAGGCACTGTCAACCCACCTCATTGAGGGGCTTCCGTTTTTTTCACTGATCTTCTTCTGTTTTACCAAGCGTGATGTCCAACTTGCTGTACAAGTGTTATATTAGTTGTCCATTGCCGTGTAACAAATGATCCCAAAACTTTCAGGTCTGAAACAACAAATATTTCCATATCATTTCTGTGTGTTAGAAGACTTGGGAGCATTTTAGCTGAGTCCTCCACTCATGGTCTCACAACATGAAGTCATATTCAAGTTATTGTTCAGGGTTACATTCACCACAAGACCGTACTTGGGCAAGATAATCCATTTTTGAGCCTCTTCATAATGTGAGTGTCCTCATGACATGGTAATGGGCGAGCCAAGACACAGAATCACCAAAATTTCTCTAGATGGAAGCCACCGTCTTTTGTGTACTAGCCTTGGAAATGACATCTCATTACTTCTGTCATAGCTATTCATTAGAAGTGAATCAATAAGATTATCCCACATTTAAAGGGAGGAAACTGTGCAAGAGGATGAATAACGGGAGGGGAGGATCATTGAAAACCATCTTAGAGGACACCAACCAATGAAAAAATAACACTTTCAAGAAACAAATTGCACCATAAATTATCTTGTATTCTTGTATTATCTTCTGTCAAATTGTAGAGTAAAACTCAGAATAGTTTTAAGACCAAGAATCCACCCCCAAATTACCATCCCAGACTAGCAGATAGATTTATTACAAGGAAGAAGAGAAAGGCAGGGGGAGGAAATCTTTTTTTTTTTTTCTTTTAGATCATTAAAATTCTGTGTTTTTAAAAATAATTTATTGTTTTTGTTGACAATATACACAAGAGAACATTCACCAATTCAACAATTTCTACAAGTCCATTTTTGAGCAACTACATTTGCCACATGCTCTGCTACTTATCTTCTGAGCTTAGTTATCAAAGAAGCCTTACAAGGTTGATATGGTTACCAGATGAGCTATTGGGACTTAGGAAACAGACTTCCCTGTGTTCCCAGAATCAGTGAGCTGGAACTTGAATTTATGCCTGTCTAGCTGGAAACCCAGTGCTTTCAATTCTACTTTAACCTTACAGTACTGGTTGCTCTAGACCAGGGTGTGAAGAGTTGGTTTCTGGACCCACTTCTTCTGGTTGACACCCTGTAATCTTAAGCAAGGCAGATGGTCTCTATAAGCCTTCATGTTTTTAAGCCACAGGATTTCCATAATAATATCTCTTTGTTTCATGATATCCACAGCTTTGAATGAGGTCAAGTGGATAGTTTATAGTCTCCCAGCTGTTTGATGGTCAAAGGAAGGATTGTGAATGCAGTCCTTTGATTCATCACTTTTCTAGTTACCATGGCACTTATCTACTTTCTGATGCCTCAGTGCATACATGTTCTTCCATTTATTTATTTCTCATTCTCACAACAAATGTTGAGTCTACTCCTACTTTCCCTAAAGTACTATGTTTGGCACTAGGGATAAAGCCAACTGACTCGATTCCAACTCATAGAGACCCCATAGGGTTTCCTACGTTGTAAATCTCTACAGAAGCAGACTGTCTCCAGAGGAGGTGATGGTGGTTTTGAACCGCTGATCTTTCAGTTAGTGGCCAGTTGCTTTTTTTGGCACTAGAGATAAAATGGCAAAAAAAGACACAATTCTTACCCCGTTGTTAGTTGTCGAGTTGATTCGAACTTCTGGCTACCCCAGGTATGCCGAGTAGAATGGCTCCATAGGGTTGTCAGGGCTGTGATCTTTTAGAAGGAGATCGCCAGGCCTGTCTTCTCAGATGCCTACAGAAAGTGAGTTTGACCGCCAGTCTTTGGCTAGTAGCTCCTTAACAGTTTGTGCCAACCAGGGGAACTATTACTGCCCTGGAACATCCTAAAAAGATTATATGAAGGAAAGGCTGGGAGGGTAAGTTGTGTTGTATTAGCAAACAAAAGACTTAAACAAGATAAAATATATGAGAATCCTGTTTCTGAGAATGGCTTTTATGCTTCTTTATTATCAAAAAACTGTATTTTACATTCATAAGCTTCATCTTTGCTGATAAACATTTTTAGGAAAAATTATCATATGATGATGCAGGATTCTAAAAATGATGGTAGTAGAGATTAAAAAGTGTTTTGGACTTCAAAATTTACTGTTTATTACTTCAATAATGTAAATAAAATATTGTATAACTGATGAATATATAATGAAGAACACTCAAAGAAGAAGAGAAAATAAATAGCATGTTAGATATTTTTAAGAGACAACATAGATGAAAAATGATGTGTGAAAAATATTTATTAGTGACCAAGACATTCCCATATGGAGAAGGCATGTGAAGTATGGTAGTTACTATGACATGAATCTAAAAATACCAGTAAAGGCAAAGAAGTAGCTTTACTTTAGAGCTAAATGCTCAAAGCAGCTTTTACTACCTCTGACAGAGAACAGCACATTTGTTGCAGTTATAAGAGAAGTACCAGGAATGACCTCTTTCTTTCTACCTGAATGCAAAGGTGGGATTTGACTTCAATTTATTCTAATGTAGAGCAAACAACAACAACAAAAACCCACTGCCACTGAGTGAATTCCGACTTACGTAGATACATTCTAAACAGAAGGGTTATTTTGGCTCTATACTACCTATTTTTTTTAAGCATTTGTTCTTGAGGAGTGATTTGGGCTGCAGGGAAGCCTGGAGCTGGCATTGGCATTGGCGAACTCCTCAATGTCTTTAGAGCTAGTAGTTGTCCTATGATCTGAAGGTATTACTAACATTTTATGAAACCGTTGTAGGCTAATGTGCATAATTCCCTTCAAAGTCAGAAAATAGTCAGCTTTTACCAGACAGGGTTTTCTCAGTTATGTGAAATCATAATGTCATGCTAAATATTTTAAATGTCTACTGTCCACGGGAAAAGAAAAATGAGCTCTCCTTACTCTTTCTTTTATTTAAATATGTGGTAGTTTATTAACTCGGATCTTCTCAGTTGTGAATAAACATAGATGTAAGGAGTCGCTAATAATCACTCTCATTACTGTGGTGTTCATAATAAATAAAACCTTGTTTCAACTCTGTGAAAGAAACTCTGCTACAGATTATTATCCCTCACTCCTAAAATGTCTCCTATTATATAAAGACAGCACGAAAGCAATTAGGAATTAATTGAAACCAGAGTAAGCTAAAGCAGATCTCTCAGATACTTTAAGTTTACAACAAACCTGAAGCTTTTTTTCCCCCCGAAATGTATTTTGGAGTTAGTCTTCCAGGCAGAGTAATATTTTAATGGTTTTGATGCGAAAGCAATACCCACCTCCCGTGAAAGAAAATAAAATTTAAGATGATTAAAATAGGCTGATGTTAACTGATCCCCCCAGAATAATAATCGTGAGATGGGAACAGAAAAACCTAAGGCAGCTTATGTGTGATGTTTTCCACTTCAAGAAGTTATGGTGGGAGAACACTTACTTTGTCCACTAGAGAAATGACAAAGGCTTTCTTATCTAAGCTGTTCTTGGTAACACCACGGAAAAACTGCGGTCAGCAGGTAATAAAGATAACAGCTAACATTTCTTGGGTAGCAACTATGCTTTTTTATAATGTTTTCCATGTAGTCATTTGTGTAACCCCTGGTGCTGTTATTGTACCCACTTTTCAGATAGAGATATTGTCCAGTGTTCCACAGTTAGAAAGTGGTTGTATCAGTCAGAATAGCCTATGCTTCAGTATGTTTCAGTAACAAACAACCCTGAGACACCCTGATCTAACATGGATCTGATGGTGCACTTAGGCAGCTCTCTTCCAAGTATTGACTCAGAAATGCCTGTTATACCTAGGTGGAAACTCTAACATGTTGGAGTCTTTTGGTTCCAGCCTAAAGGATTGGGAGTTGGGAGTACAAAAAATGAAGTACAGATAAGATACACATATTCTTAATTATAATGAGGAAGACACATCCCTGCCGATCATGGTCCACGGACAACAATCAGTGGTATGATCCCATTTGGATGCTTTTTTTTTTTCTTTAGCTGCCATCAAGTCAGCCGCTGAGTCATGGTGAACTCATGAACAATGGGATCAGACTACTGTCATTCATATGGTTTTCACTGGCTGATTTTCAGAAATGGGTCACCAGGCCTTTCTTCCTAGTCTGTCTTAGAAAGCTCTGCTTAAACCTATTCAATATCATAGCAACATGTAAGGAACCATTGACAGATGGAAGGTGGCTGTGCCTGAAATGAATTGGCCAGGAATCAAATCTAGGTATCCAGCAAGGAAGATGAGAATTCTACCACTGAATTACCACTGTCCTCATTTAGATGCTTAGGCATTTAGAAATGGTGGGCCCATTATTCCCTGCCACAGTAATGAAATCTGGAAAATAATGCTAATTATGGAACACTAGCAATTATTTCAGGGAGATGAACACTTGTGGGACACCTCTATCACATGCTCTATCAAGTGAACATTGGTTTTTGGGCCCTTCAGCTGGCATAAATGGATGCCACCCTGTGAGAGGAGCCAGAGGACTGGTCCATGTTTTCCCTGGCTACAGCATTTGCAAGAGCACCTTGACAGCACTGGGACTAATGCGAAAACCCTTTCCTCTCAGCTCCAAGAAGGGCTGCTAAGGGTAAAAGTTGACTGTTTATTCCCAAGAAGAATAAGATAAATAGCCGAAGGTGTGTGTATTGGCAGTAATGTGGAAACATTCCGAGATTGGCAGTTATACTTGCAACTGTGATGTTTTTCCATCCATAAATGGAGAGAGTCATTGAAGGGTTCCTAACAGGAAGCAAACTCCTGGGAAAGCTATTAGCAGTTTAGCATTTGCAATTCATGTGACACTGAACTTGCCTTAAGGAATATCATCGACATAGCCCTGTTTGGTTTAAAATGTAACTTCCACGCTGAGTAGACTTAGCATTTAGATCTCAGCTGGGTTTCTCTTGAATTTATTAACTTACAAATTGAAACACACTTAAAGTAGTTTACTATCTTTCAGCAACAACTCCTTAACTTCTCCATTTCCATAAGTAGCATCTCTCTCTTTCGTGTCCCCAGGCTTGTCATCTCCAGGTGCCTCTGACTTCTTTTCCCTTTGGCACTTAAAATAGCATCTGTTTACCAAATCCTGTGTATCATTTATTTCATAACAGTGCTCTGAATTCTTACTTTCTCTTCATTTCCACATTTTAATTGCAAGTCCTCACTACACTTTATGCCTCTCTCTACTGCTGACTAAACTCCCCACACCTCTAAGAATTAGCATCTTCAACAGCTCGCTGATTTTATTACTTTTCTTCCCAAAGTTTGCAATAATATGGAGTCAACACAGAGAAGGCCTGGCAAAAAGTCAGAGCATTGATCTTCCCAAAATAACCAGAAGATTTTTACATGGACTGAAGTTATTTTAAGAATTATACAGACAGCGTAAGCCACACCAAAAAAAAAAAAAAAAACTCATAAATAATATGGGAGAAAATCGGCTTCTCTTGTGGGTTGCCAGATGCTTTGATGTATCTCTATATACTTGTAAAATTTTATTGGCCAAAGTCTTCTAGGTAAATTGTCTTGTCCTCATAATTAAGCTCAAACCCTTCACTAAAGCCCAGAGATGATTTGACTCAGGCTCCTGGCAGTTTATTTTTATTAATCCTCTTCTTCGTTACCTAAGATTAAAAAAAGGTTTAACATTGAAGACATTATCTAGTGACCAACTGCATAGGTGTTTTTAACAGACTGGCTGCCATGGGTCATCTCCTAGGTGCCTCTATTGTCCACTTACACTGCCTTTCATTTCAAGCACTAAATTAGTCTAGCCTTGTCACTAACATTGGAAGGCAATATGAGGTGAAATACACCGGCACACAGCCGGTTATATATCAACACATGACCAGGTATATGAGCACAGAACCGGATACGCATCAATACACAACTAGATACATATCAACACAACCAGACATACACCAATGCACAACCAGATACACACCAACACACAAAAAGGTACACACCACCACAGAATCAGTGATACACCAACACATAACTAGATACACACCAACATACAACTAGATACCAACACACAACCAGATACAAACCAATACACAACCAGATACACACAGCACGCAATCAGGTATACACCAACACACAAGTAGATACATACCAATACGCAACTAGAAAACACACAACCAAATATGCACACACCACTGGATACAAAAAAAAAAAAAAAACTGGATACATACAACCAGATAAACACCAACACACATTAGTCAGTTAAAAAGGTTCCCACACATAGAAACAAATACAAAAAATACAATACATAGAAATTAAATCATCATTATATTATTAACACACACATATACACACAGACAAAAATTCAGTTTCTGCAATAGCTAAAAAGGGAGACATGTTTTATGGTCAGTGACTGGTCACAGGGTAGTTGAGTCTACAAGTGCTCAACATAATAACAGGAGTAGGGGAATGAAAAGTAAATTGATTGTTAAGCATTCTGATAAGCCTCCTTAACACAATTCTCAGAACTGGCAGCCCTTCTGCCTACCAATGTACAAGCTGAAAGTCATATGATTACAGTGTCCACCTGCAAACCCCATTGTGCTGCTCCATCTGTGTATTTTACTGTAGGTCAGGGCAGTTAATCACCACAAGGCCTCAGGGTGGCCACATAGAGGCTTATTTATGGGCAAATCAAGAAAACGGAATACTGAACCGTGCCTGATTAGCCGCACTAATATGCTACTTGTGGCTAATTTCTGAGCTGCTTAACCCACAGGTGTTTGCTCTCCCCCATAAATCACACTGTCTACCTCCTCTTTGCACTCTTGGTCCTACCATGCATATAGATAGCCTGCTTAAATGACAGGCAGGAAATAATTGATGGTGCCTTAAATCATTCCAGTGCTTAGTCAACTGGCTCTCCTCCCAAACGAGTCCCGCAACGTTCCCATTGCCCAGCTTGTTTCAGATGTTATTGTAACCCAAGTCTTTGGTTCCTTTGCATGCAACCTTTCAAAGGTACAGATTGTACATTTTCCCATTTGTATTTGTTTTACTTGTAGAGCACAGTCTTTGCATAAGACAGCACCATTAAAATTTCCACCACAGCCGGCAGTGCAATGAAGCAGAACAGACTCCCAATGACTTAGATGGGAAAGGAAACGCTTGCTGGAAATTTAGCAGCTAAGACCCTCCATTTACCTTTAATTTATTTTTTAAATTAAAGATGTTAATTAAATGGGTCACAAACCAAACAATTCAAACACTAAATATTACGGCAGGAAATGCTTGGTTTGCATATAATTTGATTCTCTAGAGTAATTCCTTGTTTTTAATCAAGTGACAGCTCAATATAAAACGAGTAGCTATGAAAACACATATATTTCATATATATTTACAATGTATGTTCATATTTGGAACAGAGGAAAATATAGGAGTTGGTGGGAGATAAATTTTATTTTTTCATGCAAAGTAAACTATTGGGAAGAAACATCAATCAATGGGTACTGAATGAAATGTTATAACTAAAAGTGATATTTGATGAAATATTAATGAAAAATAAGGGACATGATGTCAGTATATTAGGACAAGCATAACAATAAGTTTGATTCTTTAAAAATACAGCAAAAGGTCTCCTCAACTATATTGATCATTTAAGGAGGAAAATGCATGTTTGAAATTTTTTATTACTTTTAGGAGTTTTGCAAGTCCCAACCATAGTAGATTATATGTTAGGAGATACACTCATTTATTTGCTACTTTTGGCATTTTCTAATTTAGTTCAATAGTCAAATAGAAAGCCAAGATTATGGTTATAAAAGTAGAGTTATTCTAGTGAGTTCCACTTCAAACCAATATGCAGAAACAGGAACCAGATTTACCCTCCCAGCTGAAACAAAAAAAAATGGAGAAACTATAGGATATAGTGTGTTTCAAGACACTGGACATCAGGTAGTGAGGACAATGATTTTTGAGATATGGGAAAAAAAACCTGATAAGCCCTATGATTTCCCTAGCCTACTGTCTTGAGAGAGTTTTCAGGATAGAATGCAGGGAGATGAATCTACAGCAGAGCCCAGAGGGTTTCCTGAGTTAAGGGTATATAACTGAAAATCCATGGAGTTCAAGACATGCAGATTTTTGCAGAGCAAAGTACCAGGGAAAAGAGAGCATCACAGAGATGATACTTTGGAGATCTCTAGAACGTTCCCTAAGAGTATTCGACTGAGTGCTGCTTAATCCATGTGAGTGAGGAAACTACCCAAGACAGGGAGAAGAGCCAACAGAAATTATTAGAGGTAATAGCATTTGAGATTCATTCCGGTCCCAGAATTGTTTCAGCTTCCAACAACCGGACTGGACAAACTCGTGATCAATGAACATTGGGTGGAGTACACAGGAAGGCCTCAACTCAGTAGAGGGGAGTGATTAGTCATAGACCGAACAGTGTTCCAGTCCAAACAACAAACAAACAAAAAAATTAAATCCAGGCATGAGAGGATAAAATTGCTTTCAAGTAATATAACTGTGCTCAGAACAAACTCCAACAATACTTATAGGAATACAAGAATATACAACAAAATTTCATAAATTGTACAATGCTCAGGATCCAGTTATACGCTACCCGGCATACAAAGAAGTATGGGAATAAGACCCATAATGAAGAGAAAAATAAATCAATCAAAAGAGACCAGAACTTACACTGATTCAGAATTAACAGACAGGAGATTTTAAAACTTTGTAAATTGCATACTGTATGTTTGAAAAGTTATGTACAGACATGTAAGTCATAAACAACACAGATTAAAATTTGAGAGATGAAAACTACAATGCATAAGATTAAAAAAATTGGTAGATAGGATAAATTTAAGACTAGATCTTGCAGAAGAAAGATTTGTAAATTTGAAGGCATATAAAATTATGTAAAATGCAATGCAGAAAAATACTTTAAAAAAAGAACAGATCACTAGTGAGCTGTGGGGCAACTCAAATTTGACCAATGTACATGAAATTAAACTCCCTGGAATGGGTTCAGGCTCAGAAAAAAAAAAAAAAAAAGTTGTCAAAGAAATAATTATCAGCCATTATTTCTGCAACTTTTTTTTTTTTTTTCTCAAATTTGGCAAAGAATATTGAATATACCATGGACTGCCAAAAGAATGAACAAATCTGTCTTGGAAGAAGTACAACCAGAATGCTCCTTAGAGGCAAGGATGGCGAGACTGCGTCTTACATACTTTGGACATGTTGTCAGGGGGGAATAGTCCCTGGAGAAGGACATCATGCTTGGCAGAGTACAGGGTCAGCGGAAAAGAGGAGGACCCTCCACAAGGTGGATTGACACAGTGGCTGCAACAATGAGCTCAAGCATAACAACGATTGTAAGGATGGCTCAGGACCAGGCAGTGTTTCATTTCGTTGTGCATAGGGTCGCTATGAGTTGGAACCAACTCGACAGCACCTAACAACAACAACAATTTCTCAAATTTGATAAATGTCATATAAATCAACAATCCAAGAAACTCAACAAATCTCAGAATATAACAACCATTTGAGGATGGATGGGTCCTATACCAGGACATATCATAATCAAATTACTAAAATCTGCTCATAACGAGAAACTCTTAAAAGCAGACAAATAATAAAAGACATGCCACATATTGAGGAACAAAGATAAAAATGGCCACAAATTTCTTGTTGAAAACCACACAAATAAGGAGACAGTGGGGAAACATCTTTAAAGTATTAAAAAACAAAAAGAAAAGAACTGTCATCATAATATCCAGGGAGAATTCCTTTCAAAACACAGGTGAAATAAAGACTTTTTCAGACATATAAAAGATGAAATAATTGATCACCAGCAGATCTGCAGTAAAATCAATGTTAAAGGCCTAAATGGAGTCCTTCAGTTATAGAAAAACTAGAGCAAAGCTATTATTATACACAATCCAACTAAAGGTACCATAAATGGAAATTAAATCAGTAGTTTTATTATTATTATTTAAAGCTTGTTAAAAGGCAACTGATTTTTCATATGATATAATAGTAATGTAACAACATGTTTATAACATAGGTAAACCTCGTATGTATAACAATAGCTCTAAAGTCAGGAAATGAGAAATGAAAGTTTATGATTGTAAGCTTCTTCTACTGTCTATAACGAGGTAGGATACCCCTTAAAGGGAGAAAGCAATAAGTTAAAGATTGTTGTTATCGTTAGGTGCAGTCAAGTCAGTTCCAACTCATAGCGACCCTATGTACAACAGAACAAAACCCTGCCTGGTCCTGTGCCATCCCCGTGATCATTGCTATGCTTGAGCCCATTGTTGTAGCCACTGTGTCAATCCATTTTGTAGAGGCTCTTCCTCTTTTTTACTGACCCTTCACGTCCTTCTCCAGGGACTGGTCCCTCCTGAAAACGTGTTGAAAGTATGTGAGACAAAGTCTCGCCATCCTCTTTTCTAAGGAGCATTCTAGCTTTACTTCTTGCAAGACAGATTTGTTTGTTCTTTTGGCAGTCCATTGTATATTCAATATTCTTCACCAACACCACAATCAAAGGCATCAATTCTTCTTCAATTTTCCTTATTCACTGTCAACATTTCTCATGTATTTGAGGTGACTGAAAACACCATGGGTTGGGTCAGGCTCATCTTAGTCCTCAAAGTGACATCTTTGCTTTTTAACACTTTTAAGAGGTCTTTTGCAGCAGATATATGCTAAACAAGGAGAGAAATGGAATCAAAAACATTACTCCAAATAAAGGCAATAGAAAACAAATATCAAGATGACAGATAAAAATCTAACACAACCACATTAAATGTAAATGGTCTAAATGTCCAAATTAAGAGACAGGGATTGACAGATTGGAAAAAATAGAAAGAAGTAACTATATTTTGTTTACAATAAACATGTTTAAGTTAAACACACACAAACAAGTTTTTGTTGTTGTTGTTAGGAGTCTTTGAGTCAGTTCCAACTCATACTGATCCCAGGTGCAACATAATGAAACACCTCCTGGTTCTGTGCCATCCTCACAATCATTGGTATGCTTGAGTCCATTGTTGCAGCCACTAACTCAATCCATCTTGTCAAGGGTCTTCCTCTTTTTCACTGACTTTCTACCTTATCAAATGTGATGTCCTTCTCCAGGGACTCATCTCTCCTGATAACATGTCTCACCATCTTTGTTTCCAAGAAGCATTCTGGCTGCACTCCTTTCAAGACAGACTTGTTCGTTCTTCTGGTGGCACATGGTATATTCAATATTGTGTGCCAACACTGTAATTCAGAGGCATCAATTCTTCTTCAGTCTTCCTTATTCATTGTCCAGATTTTGCATGCATATGAGGCGATAGAAAATATCATGGTTTGGGTCAGGTGCACCTTAGTCCTCAAAGTAACATCTTTACTTTTGAACACTTTAAAGAAGTATTTTGTAGCAGATTTGACCAATGCAATATGTGCTTTGATTTTCTTGACTGCTGCCTCCATGGGCATTGATTCTTGACGAAATCCTTGACAACTTTGATCTTTTCTGTTTATCATGATGTTGATTATTGGTCCAGTTGCCCATACACACAAATAGATGAATAGATAGAGAGGTGGAGAGATAGATAGATAGGTGAAAAATATACACCATTTTAACATTATTCTAAAGAAAACTATAGTATTACATTAATATCAGACTATTTATTAGAAAAAAATAACATTACCATAGATAAAGAAAGTCATTCCATAATTATAACAAAGTCAATTTACAGGAGGACCTAATAATCTTTAAATATATGTTCATAATGGCATTTTTTTTTTAATGGAGCTTAAAAACAAGTGAAGCAAAAACTGGTAGAACTATAAGGAGAAATAGGCAAATTAACAATTATATTAAAATATTTAATAAATATAAGAATATGAGTTCTCTAGGAATAGAATCTTCAAGAAGTAATGATGTTTTCCCTTTTCTAATAACCTGCATTGCTTAATTGACTTCTTGAGCAGAACTACAAAAAGCACCAGATGTGTCAGTAACTATGGTGTGGGCTGATGTTTCAGTTATTCCTTCAGTCAATATTTATTGAATGCCTACTCTGTGCCACATATTGTACAACTGTGAGGACTAAGTGATGGACAAAAAGGGGACTCTCCTCTAGGAGCTTATACCTTATAATAGTGTAGCTTATGTTCTAGTCTCCTCTACTGGTTGCAAGAAAACATAAAATATAAAGATAAAATATGATCCATTTACATAAGAAATTCAATTTAGAGTAAGTAAACTGAGCCAAATAGCGAATTCTATAATACAACAAAGTGATAGAATTATGCTCAAGATACAGAAAGTATTCCCTTAAATAAGAATAATTGTGGGAATTACTCATAAGGAAGGAAATTATTTTAATGGTTAAGTAATACGTACAAATTTACAAAGAGGACACAAATGAGAACCCCATTTCTTGAAGAAAGAATAGATTTTGCAGAACAGGAGACGTAAGAATGCTTGATGTGATGGTTAATTTTATTTGTCAATTTGGCTAGACAGCAGTGGCCAGCTATTTGGCCAAACAGTAGCCTAGGTGGTGCTATGAATGTATTGCTTATATTTGATATTTATATAATTTTACTGTAAAACAGATCACTCTCCATAATGTGTGTGCTCCTCTTCTAATCAGTTGAAAGCCTTAAGAGCAAAAACCTGGAATACAAGGATTCTGCCTCAAGACTGGAACATTGATATCCTGCAAGAAATTTCAGCCCATGACCTGGCCTATTGACTTCAGAATCAAGGCTCCCAAAGTGTCCAGTTTGTTACCTGCCCTACAGATTTTGGACTTCCCAGCCCCCTCAATCATGTAAGCCAATTCCTTAAAATAAATCTAGATAAATAGGTAGATAGATAGATCGATATATGGGTACAGAGATAGATACGTGTGTGTGTACATATATGTGTGCATATTTATGTACATCCATCTTTCTTTTTATAGTGAAAACTGTGAGAGCTGGAACTTGACTGGACTGTCTTGTTTTTCCAGGTCTCACAAGTTTCCCACTTTTCTACTGCTCTATATTAGTGGACTATACTTGAGTTTTCCTTCTCTGATAGATTTCTGCCTTATTACACAGGTTCTGGCTTTCCCTGGTTTTACTGTATGTACTGTTAGCCCTGTTTCTCTGGAGAACACTGACTAATACATTTGGTGCATTGCAACTGGGTATAGGCTTCTTCTCCCTCCATTTTCATAGGTAACCCATGCATTTCCTTAGAATCATAATCACTTTAGGGGAGGCCTTTTCTGCCCACAAGCCAGAGTCCTTTCTCTGAAAAATGCCTTCCTATTCACAAGGATGGCCCTGTGGCGGCCTGCTTTATATGATGTAACCTCATTCTTCTTCCTGTAGATGACTGGGCTGCAACTGAACATCTGACCAAGCTGAAATTGTCAGATTCTCCCTCCTAGGAATTTTTAATTGGGACCTAGAGGCGTCCAGTCAGTTTGTGAATATAATCGGAAGTGTGTCACATGAAGCAATGGGATGTGGGTGACCACACACCACTACATGATCAGAGAACCAGTGTGTGGAATGAACGGTACCGACTTATAAGTAAAGCAGGAAGACATACAGGAGGATTGTGTTTTGGATTCCTGAGGAGTCCCTAGTCTTAGTGCTACACCTTTGATGAGACTCATCGTACTCTTCCCCTGGCTCTCCCATAATAAAGTTTCTATTTTTATCCATTTGGTTGAAAAATGGTTTCTTTAACTTGAAACTAGTATAAATTAATGCACAAGGCTTTAGCATCTCTCGCATCTAACCTCTTGGCTCAACTTTCTCTCTTCAGCTCTAGACCTATTTCAGACTACCTTCTAGAGAAGCTACTAGCATGATCTATATTTTCTCATCTCAACTTCACTCTGTTTAAATTTAAGCCCATTATCTTTTGCTCCACACTTTGTCCTCATATTCTGTTTCCCCCTGAACACTGAATCACCATATGTCCCATTAGACCAAATAAACAACATTGGAGTTATCCTCAACTCTTCTGTTCCTAAGTCCTACATCATGTTCATCCAACTCAATATCTGCAAGGCTCTCTGCCTATGTTGCTGGTAGGATATTATGATTAGCTGCTGTGACTTTGTTTATACTATTCCATCTCCCTGGACTGTTCTCCTTCCTGTCCATTAACCAGTTACATTTTTCACTCTTCTTCTGTCTGTTTCCTACTCACCTTTAATGATAACATTCAGAAATCACCTTTTCCACGAAAACGCAGGGAACCAAATTGATAGGCTCTCTAATGAGCCTAATTCATAACACTTTTTGGCAATGTACACAAGTAGAGGTGTGACAGCAAAAGGATAGACAGTACCTGCAGCAGATCAGAGAGATAACCGCAGGGAAGCATGATGGTAATGGCTGACCATGTGAATTCAGTCTACATAAGGAGGTGAAAGGCAAACTTCATTGCGTGCCTCGCCAGACATTGTGGGGGGTCAGACGGACTAGATAGAAGATGAGTGTTAAAAAAAGGTAAGAAAGAAAAAAAATTATTGGAATAAGGGGTAAGAGAGACACATGACTGTGGTTTGGATCAAGGTTAAGCTTTTGGAACATTTTGAGCAAATTTAAATGCCCACTATGGCCATGGCAATGACAGAGTCAAGTAGAGAAGGAAAATTGAGTTAGTGAAATAAGTTGGAAAATTCTGCTAATATATAAAACCAAAGACCCAAACCTGTTGCCATTGTGTTGATTCCAACTTATACCGACCCTATAGGACAGAGTAGAACTGCCCCATAGAGTTTCCAAGAAGCACCTGGTAGATTCTAACTGCCGACCTTTTGGTTAGCAGTCATAACACTTAACCACTACACCACCAGGGTTTCTGCTAATATGTAGAACTCTGTAATAGTAAGGGTTTCAGCTGAGGCCAGGGCGGTGACAGAGAGAAGTTCATGGAAAATAACAACTAGAGAAGTTGAGAAGGCTAGATCTTGACAAAGTTTGACTCCAAGTACTGGTGGAACTGGCTGAGTCCCCAGGGTCACCACGTAACTGTTACTTTTGTTTATACCCATTTTCAGAACTAGAAGAACATTTATTCAGTTTGGGAAAAAAAAAAATCATATAACTCAATAGGATTAACATAATCAAACACGGAATTCTTTTACCCTCCAGGATAGCGTTAGACATGTTGCCTCAAGAGTTTTTTTTGTTTTGTTTTTTTAGGTTTTGGAGGAAGATCTTCCTGTATAAGCCACCTCTTTCCCAGAATAACATCAATATGCACCAGTAAGTCATGTTCAGACCCAGCCATTTTTGTTACTTCTTCGTATTAAAAGCTGCCAATCATGGCATTTTATATAATTACTAAAAAACAACAGGTTATTGTAGAATGAAGGTCATCACAACTTTTTGTTGTTGTTGTTGTTGTTGTTAAAACCAAGAAACTTTGATGAATAAGTGTACTTTACCCCACCCACCTCATATACAAGTGAAAACTGAACAGTTAAAAAGGAAGATGGAAGGGGAATTGACAACTGTGGTGTTGGCAAAGAAAGAATAAATCTTTCTTGGAGAAAGACCAGCTAGAATGTTCCTTAGAAAGAAGAATTCTGAGATTTTGTCCAGCTTACTTTGGACAATTCATCAGGAAGGACCAATCACTGGTGAAGGACATCAAGTTTTAGTAAAGCAGAGGATCAGTGAAAATGAGGGAAACCTTCCATGTGATAGATTGACAAGGTGGCTACAATAATTGGCTCAAACACACCAAAAATTGTGAGAATAGGGCAGGATCAGGTGAGATTTCGTTTTGTTACACATAGGGTAGCCATGACTCAGTGTCAACTGGACATGTACCATTTCTTGGGAATTGGCTTTGGATACAGAGGTTCATTTTAGCTTGTTAACACAGAGGACAGAAGGGTGAGCAGGAAGCATCAAGTCAGAGAAGCAGAGCATAGATGCCATCACCTTGAGAAATGCATCATGGTGTAAAGTGGCCTTGCTAAAATGGTGCCATAGACCAGAGTTAACAGAAGAGCCTTTCTCATGCACAGCTACAAGGCAGGACTTGGGAAGTAAGCAGAGGAAGTGACTGAATCCACATGGACATGGAGGAGAACAGGAATTCCATACCCTGACACATTCCTGAAACTGTAGCTGTCAGAGGGTAGATGCCAGGCATACATCAATCCTCCTACCCTGCACAGGGGCTGGGTGAGGATGTTTATATGTTTACATTACATTGACTTTAGATTTCTGTAGGCAAATAGCTATGAAAAAGTCATCTGACAATTCTAAAAAGAAAAATGTGTGAGGTAACTCGGAAATGGCACACACAAGAGTTATTGTTTGGCTGCCTCCGATTTAAGAAGCACAGACAATACGGGGCTGGCTGAAAGTATATTACAGACAGGCAGGGTGGTTCCTATGTGGGAATTAAAAGGGCACTCGCTAAATCTGTCAGAAGGCACTTTCAAGATGTAGCACCAAAGAATTATATCACAAAGGTCACTCAGAGAAATACGAGTGTCACAAAGTTAAGTACATCTAGGGAAGATCAGATAATAGGAAATCTCTTTTTTCAAAGCTAAAATGATAGATTGCAAAAACAGTAAAGTGAAGCACATGGCAGATATAAAGGGAAATCAAGATGAAGGGGAAAAATAAAATAGAAGGGTAATACAATAGAAGTGAAGCTGTAGAAATCATAAAAGAAATGCTTGGAAACAACAGTGAAACTTATTGAATAAAGTAAAATTTATTCAGAACATTCAGATGGCAAGATGCAGAAAAATAACCCATGGAGTGGCATTCCAGCTGATTGCAAGATGCTGTGAAGAATACATTTAAAAAAAAATTGTCATATGTTCTCATAGAACACTTTATGAATAATTTAACAGGAATGCTGAGATTTATGAAAAGAGTATTATCAGTGAAATATTAATGCCAGCCCCAAGACTTTGTCTTTGTAGGCGATGGTGTGGTTCTAACCTACTTAGTATTACCAGTTTCCATGTCCAGTCTCATTCCAAAAATAGGGCAGAAACATTTAAGGAAAAGTGTAGAATGTGAGAAGCAGTCTGTGATTAGTTATCATGATTACTTAGAAACTATCTTACCTGCTAATTGAACTGTTTTAGCCCCATCACCTGATGGACCAGTTCCTGGATTTCCTTGTGCTGCCTGAGGGTTTTTCCTTGGCCCTCATCTTGGTGGGGACATCTCCGTCACTCCACAAGACATTTGGAGGATCAAACTTTCTTGGAGCAGGACAATAAAGAACAACAATTCACCGTCCACTCTAAGCACCATTTGACCTGCCCCTTGGTCGCATATAAGGAACAGTCCAGAGATGGATACAGGCTGGAGGCAGTCCTGCAGACATTCTTCAAATTCACTGGTCAGTTGGTGAGGGAGCACATTGGGTTACATTTGTCTTCTGCACTAACAGCGCTACTACACGCATCCAAAAACAAAACAACAAGAAAAACAAACCAGTTGCAGTTGAGTGGATTCCAACTCATGGTGGCCCTCTGTGTGTTAGAGCAGAACTGTGCTTCACAGGGTTTTCAATGGCTGTGGTCTTCTGAAGTAGAATGCCAAGCCCTTATTCTGAGGTACCTCTGAATGTATTTGAACCACTAACCTTTTGGTTACTAGCCGAGTGCTTAACTGTTTGTACCATCCAGAGACTCTAGAACATGCATAAAAATTAATAAATAGATAAATAAAAAACTTTGCCATCAAGTCAATTCTGACTCATAGTGACACTATAGGACAGAGTAGAGCTGCTGTATAGAATTTCCAAGGAATGGCTGGTGGTTTTGAGCTGACAGCCATTTGGTTAGCAGCCTTAGCTTGCCGTAGCTCTTATCCACTGCGCCACCAGGGCTCGTGCCATTATCAAAACCACCAGAACAGAAATACAAGTTCTATACTGAACAGCACAAACAGAAGGTTGAGATCAGATGTTTGACTTCTGCATCAATGATTCCTCACAACTTTTCAAAAATTGCAGGTAGTACTTAACATTCAGCCTCATGATATGCAAGTCCTGTTTAAGGGGAGTGTTAACCACTGGCACCTGAGGTTGTGGCTTAGGACACTGGGCCATTTGATTCCTGCTTTTGCAACCTTTTGCCCCAAGCTAATCTTCGCTTTGTCCACTGATACAAAGATAATTCAATTTATGGAATGTTATACAAGCACTCATTGAACTTTATGGAACTGTTAAAAATCACCCACTGTACTTATAAAAGGAAACCCTGGTGGTGTAGTGGTTAAGTGCTACAGCTGCTAACCAAAGGGTCGGCCGTTAGAATCTGCCAGGTGCTCCTTGGAAACTCTATGGGGCAGTTCTACTCTGGCCTATAGGGTCGCTATGAGTCAAAATCGACTTGACAGTGCTGGGTTTGGTTTGGTTTGGTACTTATAAAGAAGGCTGAAGCAAAGGAGGAAATTGCCTATAATATTGAGCCGCTGATATTGTATTTTCAGAAGTATTTATGTAGATAAGCTTTGTATAAATATCACCTGGTATTGGCTGGACATGTTTGTGAAGATAAAACCAGTTCTTTCTCTCTCTTGGAAAAAAAGAATATATACATACATATATATATAAAAGGAGGCCATTCACTTCCTGCAAAGACACTTGCTACAAAATTAATGCACAGCACTGAGTATCCTCCAAAACTGCCCTACACTGTGTTCTGAAGGAGTTACTTGAAGACGTAATTCCTAGTGCTTTGGAAATAATTGTCTTATAAACACTACTTAATTTCATTAATAATGCTTAAACCATGTACTTCTTCATCTACCATAAAAATAAAATGGACTAGGTATAATTCTATTATATATTACAAGTATTATGAATAGATTAAATGTATAATTTCCAATGAAATCCATAATTTATTATGGTTTTAAAAATAGTGCACAGACAACTTGTACAAGGCAAGGTCATGGAAGCTCCATCACAAGAAAACTCATTGCCTTCAGACACATGCAAACTCCGTGACAGACCAATTTGCTGGCCTGAGGGCTATGGGGACCACGGTCTTGAAGAACATCTATCTCAATTTGCATAACATAGTTTATAAAGAAAATGTTCTACATTCTACTTTAGTGAGTAGCATCAGGGATCTTAAAAGCCTGTGAGCTGCTATGTAGAATACTCCACTGGTCTCACCCCTTCGGGAACAAGGAAGAATGAAGAAAACTAAAGATACAAGGGAAAGATTAGTCCAAAGGACTAATGGACCACATCTACCACGGCCTCCACTAGACTGAGTCCAGTACAGCTAGACAGTGCCCGGCTACCACCAATGACTGCTCTGACAGGGATCACAGTAGAGGGCCCCGGACAGAGCTGGAGAAAAAAGTAGAACAAAATTCTAACTCAAAAGAAAGACCAGATTTGCTGGCCTGACACAGACTGGAGAAATCCTGAGAGTATGGCCTCCAGACTCCCTTTCAGCTCAGTAATGAAGTAACTCCTGAGGTTTACCCTTCAGTCGAAGATTGGACAGGCACATAAAACAAAACAAGACTAAAGGGGCACACCAGCCCTGGGGCAAGGACTAGAAAGCAGGAGGGAACAGGAAAGCTGGTAATAGGGATCCCAATGTTGAGAAGGTGGAGTGTTGACATGTCGTGGGGTTGTTAGTTAACCAATGTCATAAAACAATATGTGTACTAACTGTTTAATGAGAAACTAGTTTGTTCTGTAAATCTTCATCTAAAGTGTAATTTAAGAAAAAAAAAAGTGCATGGGGAACAAGTAAAATGTGCCACTTTTATGGTTATTGAATGCCTTTTGGACATGAGGTTATAGCAATTTTCTATGCCACATCTTAGAAAAGAGTGGACTCGTTTTTCTTTTAAGAAGAAATGCAGTATAAAGAAACATTGAGGAAATAATCTGTGTATCTTGCAATTTCTTCAGTAAAAAACAAAACCCACTGCCATTGAATTGATTTTGACTCATAGCGACCCTATAGGACAGAGTAGAACTGAACCATAGAGTTTCCAAGGAGTGCCTGGCAGATTCGAACTGCTGACCTCTTGATTAGCAGCCGTAGCACTTAACCACTATGCCACCGGAGTTTCCAATTTCTTCAATAAAAAATAATTATACACAGCTTTTATCTGTGTAGTGGAAAAGGCAATAGAAATATTTTTTTTATTATATAAATCATTTATTTGTAAAGTTTGATATTGTAATCTTTTTTTCCCCTCTTCTTCCTTAAAACTAGCCTGGGTGGAAAACAGATGCTCTGTCAGCTACTCTGCGAAATGACTTGTAGTTTAACCCAGAAGGTCATGCTTCCTATCCCCATGGGGAAACAAGGAGGAACTGAGAAACTATGTCACTTCCATAGTGACAAGAAAAGAAATTCCCTTTCATGGTCACATTCTTTCCATCAAGTGTTTTGAGGCTGATTGCCTGTTAGATCAGAGATGGCATCCTCTTTATCCAAAGTCATGGCAATCAAATTAAAGCATCATGGCCCCTCCTCACCCTGAGCCGTTTCATTACCCCAAGCCCTCTAAACAGATCATCCTGACTACCTAACACAAAGACTGACACACAGTAAATGTTATAGTGATCACTGTGACATTAGTCATTGCTAAGACACCCTTAGGGGCAGCCCCATTATGTCTCACACACATGCTTACTTCCCACTTACCACTAGGGACCAAAGCCCCCAGGTCCTCACTGAGTACCACTTGGATTCTTATCTCCACCTGACTCCACCTACTACTTCACCTTCCCAACTGCTTAAGCTCCCACTGGGACAAGAGTCCTTTATGTACTCAACTTCTTGTTCTAAACAGAAACCCTGGTGGCATAGTGGTTAAATGCTACTGCTGCTAACCAAAGGCCAACGTTTGGCCAATTCCAGAAGGCCCTCTCAAGGGTGGCTCTTTTCTTTCTCACATGCCACGTGGAAAGCTTACTATGGGCCTGGAACCTCTGTCTGAGCACTCTACATAGGTTAACTCAGTTCATCCTTTCAACAACACCATTTACATGAAGAAGATATGACACTGAGGTAGACAGCACTCTTGTTCTCTACCGCAGCTTTGGGACCATTTCTCTTCTAGACTCTCTGAAAACTCCCAGCCAGGTTGAAATGAATACCTCAGATTCTACTACTCTGTGTCCTTTTTGTGGTCATAGACAATGCTCCTGGCCTCTCCCCTTTACTCACTGAAGGTTTCAGCCCCCAGATTATTTTCTTTCTCACAACCAGACTTCTGAAAACTTTGGCAGCCATGGAGAAGACAGGATTAACACCTCAGGCTTCCAGTATTTCCGAAGGTTTCTTCCAATGGTCTCTCCCAGCTACCCCTCCCCCACCATGGTCACAATTCAGGACCATGTCACCATTGATAACTGAACCACATTTAACACTTAAATCCAGAAATCTCACTTTTGCTCTACACCTCCTACCTTTCTAAGTAACAATTTCACCCAACTAGGACATGTATACTACGGAACCCATGAGTTAAAAAATAAAAATCAGAGTTGTCAACAATTTCATTCTACTTGGATCAACAATCAATGCTCATGGAAGCTGCACTCAAGAAATAAAATGATACATTTCATTGGAAAAATCTGCTGTGAAAGACCACTTTATTGTTTTAAATAGCAAAGATGTCACTTTGATGACTAAGATGTGCCTGACTCAAGCCATGCATGGTATTTTCAGTCATCTCATATACATGTGTGAATGTTGGACAATGAAAAAGCAAGACAGAAGAACTGATACATTACAATTGCAGTGTTAGCAAGGATTAGTGAATATACCAAGGACTTCCAGAAGAGTGGACAAATAAGCCTTAGAAGAAATATAATTACAATGCTTCTTAGAAGCAGGGATGATGAAATTTCACCTTGTTTACTTTGGACACATCATCAGGAAAGACCAAGCACTAGACAAGTACATCATGGTTGGTAAATTAGAGGGTCAGCAAAAATGAGGGAAGCCCTCCTTGACATGGATTGACTCAATAGCCACAGCAATGTATTCAAATATTCTCATGATCATGATTATCACATAGCACCAGACCACTTTTTCTTTTTTTCTGTTATAAATAAGGTCATCATGAGGAAGAATCCAGAGCAAGTACTGTTTTCAGGGGCTGCCAGTGGCACCCAGTGCCTCAGAGAGCACAAGAGGAACGTGTCCAGATTCGGAAAGTTGTATTAATTTACACTCCCAATAGTAATGGATACGAAAGCTTCCTTCCTCACAATGACAACAAAAGAGAACACAACCAAACTTTCAGAGCTTTGCAATATGGAGGCAGGGAAGAGCA
This sequence comes from Elephas maximus indicus, assembly GCF_024166365.1. Classification (NCBI taxonomy): domain Eukaryota; kingdom Metazoa; phylum Chordata; class Mammalia; order Proboscidea; family Elephantidae; genus Elephas; species Elephas maximus. Next base: position 8,023,027 of record NC_064820.1, on the reverse strand, counting down.
TCTCAGTGTAGTTTTAATAGGTGTTTTTCTTATTATGAGGTAGGTTGAGTATTTTTACATTTGCATTTCCTCTCCTGTTCTATCTCTGTTCATATGTTTTCTCATATTTCCATTGTGTTGTGATTTGAGGAGGTCTGTGTGTGTTGGGGAGATGAGTACTTGACGTGTGACTGCAAATAGGTTTTCTAGTTTGGCATTTGTCTCTTTGTGATGTTTTTTCTTTTTTGAGTCATACAGAAGATTTTTTCTTTTATTTTTGTGGTAAAATGTGACAATATTTTCTTTGATGGCTTCTTGATTTTAGTTATATTTAGGCCTTCTCCTTTCCAAGATTATAAAGAAATTTGGCACTGTCTTCTGGGACTTTAATGGTTTGTCTTTTATAACTAAATATTTGAACAATTGGAATGTATCCCAGGGTGTGGTGTGAGGATTGAGTCCAACATTAAGATTTCCATTAGTCAGCCCAGTTGCTCCAACACCCCTTTTTGATAAGTCAATCTTCTCCACCTTCTAATTTTAATTGCCACTTTGATTATGTTCCAGATCTCACATTCACTTCAGCCTATTCCCTTTCCCTGTCATTTCATGTGCCAGTACCACACTATTTTAATAATTGTGATCTTATCATATGTTTTAGAATCTTGTAAAGGTATTCAATTTTCATTACTTTTCCGCTCAAAATATTTCTGAATCTTTTAGTTCCATGTGAGCTTTGGCGTCATCTGGCCTTATTCCTGCCAGAATATCTGTTGGTATAATTGTAATTGTTTGAAATTTGTGAATTAATTTACAGACATTTAATATTGAATATTCTCATACAGGAACTTGGTATATCTCTTCATATATTCAGGGTTTTTATGTGTGTGTGTTTGTGTTCTGTGAGTTGGAATTGACTCGATAGCAATGGGTTTGATTTTTTAGTTTGGTTCTTCAATAGTGTTTCGAATTTACTTCACACAGAAGTTGCTTATTGTTATGGATTGAATTGTGTCCCCCCAAAAGATCTGTCAACTGAGCTAGGTCATGATTGCCAGTGTTGTGTGATTGTCTACCATTTTGTCATCTGATGTGATGTCCCTATCTGTTGTAAATCCTATCAATATGATGTAATGAGATGGATTAGTGGAAGTTATGTTGATGAGATCTATAAGATTGGATAGTGTCTTCAGCCAATCTCTTTTGAGATATAAAACAGAGAAGCAAACAGAGGGAGATGGGGACTTCATACCACCAAGAAAGCAGTGTTGGGAGCAGAGTGTGTAGTTTGGACCAGAGATTCCTGTGCTGAGATAGTCCCAGGCCAGGGGAAGACTGATGCATGACAAGGACCTTCTTACAGAACTGACAGAAAGAGAAAGCCTGGAGTCGGCACCCTGAATCTGGGCTCCTAACCTCCAGGACTCTAAGAGAATAAGCTTCTCTTTGTTAAAGCCATCCACTTGTGGTGTTTCTGTTACAGCAGCACTAGATAACTAAGGCATCTGTTTTCTTATAAATTTCCTCCTAGCTGTTTTATATTTGGAAACCCTGGTGGCATAGTGGTTAAGTGTTACGGCTGCTAACCAAAGGATCAGCAGTTGGAATCCGCCAGGCGCTCCTAGGAAACACTATGGGGCAGTTCTACTCTGTCTTATAGGGTTGCTATGAGTCAGAATCGACTCGACGGCACTTGATTTCGTTTGGTTTTTTGGTTTTATATTTGGGGTTTGTTATTTTAAATGGGCTCTTCCGCGAAAGCTATTCGTGTATACCAATCAATTTTCTACATTTCACTATTACTGAATTGCGATACTGTTTGCACTAGTATTTCAATTGATCCTCAAAGGCTTTTCATCTAACATCATATCACCTGTATGTAGTGATACAGTTATCTTACCCTTTCTAATTTTTCTTTCCTACATGCTTTTTCTCTCATCTAATTGAATTGGCTAGTGCCTGCAGCAATTTGCTAAATAATATTGATGATAGTGAGCAAGGCAGTAGTTAAATGAACTATTTCACATGCAAATATATCAGCAAGCTAACTTATAGATAAAAAAAACAAGATATTAATACAAAATCCTAAATTAAAAATGATCAAACATAATCAAAGAATGCTTTAAAAATATAATCATTCATAATAAAGTTGGGATGGCTGGATATTAGAAAATCTATTGATTTAATTTACAACATTAAAAGATCTAAGGGGAAAAAAAAAAGTTCATCCCCATAAATGTTGACAGGCATTTGGAAGCTTTTAGCAACCATTCATAATTTTAGAAAAATTAATAAATCAAGAACACATGGCCATTCTTTAATTGATAAAATGTGTCTATTCAGTCCAAAAGCCAGGATCATACCCAATAGTGAAACCCAAAGAGCATTGCAGATTCTGGTGTTTCATTTGTGCCGTATTATGTGGGCAATTTTAGGAAACATTTCACAATCACATATAAAGAAGTTTATCTCCTCTATTTTCATGATACAGCATGAGTTCTATATAACACAGCTCTTGCTTATCGATTGTATTAATAAGATTTTCATATATTTTTATTTAAACTTGGTCAGTCATGAACTTAGAGGATTGGAATGCCCTTTTACTCATAGTTTTCATTTCTTCTTGAACCTCTTGTAGTTTCTGCTTCCTTAATATAACTTCTGTACTAGTTTGTGAAAAATATATTTATAATTGCTACACCTTCTTTGTCAACAATTTCAATTATACTTTCAGTTTTTTGTCTTGCTTAATGGTTTCGCCTAAATTACTTCTCATTTTGTCTTATATAAAGACGGTGTCCCCTGCTTATTTGTCTCTTTTGATTTATATTTGCCTAGTATACCTTTAAATTTTTTTAGTATACCTTTGCCTGTTCTTTGGTTTTAGTCTTCCTAGTGTCACATTGTTTTAATTGTGTCCCACTGAATAACAAACATGCTTATTTACATTTATTGAAACACGAATTGTGTTTGGTCTCTATTCTGTCATATATTGTATGCATATTCTATATTAATATAATTTTAAAACATTTAATTTGTGTCTAGTTTTCTTTGTGCTTTTTTGCTATTAGTTTTTTTTCTGATATTTAAGGCGTATCTTTTTTATCATCATTATTTCTGTAACTATAGCTTTATACAGTACCCTTCGTCCATTAATCACGTAGGCAGTATCTTTGAGCTCCCTCCTCTAAGCAGTGAGCACATTAACATCATTTCTGTGTCTTCTCTACCCTCCACTGGCACTAATTTCAGTCAGTAATGTTTTCTTTTCTATAATTATAATTATTCTGTTAGATATCTTTATGTTTTTATTAGCTTTTCACCTTAAAAGGCATCCTCTGAGCTAAAATCTCATGGGTGGAGCTAAAATTATATTATTTTTCCTCCTCAGTGCAATCATTGTTAGTTGCCTCATTTTTACATTCTGGAAGTCTGTTACACTTTCATTCTGTTCAGTCACCCTAATTACTATGGCCATTGTTTTCTTAGTTCCATGCTATCCGAGTTCACAACTAACCCTTCAGGTATAATTTCCTTAGTCATTGCTAGATTGGCTCCAGTTCTTCATCTAGGACTAGTTCCCTTCCATGAAGCTTATGAAAAAAATAAATAAATAAATAAATAATAATCCCTTAGTTCTTGTTTATTAAACACAACAAGTGTACCATACTAAGTCACACTTTTTAGGTTAAATGTTTCCTGGCCCAAAAAACGTGTCCTGTAAAATATAGATTCCAATTTTTATCATTTTAGAAATTAAAAAAAAAAATCTTAAACCACACATATACAAAGAAAGCTTTCTTCCTCTGTGGCAGGCCATCAAAAAACCTTTGGTTAGTGAAATTTGGAAAGTTACCCTGGTCCCTTCTTGCTTCAAAGAAAATTTTCTTTGTACAATTATGGATGCATTGTACACCACATAAATTTTAGAACCGCTGTTGAATCGATGAATTAACTGCAGAGATTTTGGTTAGGATTGCTTTGAATCTATAGATCAATGTAGAGGAACTGACATCTTAACAAAACCAGATTTCCAATCCATGAACACTACTGTTTTTAATTTGGTTTGATTTTTCTCTACAAAGTGTATAATTGTTATGGTAGAAATCTTGACCAAATTTTGTCAGCTCTATCCCTAAGTATTTCAAATTTTTGGTCACATTGCAAATTGTGCTCTCTTAAAAAATTCAACATCTAGTTGTGCATGACTAGTATCTAGAAATGCAATTGCTTTTTTCATACTGACTTTGTATACAGCAACATTGCTAACCTCATGTATTGTATCTAGCAGGGTTTTCTTTCTTTTTTTTTTTTCCTGTAGATGGTTTGGGATTTTTTGACATATACAGTCACATCAAACTGTCTATCTATAGACAACTTTAGTTCTCCCTATTCATTATCTGGATGTTTATTATTTTTTTCTAGTCTTATTTGACTGGATAGTTCCTCCATTCAGATATCGTGATATGTAGAATAATGACCCCATGAAGACACTAGGGTCTCCAGACCTTGTGAATATGTTACCTCCATGTCATAAAGAACTTTGCACACTTGATAAAGGCTATGAACTGTGTGGTGAAGAGATTGTACTGGATCATCCAGATGGGCCCAACCTAATTATACGAGTCCTGAAAATCAGAGGAGTTTGTTTTGTTTTGTTTTTTTCCTTGTAGGGTTATATAGGTGAAAACAGAGAAGAAAGAGGTCGAATGTTTGAGATCGACTCTACCCACCACTGGTGGCTTTGCACACGGAGAACGGGGAGCATGAGGCAAGGAATGTGGAAGAGTTCCCAAGGAGAATGGGAACAGCTCTCAGCAGATAGAAGACAGAGACCTCAGTCCCACAAGTGCAAGAGACTGAATTCTGTTAGCAACTCGAATAAACAAAAGAAGAATTCTCGCCTGTGATCTTTGGTAAGAAACACATAGCAGCTGACACCTCGGTTTTAGCTTGATGAGACCTCTGTCAGATTTCTGACTCACACCAGTGTAAGATACTAAATATGGATTGTACTAAGCTGCAAGGATCCTGGTAGCACATTGGTTAAGCTCTCAGCTAAACAACCCAAAGTTCAGCGGTTGAAATCCACCTGCGACTCTGCAGGAGAAAGACGTGGCCGTCTACTTCCCTAAAGATTACGTAAAGCCTTGGAGAGCCCACGAGGCAGTTCCACTGCATCATGTAGGGTTGCTATGAGTTGGAAATGACTCGAAAGCAGTGGGTCTGGTTTTCTTGGTGTTGGTATTAAGCCACTAAATACCGAACTTATAGGACAGAGTAGAACTGCCCCATAGGGCTTCCAAGGAGCAGCTGGGGGATTCGAATTGCCAGTCTTTTGGTTAGCAGCCAAGCGCTTAATCACCGTGCCACCAGGGCTCTGTAAAAACAGAAATGATGAGGAAGACCGTCCTAACTTTGTTACAATCTTAAAAGAAAATCATTCAGTCTTTCACTATTAAATATTAGCCGTGATTTCTTTGTAGCAGCCTCTTATCAGGTTAAAAAGTTTTCTTTAATGCCTAGTTTGCTGATAGTTTCTTGGTTTTGTTTTGATTTTAAATCAGGAATGGCTGTTGTATTTTGTCAGTGCTTTTTACTACATTTAAGATGATCATATGTTTTTCTTTTTTAGTATATTGACATAGCAAAGTACATTGATCCATTTACAAATGTTGAGCCAGCCCTCAATCCCTGGGTAAACTCCACTCAATCATGATTCATAATTCTTTTTATATATTGGTGGATTTGTTTTGTTTATATTTTGTTAAATATAAAATATAAAAATACAGACTAATAGCCTTTATGCTATTAGTCTGTATTTTTCTTTTCTTGTAATAGCTTCATCTGATTTTAATATCAATATAAGACTCGCAAAGTAAGTTTGGAAGTTTTCTCCATGTTCTGTTTTCTGGAAGAGATTGCTTAGAATTTATATTATTTTTTCTTTAAATATTTGGTAGAATTTGCCAGTAAAGATGCCTGGGTCCAGAGTTTTATTTGCAGGAATATTTTAAACTAAAAATTGACTACCTTTAATGTATATTACACCATCCAGTTAATTTATTTATTCTTGGATGAATTTTAACAGCTTGAGTTATTCAACAAATTGCTCCATTTAACCTAAGCCATCAATTTTTTTTTGCATATTTTTAATAATAGTCCCTTATGATCCTTTTAAGGGACTTTATTAAAAATATGTCAGGGTTACTTCTTTTCACTATACTTGTTCAATCTGTATGCTGAGCAAATAATCCAAGAAGGTGGATTCTATGGAGAAGAATGTAACATCAGGGTTGGAGGAAAACTCATTAACAAACTGTCATATGCAGATGATACAACTTTGCTGAAAGCAAAGAGAACTTGAAGCACTTACTGATGAAGATCAAAGACTACAGCCTTCAGTATGGATTATATCTCAACATAAAGAAAACAAAAATCCTCACAACTGGACCAGTAAACAACATCATGATAAACAGAGAAAGGACTGAAGTTGTCAAGGATTTCATTTTGCTTGAATCTACAATCAAAGCCATGGCAGCAGCAGTCAAGAAATCAAACCACTTATTGTACTGGACAAATTTACTAAAAAATGTTAAAAACCAAAGACGTCACTTTGAGGACTAATGTGTGCCTGACCCAAGCCATGATATTTTCAATTGCCTTACATGCAGGCAAAGGTGGACAATGAATAAAGAAGACCAAAGAAGAATTGAAGCATTTGAATGATGGAAGTAGTGAAGAATATTGAATAGACCATGAACTGCCAGAAGAAGGAAAAAAATCTGTCTTGGGAAAAGTACAGTCAGAATGCTGTTTAGAAGTGAGTATGGTGAGACTTCATCTCACATACTTTGACATGTTATCAGGAGGGACGCAGTCCCCTGGAGAAGGACATCATGCTTGGTAAGTAGAGGGTCAGCAAAAAAGAGGATGACCCTCACTGAAATGGGTTGACAAAGTGCCTACCAATTGGGCTCAAATATAGAAATGATTGTGGGGATAGTTCAGAACTGCTCAGTGTTCTGTTCTGTTGTACATAGGGCTCTGCAAGTTGGAACCGACTCGAAGGCACCTGACAACAACAACAATGATCCTTTTAATATTTGTAGGATTTGTAGCAGTGTCACTTATCTTACTTCTGATGTTAGTAATTTTTTTCTTCTCTGTTTTATTTTGATCAGTCTGGCTGCAGGTTTATCAATTTACTTAATCTTTTTTGAATAATCAGATTTGAGATCTTTTTTTCTTCCTGTTTTTAAGTTCATTGTGTTATGGTACTACATTGTTATTTTTTTCCTTATACTTAGTTTATAATTGATTTTCTCTTTTTCTTTAATTTATTAATGTGAAAGTTTTAATAAGTAATTTGAGAGCTTTCTTGCTTTTTTTTTCTTTTTCTTTTAAGTATGTAGTGCTATAATATCCTCCTAAACACTGTTTTATCTAACCCTATAAATTTGAATATAATCTGTTTTAATTGTAATGGACTTAAAAATGTATTTCTGTCCCCCATGTGATTTCCTCTTTGACCATAAGTTATTTAGAAGTATGTTGTTATTTTTCCAAATTTGGGGGAATTTTTCAGATTCCTCATATTGGTTTCTAGTTTAATTCACTATAGTCAGAGAATGCACTGCACGCAAATTTAATTATTTTAAATCTTATGAGGTTGAGCTAATTTTGTTTTTAGATAGCCATCTGATTTTCTCAACACTATTTGATAAACAGTCTGATTTAAAATGTCACCATTTTGAACTACATAGATTTAAAAAATGCAATGTATAATACAGATATGCTGAAAAAAAATTAATTGGGATCTTAGCTTTTTTTGCATGTAAATTATGTTCCAAAGGAAATGCATTATGCACACAAAACCATAAGAAATTCTGTGGACAAATTTATTTTCCAATATCCTTTTGAATCAAGCTGCAGAATTTTTTTCAGGGATTTAGTCACATCCAAGTAATCTTTTTTAAATTTTTTTCCTTGCTAAATTCACTTTTCTAAGGCACTGGTAAGGCACTTTTGGCTATGCTGAGTTCTTTTATGCAATATGAATTCAAAAAAATTTTTTTTTCCTGTAATTAAAGGAAGATATTGTTTTCCTTCTTGGCTTGGTTTATAGGACTATGAATGTCAAGACCACAAAGATACTGTTGATTTAAGATTGTACATGTTACCATGGCTTGTGCTGTACTCAGAAGGAATGCTCAAGGAACATGTTAAGATCCAAGGACAAAGGTGAAGACGTTTTTCAATTTTTTTAATCATTTATTTTTAAAGCACTTGACAAGGGTAGTCAGTGATGCACAAAAAGCAGCGGAATTCCTCTGCCTGCCCTCCGGGAACAGAAGACAAGGAGCAGGCACTGGAATCAGAGGGAAGATGACACCAGGAGAATTTAAGCAACCGCATATCTACCTGCATCTATATCTGCCCTATGTATATCTATATCTGTCTCTATTTACACAAAGGGGACAAAGCAGCCTTCTGACTGTGAAAGAAAGAGAAAAAGAGAAGAGGAAAGCTTTCTGGAGAAAGTGCTTTCAAATTCATACTAGTAGCTCAGGGGGCTTGAGAGACTCTGTCTGAAGAGAGAAATCCAAGCTCCTGACAGACTGAAGAAAAGAGACTGTGAGCTAAAAATCAGTTTACTGTAAATTGAAATACTCCTTCCAGAAAGTGAGTGTCTAAAAGGAAGAAAAGTCAGTGGAGAGAGGAGAGTTCCTCTCACAACTTTTTTTTTTTTAGCAGAGAAGGCATTTAAGGAAGTGAATACGTAGGAAGTGAACAAAAAACAGGGCACAGATTCGTGGAAGCCATTTCTTAGTAAAAGATCTCAAAGTAATGAATAGGTCCTTTAGGTCGTTTCCTGGAAAATTACATTTATTTACTTTGAAGAGTGTTTCCTATAGCTTTCTTTCTTTTTTTTTCTTTTTAAATCATTCATATATATTTTCTTGAATATGTAGGCACACAAACATTTTATTAAGTATATATATAATAAGGAAAACTGCTTTGTCCTTAAACGACATTTCCTCTCCTATGTCTTCCACAAAATCTGTTCCTTGGTGATTGGAATTCTATATTTACGTAAGAAATACTTTCTTTGCATACCTCAAGGCTTGGCTATCTTGCATCTTTGCAAACTGCCCAGAGCAGGGTACTCTGGCACTATCTGTTAACACCAGAAGGTTCTGCCTTACATATTTTATGTAATGCAAAACAGTGTCACCTAGGGGCCTCAGATCTTTCAGGAAAAACGATATTTTTGTAATAAGTGTGTCCCTTTCCTTCATCAAGCCATGTTTCCAAGCACGAATGGATGTTAATTTTTGACCCTTTTTCCATAGCCATATTAAGAGGGATCGTCCATAAAGAATTTTTTGGCTGTAGTTAGAGTGAAATACATGCATAAGTGAAATACTAAGAAAATGGGAAGCCCTCGCTGTGGGTTTCTTTAGTTTATGGTTAAAATTTAAATATATTCCAGGTAGCGAGGGTCCATTTTACCTATTATTTTGACTTAAACTAGCAATGTTAGTGATCAGGTTTAACTCTTCTCATAGTTCCCATTCCTCTTTCAAAAAGATGGCAAGGAAGGAAATACCATTCTGGTGTTTTATACAAAGGAGGCATCTACCAACCACAGAATAGTCACAATTCCTCCATTTTATTCTAAATATAATATCATCTGTGCAAAAAAAATATATATATATGTATATATATACACACACATACATATATTGGGTAGGGGGTGTAAGAAAACCAGGAATGACAGTTCCGACTGTCAATCTACACATTTAATGAGAAACCCTGCCCGATTTAATGAATCCTGGTGCTTCGCTCTGGCATCATTTTAAACAGAACTCGCATATACTACTCAGCCGTGTCACTTTCCGGCCTCCGTTGTGGCAGCTCAATGCACCTCTAATGGAAGGAGTTCTCCCTATGAACTATTAAGCGTATGTAAGCAATCACTACTAACTTACTCAGACGGTGAGGCTGGGACATGTGTGTGTGCGTGCGCGGTATGTGTTCACATGTACGTGTGCTTGACAGAAAGAGAGAGAAAGAAAGACAGAGAGACAAAAGACACACAGAGAGACACACTGAGCCAGAGAGAGAGACAGACAAGAGACAAAGATTGAGACAGAGAGAGAAGCAGAAACACAGAGAGACAAAAACACAGAAAGAGACAGGAAGAGAGAAGAGATGACGACATGTGGAAAAAGAGAGAGGCAAAGATGCAGAGAGAGACAGGAAAAGAGAGAGAGAGGCCAGATGCGTGCATGACGGAGGTTTCAGGCCCCAGCGAAATGTTGAAGCAGAACTGGAAATGTCCTGGGAGCATTAGCACAGGGAACAAAAACAATGAGAGGAAAAACAGCATTTTATGTCCGAAATGCTATGAAAAATCAAAGCCTAATTGGGTCACGGGGAAGACAGGGCCCTGTGCGCCGCCTGCCGTTGTTCATGGCCCACTTTGGTGCAGACAAGCTGGAGTTTAGCTGGTCCTAGTCTCCTTCCCACTGCAACGACAGTCCCTCTCGCGTCTCACACACGCGGTGTCGGGGCGGGAGGCCAGGGAATGACTGAGTTCTCTCCATTTGCCTCCTGAAAGCAGCGGGACTTTCTTGTTTCAAATAGATCATGGCTGTCTTGTCCCTAAATGATGTGACCTCAAACTCAGCTGCCTATCCCAAATGCTAACTTCCGTGAGCTGAACATTACTCGGAGCCAGGTAAGAAACAGAAACCGAATACCTTTTGTCTCCGTAGGTACCAAAAAGAAAAAGGAAAAGACTGTCTCCTGTGCACCTGAGGTTATCTCATTCCCAACATTGTTGTAATCAAAACAAGGATGTTACATTTTATTACCCACCTTTATTCCTCTTCCCCTACCCTCCTCTCCCTTCTGACAATACCAGTATCAACATCTATAAGTCTATCACTATTGCTGTATCTGAAACTATATCAACTGTATTCTTCTATCTATATCAATTTTAACCCTGGTGGCATAGTGGTTAAGTGCTATGGCTGCTAACCAAGAGATCGGCAGTTCAAATCCACCAGGCGCTCTTTGGAAACCCTACGGGGCAGTTCTACTCTGTTCTGTAGGGTCGCAATGAGTTGAAATCGACTCAGCGGCGGTGGGTTTGGTTTTTTGGTTTATATCAATTTTAAGTTCAACTGCGAGAAAGACTGGTGTTTGCAGCTCCAGACCTCCTTCTGATAAATTCCAGGTGAAAGAATCCAGGTGTGTCATATACTAAAAACTGAGTGCAACAAATGATTCAGACAAGTCAACTCCAAGTGCGGGGTGCCTCTAATTTCCTGACATAGTCCTAGACAAACAACCAGCAGGCAAGGAGGTGACAACACATTTCAGGAAAGGTCAAAGGATCCTCCACTTGTACAACTTCAGTCCCAGGAAGGCTGGGCTGCCAGGCTTGGCCAATGCTGCCACCTGCTGCTGCAGGCCGCACGGAGCAGGCTCCCCTGTGCCTTCCCTCTGAAGCCTTTGTTCGGGGCTGCTGGAGGGTTTTCAGTTACTAGTCATCTCTTATCTGGGCCTGCATCAGAGCGTGGAGGGCTGCTGGAGGTGCCTCTGTAAGGGGGAGATGTTTGAGATGACCCCTGCTTATCCTGGTTGTATCGGTGCAGGAGAAAACCAGGTAGACATCAGGAGCCCACCTGGCACATGCTGCTTAGACACGTGACACCATCTACAAAAGCATGTTTAAGTCAGATACAGGTTGCCTCACAGGCATGAATGCAGTGATGACGGAGCTCCTGGGTGGCAGCATTTATGATCTCTGCCCATCTCTGGGCAATTAAACCTAGTGATAGAAACAAAACTTTGAGGTTGGCTGGCATTTTCCTTCTCAACAAAGTGGAAGAAAAACTTGAGGGAGTCTCATGATTGTTGGCTTGTGATGAAGAAGTGTGGCCATAAATTACGAGACACTGTGTAATTGTTTAGTGTGTCAATGTGCCTGATGGATGAATCCATGAACACGGGTGGGATTTAAGGCTGCCTCTCCGATGTCTAAATGCTGTGCAGTATGCTCGCTCACTCACCTTTCCTTATGAGCAAATGTCCCTTCTCCAAGTGTGCCATTAGGTTGCTTACACAGCAGGTCATTAGCTTTCTTTTACTGTCTACTTGCTTTAACATGGGGAGGTTCACTAGCAATGAAGTCAGGTTCTCCTGGTAATTGATAACCTTCAATTTGTTTGTGATTTTAAGAAATGAGTTTGGAAAAGAGATTCTCCAGTATTTTCTTTTCACCATTGTACATTTTGGGCCATCACTGTTCCTCAGATTGGTAAAGAAAAAATAAAGTTGATAGTCCTTAAGCACTGTGAAAGGAAGAAAAACACTTGGGTAATCTTCTACCAAGGAGCCCTGGTGGTAGAATGGTTAAGTGCTTGGCTGCTAACTGAAAGGACAGTGGTTTGAGCCCACCAGCTGCTCTGTGGGAGAAAGATGTGGCCGTCTGATTTTGTAAAGATTACCACCTTGGAAACCCTATAGGGCAGTTCTACTCTGTCCTGTAGGGTTCCTATGACTAGGAATCAACTGGAGGAGAATGGGTATAATGGGTAATCTTTCCATCCACTATTTGAGAAATGACTCAGGGTCCCTAAGGGAGATTTCTCTGTCTAGTGCCAGGGTTATAGACCAGTGAGGAAAGCAGGCCAAGGGGGTCGGTGGTGGTAGGCAGTTGTTGTTAGCTGCCATGAGTTGGCTCTAACTCATGATGACATTGTGTACAACACAAGGAAACACTGCCCAGTCCTGCACCACCTTCGTGATTGTTGGGACAGAGGTTAAACAGGACCCAGGGAACAGAAAGAAGAGGAAATCACTCTGAAAATATCAATGTGGACAAAAAGAGAGATTCTGGTGTTTTTAACCTCAGTAGAAATCACTTTGAACTTACGGTGAAATGAATGCAAATTCAGACCAGATATTTGTAATCACATTTATAACACAAACTAGGAAAAATAAAAGTAGAAACCCACCATACCCAAGTAAAGCAATTGCTGGCCAACAGCCACCGTGTAACTCAGTATCCCACTTCCAACGAAGGTGGGAAAGAGGGGGCTAATAGGCTCAAGACCTGCCCCCAAGTCAGCTTACCCACATTTTGAGTAAAAATAAAAATTCCTGTGAAATTCTTTCTACAAGATATTTCAATGTGTGCCATTTTATCTTGCCTTCTGATAAAAGAGTTCTCTGAAGGAGTTATTTAAAAAGGTATGTGTATTTAGAGTATAATGAGGACATTTGATACAAATTGGGGAAAATCTAAATTTTATTATATTTCTCCTACATCAAAAGTTTAATCATTCTCTGAAAAAAATAAAATACCTTAGCCATTTTTATCAAACTCTTCTTTATCACACTCCCAAACTCTGCATGTTCTTATAGGTTCCGGCTTTAACAGGTATGCCGACATACCATGAATTCTAGAAGATTAATACAATCTGCAGTCTCTGAGTTATAAAACGGCCTCTTCAACCCCCATCTTCAATCAGAAGAGGTATACATACACGAACACACATACACTGATGATCCAGCTATGTTGACTATAAACATATAAAATCTAAGGTAATTATGATTTCTTTCTAGGCTTTTTGCTGAAAGTCAGTTTCTCCCCATTGCTATAGCCACAAAACACAGGAGGTTTTACTTCATTCTGTGTTGTTTCTAGATGGGTCACTGGCCACATCTCCACTGGAAGCAGTCGGCAGGTACCCCGTAAAGACAGCAAGTTAGCACCCAGCTCGGCTCCCAGGAAGGGGCCTGCAAGGCATTATTCGAAATCATCACAAACTTTTCATTTACCATTTAAGTGCTTATGCTCACGTGGCCTTGCACATCAGTGGGTAAATAGGGTTTTGCTTTGTTTCCCGATGTCAGCAAATAACAAGCCCAGTTGGTATTTGCTTTGTTCCCAGGGGTCAGATTGTCAAATAGTTATCCTCTGTAATGAAGTGTGGGCCAAGTGCGCAGAAAGGGAAAACACTGTGGTTTGCCTCTTATAGGTCACAGCGATTTACCTTGGTCCACCTGTGCTGTCTGCAGAGAGGTCCCCTGTCGGATTTAACGTGCCAAGGCTTTAACTCCTTAGATAATTCATGTTCTACAAGGTGTTAGAGTTTACATAAATCCCTTATTTATTTTTGACTTGTCTTTTTGCAATGTAAATATACAGTCAGTGTTCACTGGTTTGAATTTAAGGTAATTGTCTGTAACAGTTCTTCTACCACTTCTTTTAGCAATGTATTATTGTATGAATCACACCATCAAAAGAGATACTACCCTATATTGTCTAACCAAATAATGTTCTGTGTTCTTTATTTCTTTACAGTTTTTCCTAAGTTTTTACACTAAATCATGTTCAACTCTTTTATCGTCTCTCAGATTATTTTTCCCTCTCAGAGTTCTGCTTTCAACACCCCAGTTTAGAATGTTCCAGAAAGGTTCCAAAAGAAAGACAAAACGTGATCCAGCTAGTATCTATGGTTCTTTTTATTCTTTCTCATAAATCAATCCTTTCAACTCCTTTATGATTTTTTCCGTCTCTTCTTTGTGCTTTTGAGCTTCTCCACGTCATATTGATAATGAAGTCTCCTAGCTCGATGATAGACACCTGGGCCTCAGAGCTCAGGAGCACAGGTATACATCTCTTCTGAGCACACATGCACACACGCGCACACACACCCACACCACGTCCATTCCAGCAGCCCAATCAATTTAAAGACCTATCTTAACTCTTTCTACAGATAGAGCCCCCTATGCTTCAGCCTGATGCCAGAGGGCTTACACATAAACCCACTTGACTTGGGAATCAAAGAGAGGTGAGGAGAGTTCAGAGTTCCTTAAGCTGAGCTATGAGGCTTGCCAAGAGACAAGGCTGGACTAATAAGACCTGAAACAGGCTTGATCTAGTTAACAGTCGCCTTGGACATCGCAGGACCAGACACTATTTTCGTGTGTTTATGTGCTTAAGAAGGGCCACCGTGCAAATGAGCATTAAAGATTTTCATCTGTGCTTCTAGTAAAAATGCAAAGTGAAAGCAAGGGATTTTGCATTTCTTCTCTGCCCTACACACAGTAGTTAAGCACTCGACTGCTAACCAAAAGGTCAACAGTTCGAATCTACCAGCCCATTCTTGGAAACCCTGTGGGACAGTTCTACTCTGTCCTATAAGGTCACTATGAGTGGAATCCACTCAATGGCAGTAGGTTTTTTTGACTCTGCCCTATAATTTAAAGTTAATTGATAACATTGGAACTGTTATTCATGAATTATTTTTTAAAAGTTGCAATCAGCATTTGTTTCTAGCTTCTAATCTCTGTCTGAATCCATGGATTGCCCTTAGAAGTGTGCCCCTTCTATCTAAAATTTGTCCATCACCATCATATCAGCCATCCTCTCAGGATGACCCTGGCCTCCAGAGTCTTCAGAAAACTTCGGACTTTTTTTCACCCCCTTTGTTGTCGCTGGGATTATACTTAAACCTATTTGGTAGTGTATGTATTCTTGAAAAAAAACAAAAACAAAAAACAGCCTGTTTAAGGGCTCCAGATGTACATTTTGAGTGACAGCAATTTTATTGAAATTAAGGCGCTTTAATTTCAAATGTCATAATATTTATTCTTAATTCGGGATTAATATGTGCAAAGAAAGTCCTATGATTAGAGGTGTCCCCAAATCATAGGACTTTGAACGGTTTGTGCTCCATTGTTAACATAAAGGCCTGATATTCTGTTTCTATAAAGATTACACCCAAGAAATCCCTACGGAGCAATTCTACTTTGTAACAAGTGGGGTAGCCGTAAGTCGGAATTGACTTGATAGCAACAACAACAAAAAACAACAGTTATTCATAAAATGTCACTTAGACATCAGGTTTTTATTATTTCAAACATATCCCAGAGCAGCATTTTTTATTTCTTCTGTAGAGGCTTCCTGGATTTATGTGATGATAAACCCAGATTGTTTAAACAGTTAAATATGAATGCTTTTAAAAGTTTGCTCCTTTATATAGTTTTTTGGTCCACTGTAGTCTCAGTCTAGGCAATACCTCTCAATATCTAAATGAAAAGAAACATTTCAAGCCTTTAATCTAGTGTTTATCCATTGCTTTAATCAAAGTACAACCTGCAGGCAGGTGTGCTTTCAAATCTCACAGCCTAGCCCTCCGCAGGCTGAGCCTTGGCCCACGGTTTTGACCAGCCTCCAAGCATGAAATAATCCCAGCACGGCCGGATTAACCTCACTTTTACCCAAGTACCCAGGCCGGAGGACGCCCACAGGCCGTGTGAGCCTCAGGGCTCTGAGGCTGCCTTAGCAATGCTGCACCTCAGCAATGCAGATCGTTCAGCCCGTCTGTCAGCAAGCAAGCCCAGCACCAGAGTGGGACATGCCTCCTGGCTTGGCTGGTTCCTCCCACTTAAGTATGCAACACTTGGATAAAATACAGTTTCCAGTGTCAATTTAACTAGTTACTGTGGAGAGACCAGAATTACCACTTAACAAACACTAAGCCTGAAAAACAAGCCTTTCCTTCAATTAAACACTTTCAGACAGACAAAGAAAGACAGCATCCCGCAATAAAAGTCAACCTAATTGTGTTTGGTCAATATTTATTTCACACCTTCTACAAGTGATGCACTGGACTGTAGGGCAAAAAAAAAAAAGAAAAAAATTGGTTAATTACTGCCTCTGACCTAAATAATTTCACACTCTGATGGGGGAAGAGGGTATGAGAAGGACAGAGACAAAAGCACTTCTTTCATTCACTTGTTTTTCTTATATCATTCATCCGTATATTTATTACAGTTCTACTACATGGCAGACAACATCCTATGATGAGGGCGGTATAAGCCCTAACACACACACACACACACACACACACACACACAGAGAGACACACACAGACACACACACACACAGAGACACACGCACACTCACATCTACAATCCCTGCCCCCATCCTATAAACATTCCAGCAGCCACAGTCTGTGATATTTTTATATACGAGCAGGGAAGTGACCAGATCGAGGCCATGCAAAGGAGCCAGTGATGAAGATTGGGCCAAGGGACCTGGATGTCTGAGCCCCAACTCCCATTTCTTGACCTGGTATCTGTGTGACTGGGAGCAATTTGTTCAACCTCTCTGTTTCAGTTCCCTCAAGCTGCAAAGATCTGTTGTAAGAAACAAGCTAATCCTTGTCTAGATTTATCACATTCAGTCTAGGTAAATAAATAATTTCTTTAACTCCTTTTTCTAAAATTTTTAAAAAGTAACTCCAACGTTTAATAACTGATTTATTTAGTAAAAGTAACTTTCCTTTCTTCCCAATTTTCTTCCTTTTTTTCCTTTATTTCTCCTCCTCCTCCTCCTTTACTTCTTCTTTTTGAATTGTCAATGAGCACAGTTATCCACAGCAGCACTGTTAATGACAAGTACACTCTGTACTTTCGTCGGCTCCCATGCGAATTTATTAATAATTTAGTTTCCAAAAAGAATCAGGTAGAAATGGTTAAAAAAAAAAAGGTTTCCTTCAGCATGTTATAATTTTTTTTTTAAGTTTTTTTTTTTTTGTGAAAATTCAGCAAGGTAGGAGGAATTTTCATATGGCAGCCAATCTGAAATTTAAAAATACTAAATAATCAAGGTCTGATATACAAAAAAAAAAAAAAAGCTAAAAACACCTAATTTTTTTCTTTGTAGATTTTTCCAGAGAAAATTTGATTCGTCTTATATTAAATTAAAGCAAATAGGCCAACAGGCGTTGGTTTTGGAAAACCCTCTAAGCCAATAAGTACCAGTTAGACTGCAGCATAAGAAATGCTGGTGGCACAGTGGTTAAGCACGTGGCTGCTAACCAAAAGGTCAGTGGTTCGAACCTACCAGTTGCTCTGTGGGAGATACGCATAGCACGCTGCTTCCATAAAGATTTCAGCCTTAGAAACCATATAGGGCAGACCTACTCTGCCCTATAAGGTTGCTACGAGATGGAATCGACTCAACAGCAACAAGTGTGGGTTTTTGTTTTTGTTTTGTTTTGTTTTTTCCGGTTTTAGGCAGCAACTCAGGAACTGTAGGAGTTGAGATGAGCCTGGACAGGCTTGTCAATCACAGGCCTGAAGTCTCCCAAGTTTCTCACTTGCACTTGTGCTCTGCTCTGTGTGCTCGTATGCTTGTGCACACAAGTCCCTGTCATACTCAGCTGGAACCAGCACTTGGGTGGGAATGACTTGTGCCTCAAGAAATGCTTGGTTCTTCAAGACATTGCTTGCAGCATATACACAAGTTTTCCATGTTCCCCAAGAAACCTTAAACTTACAACAAGAAAACTGAAAATGCTGTTTTTCATAATTTACATATAAATTAATATTATTTACATATGAATAAATTACACACAAATTAATTTACATACAAATTAACTGTAAGTTGATACAATTAACACATTAATATAAATGTAAATTATGAAAAACAGAACATTTTCAGTTTTCTTGTTCTCGATTTAAGCTCTCTTGGGGAACACTGAAAACTATATGCTGCAAGCAATTTACATACGCACAAATGCAATTTACATACACACAAATGCAATTTTATGACGCAGACAAATGTTCACAATATCGTACTGTTAGAAGCTTTATCATCCTGCCTTCCATTTAGGTAAGAACCTTTGGTATAGGTGAATGACTTTATATAAAAGATACAACCTTATCAATTGACTAACAGTTACTAAGGGAATCCAATAATATTGATGAGAAAATTTTATCTCTAGGAGGTATATGAAGATTTTTGCACCAAATTTTTCCCTCTGTGAATTTTGCTCGCAGGATGTAAACACAGCAAGACACACCGGCCCTGATAAATCACAGCAGTTCATTAAGGGAATGTAGCTGCACATAAAAAAAAGTGTAATTTCCATAATGACCGTTCATTTAATGGCATATAAGAAATTATCTACGGTAGTAATATATAGATTAATAATTTTGATATTTAAGAAAAGTTTATAGATGTGATTCCTAATGAAAGGAAATTATTTAATTGTTAAAACAGAGGTAGAAATAGAGAAGTGGGCAAAGCTCAAGAGTTGTCTATATTAATGCCAGTGTGTTTTCAATGTAATTTTTTATTGAGGTAATGGAGCATGTTAAAATAATGCGTATTATGCATGTGATGACATAATTTGAAATTTGACATACTATGAGACAATATATTTAATCAAAACTTAATTTCTTGATTGTCTATATGTATATTTAAAATACACATACCAAAATACACGTAGGTACTTTATTTTCCTAAGTAAATATTGTTGACGAGCCACTATAGACAGAAGCATCATGCTGTCCCCTCTACATCAAAGACTGGAAAAACTAAGTAAAACAGATACAAATACCAATCCTGGAGCCCTAAGAATCAAACAAAAGAATAAAAAACTTGATCAAGCACCAAATGGAATAAGAAACTGACAGAGAACAGAGAACAAGGAGAACTAAGGTGTGGAGGTCCCCATCAGCTAACGCGGCAAGGATTCATCATCTTGGACTACAGCCATCAAGGAATTCAGACGGGGAGTACAGGAAAACAACTTCAGGGAGCTCCCAACAGGAAACAGAGCACCTGGTAACAAGAGATACACTTTTTCCTACCCCCGCCCTTCTACCCTACATGAGGCCCTGCTGATTTCCAATAGCCATGGTCGTTCAGTCAGAGATACACTAGCTCACCACCACTTGAATTTGCCATCTTGGCCATCAGCCATCAAGGACTGTGGACAAGAAGTACAGGAAGGAAACTTTAAGGAGCTCCCAACAGGAGACAGAGGACCTGCTTCACATGTCACATGCTCTCCCTTCCCTTCTGCCCATCTGCACTGTACACCAAGCACATGCCCCAAGTGACACAATCATGAACAATTGTATCCCACCCTGCACTGCCCCCTGGCCCTACACCATCAGCCTCAGTACATGCCACAAAAGACCCTTTCCTGCCCCTCCACCCCACTGAACATGCCCTGCTACATGATAGCTGAGGAACCAGCCCTGTCCATCTGGACAAGGTGGTAAGAAGTATTGTGCTCACAGACAGTCAAGCAACAAAGCACACCCAGCCTGCTGCCTAGACATAATAATCAAATAAAACAAAAAAGCAGAAAGAAACAAGCAAATCTACAATCAATAAATAAAGAAAATGATTATTGAATGTCCTGAAAACGGCAGACAATATCAAAACATATTAAAAGAAAAAAAGACAGATGGCTCCAGAAAGCAACCAACATGAAACACCAGATGACCTTCCAGTAGAAGAAAAGGCGCTGAAACTACCTGATAGGGAATTCAAAACTCTAGTATTCAGGGCTCTCCAAGAGGTGAAGGAAAATGCAAAGATAAGGAAAAAAAAAAAAAAAAGATAAAATCATGGAAAATACACACAAAATCAGGGCAATCTCAGACAAAGGAAAGGAAGAATTCAGGGGAAAAAAAAAGGACAAAATAAACAAACAACTAGAAATCACACATCAACAGCAATTAAAAATCCAAAAGATAAGCAAGAAGATTTCAGAAATGAACAGGGCATTAGAAGGTTTTAGGAGCAAATATGAAACAATGGAAGACAGAATCAGCAGAGTTGAAGGCCAATCCTTGGATACCACTTTGCTTGAGGGAAAATCAGAGAAAAGAATGAAGAAAAATGAAGAAACTCTGAGAATGATTTGGGATACAATCAAAAGCAAAAGTTTGTTTGTGATCAGAGTTCCAAATGGGGAGAATCTGGAAAACACAGATAGGATCAAAGACCTAAATATAAAGCCAAAATCTATAAATATCATAGAAGAAAAAATAGGGTCAACTCTAGAGGTCCTACAGGGCATAAACAGGAAAGAAACCATAACTTACAATACACAAACACTGGAAGATAAGCTAGATAACTGGGATCTTCTAAAAATTAAATGCTTACTCTCATCAGAGGACTTCACCAAGAGAGAAAAAAAGAACCCTCAAACTGGGAAGAAAAAAAAAAATTGACTATGACAAATCCTACAAAAGTCTAACCTCTAGAATCTATAGGAAAATCCAACACCTCAACAACAAAAAGACAATCCGATTTAAAAATGGGCAAAGTTTATGAACAGGCACTTCAACAAAGAAGACATTCAGGTGGCTAATAGACACATGAAGAAACACTTGAGATCACTAGCCATTGGAGAAATGCAAATCAAAACTACAATGAGATAACATTCCACACTGACATTACTGCCACGAATAAAAAAAAACCAGAAAATAACAAATGTTGGAGAGGCAGTGGGGAGCCTGGAACACTTACGTGCTGCCGGTGGGAAAGCAAAAGGTACAAACATTTTGGAAAATTATATGGCACTTCCTTAAAAAGCTAGAATTAGAAATATCATACAATTCAGCGATCCCACTCCTAAGAATTAGAGAAGAGAAATATGTGCTGTCACATTGTCACATGAATAAAAATATACACACCCATGTTCATTGCAGCGTTATTCACAATAGTAAAAAGATGGAAACAACCCAAGTGCCCATCAGCAGATGAATGGATAAACAAACCATGGTACGGGATGGACTACCACACAACTGTAAAGAACAATGATGAATCTGTGAAACATCTCATAACATGGATGAATCTGGAGGGCAATATGTTGAGTGAAATAAGTCAATCACAGAAGGACAAATATTGTACGAGACCACTATGAAAAGGTTTACATGCAGAAAGAAACAATCTTTGAGTTCAGGAGGGAGGGGAAGGGTGAGGAGGGAAAAACACTAAATAGACAATAGGTAAGTAGTAATTTTGGTGAAGGCTAAGGCAGTCCACAGTACTGGGGAAGCCAGCACAACTTGACCAACACAAGGTCATGGAAGCTTCATAGACACATCCAAACTCCCTGAGAGGCTGGATTACTGGGCTGAGGGCTGGGAACCATGGTCTCAGGGGACATCTAGCTCAACTGACATAACAGAGTTTATAAAGAAAATCTTCTACATCCTGCCTGGTTAAGGGGCATCTAGGGTCTTAAAAGCTTGTGAGTAGCCATCTAAGATTCTCCACTGATTCCACTCTATCTAAAGCAAGGCAAAATGAAGAAAGCCAAAGACACAAAGAAAGGTTAGTCCAAAGGACTAATGGACCATGACTACCACAGCCCCCACCAGACTGAGTCTAGCACAACTAGATGGTACCCAGTTACCATTGCTGACTGCTCTGACGTGGATCACAATAGAGGGTCCCAGATAAGGCTGGAGAAAGCTGTAGAGCAAAATTCTAACTCAAAAAAAAATACCAGACTTACTGGTCTGATAGAGACTGGAGAAAACCCAAGAATATGGCCCCCAGGCACCCTTTTAACTCGGTACTGAAGTCTTTCCTGAAGTTCACCCTTCAGCCAAAGATTAGAAAGGCCCACAAAACAAAACGAGATCAAATGGGCACACCAACTCAGAGGCAAGAGCGAGAAGGCAGGAGGGAACAGGAAAGCTGGCAATGGGGAAACCATGGTTGAGGAGGGGAGAGTGTTGGCACGTCGTGGTGTTGGCAACCAATGTCATGAAACAATATGTGTTAATTGTTTAATGAGAAGCTAATTTGCTCTGTAAACCTTCATCTAAAGCACAATAAAATAAAAAAGAAAAAGAAAAAGAAATAAATGCTGTTTATAAAATATGTTTAAAATTATTATCCAAATGAATACTGAGAACAGGGATTTTTTTTTTTTTTCTGTAGCAACAAATTTCAAATTATACTGCAGTTGATTTCTATTACTTTTATGCAATTTGAAGAGTTTGCCTCTACAAAATTGATCATTACTTCCTATTCAGACTTTTGCATTTATGACTTCAAGATTTTATTGCAGAAAACAAAATTAAAAAAAAAAAATAAAAAACTCAATTTTCCTTTTGGGTTGAATTTTAAACTGCACAAGAAATTAAAGAAAACCTCAAAGAATTGCTGTTCATGATTTTCAATCCAATATTGAGGATTTGATTCTCCTCCAACTATGAGGGAAATTCCTGTGCAAAAAAACTCACTGCCAAAAAATAGCCCTAGATACTACAGTATTAAAAGGACTTATAAAAAGCCTTGTATTACAACAATATATTATTGAGCACCTTAAATACTTTTCCTAACGAGCCTAATAATTGAGATTATGCCTAGGCCTAGACTGACTATTGGGTAACTTGGAGCCCTGATGGCACAGTGCTTAAGAACTACAGCTGCTAACAAAAAGGTCAGCAGTTCCAATCCACCAGCTGCTCCTTGGAAACCTTATGGGGGAGTTCTACTCTGATCTCTAGGGTCACTACGAGTTGGAATTGACTCAACGGCAATGAGTTTGGGTTCTTTTTGGTTTAGAGTTTAAAATGTTATTTTATTAATCTCCTAATTGAAAAGCACAGACCATAGCTGCATGAAAAAGTCCAAGTGGACCAGGGCTCAGCGAATTTGATACCTTCCTATTGTCTTCGCAGTCCTGAAGTCTATAGATTGTATATCAAATGGTGCCATTATTCTGGCCAAGTGTGGTATCCCAGGCATCTCCCCCTCCCCAACTTCTGTACTTAAAACTGAAATCAGCAGGAGAGTTTCTATAGTTCATTAATACTGTTGTCACAGATTTCTGAACTCAAATACTAGTATACATACTGCTATGTTTGTTAGGTGCCATAGAGTTGGCTCCTACTCATAGTAACCCTATGTATAACAGAACAAAACCTTGCTCAGTCCTGGGCCATCCTCACAATGTTTGAACCCATCATTGCAGCCACTGTGTCAATCCAGCTCATGGGGGCCTTCCTCTTTTTCACTGACCATATGCTTTACCAAGCATGATGTCCTTCTCCAGTGATTCTTCCCTCCTGATATGATATACAGCATATATACTAAGCAATAAGAAAATTAGAATTTTACCCAGTCCTCTAAGCAGGAATGAAATTTAGATTAAAACTTGTCAGAATAAGATAGGGGTGAGGAAAGAACGCCTTTAACTCAAATGAAAGAGACCTCATCCTTCCCGAAAGTGATGCTCTTGGAAAGAAACAGACCATTAGGAGAAGAGAAAGGCACCTGGCATTTGCATTGCTCCCTCCTCCTTGGAGCCTGGACTTGGACAGGGTGTATTAGAGCTCTCCCTGCCTGGGAACAAAGGCCTGTCACAATGAAGAAAAAGCTCCAAGCAAAGCAAAACCACAACCTGTTGGTTACATCATTACAGCTCCCTCTCACTCCCTTAAAAAGGGGAAACATAGGAGAACAGGTGTGGGGTGGGTTTTCCTAATGTTAGGTTTGGAGGGATCCCTCCTCTGTTAATGTTATCACAGAGAAGAATTGCACCATTTTGAAGACAAAGAACAATTCAAGCTTCATTGGGCCAGGTAACTTGGGTAAGAGGAGTATGAGGGTAGAATGGGACGCAGCACATTTATCTCCTTTCCCCTTAGTGATGCTAATTCCCTCAAGAGGTTTTGGATCAAGTCGATTAATTGATCTTGTGAAGACCCATTGTGTCTTGGTTTTCTCTTGAACCAGTGGCACAACGATGGGCAGCATGCCAACACAGGAGGCTAACCCTCCTGCCATTCTGCTGTCAGGTTCCTTGAATCCCAGGACAAGTGGGTGCCCCAGTGACTCAGAAATCAGGCATTTCCAAAATGAAAATTAGTTTGCTTACTCCATTCATTTTAAATAACGTCAAAATGTGTTTCTTCAACAGTTCTGATTCCTGTCCTGTTCATGTGTTCACCCTGCTCCTAAGTTCATCTTAATTCTTAAACCAAAAAAAAAAAAAACCCAGTTACATAAAGTCAGCTCTAACTCATGGAGAACCCATGCGTGTCAGAATAAAATTGTGCTCCGTAGGATTTTCAATGGCTGGTTTCTGAAAACAGACCATCAGGTCTTTCTTCTGAAGCTTCTCTGGGTGGGTTCTACTTTCAAATTTTAGTTAGCAACCGAGAATGTTAACTGGCTCCACCATCCCAGGACTTTTTATTTTTTAATTAAAAATCCTTAGATGCCTCAAGATAAAATTTCCATCTCCACAGAGTATGTGGATATTGCTATTAGGTCTCAGTGTTTAGATTTTTTACTTCAGTAGATTCAATCAGGAAAGGTTTGTTTTCAGGACATAATAAAAGTTTTTGAACAGAGTCTATAGACACTCACATAAAGTCATCAATTTGGGTAATTATTTGCCATAGATTTTAAAGGCAAGAATTATTCGACCAATCAGACAATACATTTACACCATGATCTAGATTCGCTACCCACCTCCAAACAGTAGATGTTTGGCTATGTCCTAAAAAGTGTTTGTCCTGAGTGCTTCCAACTGTCATAAATGAGAAATAATGCACAGAGGATGTCAGGGCTTTGAAAAACCAATACAACAGAGTGGGTTTTTCCATGTATTGATCTTCAGTCCTCATCACGTTTGCCAGTTGACTTTCTGATGTCCAGAAAGGGGGAATCCTTAAGAATGCCTGCCAAACCATCTTTATTTAATTTTAAGAACACAGATCATTTTAGAAGAGATGTTTTTGTTGTTCGGTGCTGTCGGAGTCTGTTCCTATTCATAGCAACCCTAGGTACAACAGAACAAAACACTGCCCGACCTGCGCCATCCTCATGATCATTGTTATGCTTGAGCCTATTGTAACAGCCACTGTGTCACTCCATCTAACTAAAGGTTTTCCTCTTTTTTGATGACACTCTACTTTACCAAGTATAATGTCTTTCACCAGAGACTGATCACTACTGTAATGTGTCCAAAGTATATGAAAATCTTAACATTCTTGCTTCTAAGGAGCAGTCTGGCTGAACTTCTACCCTGACAGATTTGTTCATTATTTTAGCAGTCCATGGTATATTCAATTCTTTGCCAACACCATGATTCAAAGGTGTAAATTCTTTTCCAGTCTTCCCTATTCAATGCCCAGCTTTCACATGCATATGAGGCTATTGAAGATACCATGGCTTGGTCAGGCACACCTTAGTCCTTAAAGTGACACCTTTGCTTTTTAATACTCCAAAGAGGTCTTTCCCCCCGATGTGTCTGTCACTTTGTTGTACTGTGGGGGCTTGCATGTTGCTGAGGTACCAGAATCTATGCCACCGATATTTGGAAACCAACAGTGTCCCCCCTAGAGGATAGGTTTCAGCTGAGCTTCTAGATTAAGACAGACTAGGAAGAAGGACCCCACAGTCTACTTCTGAAAGGAATTACCCGGTGAAAACTTTATGAATAGCATCAGAACATTCTCTGATATAATGCCAGAAGATGAGCCCTCCAGGCTGGAAGGCACTCAAAAGATGACTGGGGAAGAGCTGCCTCCTCAAAGTAGCGTTGACTTTAATAACTTAGATGGAGTCAAGATTTCAGGACCTTCATTTACTGATGTGGCACGACTCAAAACAAGAAGAAACAGGTGCAAACATCCATTAATAATCGGAACATGGAACGTAAGAAGTGTGAATCTAGGAAAACTGGAAATCATCAAAAATGAAATGGAACACATAAACGTTGCTATCTTAGGGGTTAGTGAGCTGAAATGGACTGGTATTGGCCATTTTGAATTGGACAATCATATGATCTACTATGCCAGGAGTGACAACTTGAAGAGGAATGGTGTTGCATTCATCGTCAAAAAGAACATTTCAAGATCTATCTTGAAGTACAATGCTGTCAGTGATATGATAATATCCATACACCTACAAGGAAGGCCAATTAATATGACTATTTACACACCAACCACTAAGGTCAAAGATGAAGAAATTGAAGATTTTTACCAGCTTTTACAGTCTGAAATTGATTGAACTTGCAGTCAGGATGCATTGATAATTATTGGTGATTGGAATGCAAAAGCTGGAAACAAAGAAGGATCAGTAGTTGCAAAACGTTTCCTTAGTGATAGAAATGATGCCAGAGATTACATGATAGAATTTTGCAAGATTGACGACATCTTCATTGCAAACACCTTTTTTTTACCAACATAAATGGTAACTATACACATGGACTTTGCAAGATGGAATACACAGGAATCAAATGGACTATTTCAGTGGAAAGAGATAGAAAAGCTCAATATTATCAGTCAGAACAAGGCCAGAGACTGACTGCAGATCAGATGATCAATTGCTCATATGTAAGTTCAATTTAAAACTGAAGAAAATTAAACAAGTCCACGAGAGCCAAAGTATGACTTTAAGTATATCCCACCTGCATTTACAGACCATTGCAAGAATAAATTTGACGTGTTGAACACTAATGATGGAAGACCAGACAAGTTATGCAAGGACATCATACATAAAGAAAGCAAGAGGTCATTAAAAAGACAGGAAAGACAAAACAGACCAAAATGGATGTCAGAAGAGGCTCTGAAACTTTTTCTTGAACTTAGAATATCTAAAGCAAAAGGAAGCAATGATCAAGTAAAAGAACTGAACAGAAGATTTCAAAGGGCAGCTCGAGAAGAAAAAGTATTATAATGACATGTGCAAAGAGCTGGAGATAGAAAACAAAAAGGGAAGAACATGCTCGGCATTTCTCAAGCTGAAAGAACTGAAGAAAAAATTCAAACATCAAGTTCCAGTATTGAAGGATTCTATTGGGAAAATATTAAATGATGCAGGAAGCATCAAAAGGAGATGGAAGGAAAACACAGAGTCATTATACCAGAAAGAATTTATTAACGTTCAACCATTTCAAGAGGTACATATGATCCGGAACCAATTGTTCTTAAGGAAGAAGTCCAAGCTGCAATGAAGGCATTGGCAATAAACAAGGTTCTAGGATTGACGGAATATCAATTGAGATGTTTCAACAAACGGATGCAGCACTGGAGGTGCTCGCTTGTCTATGCCAAGAAATGTGAAAGGCAGCTACCTGGCCAATCGACTGGAAGAGATCCATATTTATGACTATCCCAAGAAAGGTGATACAACCAAATGTGGAAATTATTAAACAATATCATTAACACAACACACAAGTAAAATTTTGCTGAATATCATTCAAAAGTGGTTGCAGCAGCTTATCAACAGGGAACGGCCAGAAATCCAGGCCAGGTTCAGAAGAGGACGTGGGAACAGGGATATCATTGCTGATGTCAGAGTGATCCTGGCTGAAAGCAGAGAACACCAGAAAGATGTTACCTGTGTTTTATTGACTATGTAAAGGCTTTCAAATGTGTGGATCATAACATATTATGGGTAACATTGTAAAGTATGGGAATTACAGAACACTTAATTGTGCTCGTGAGGAAGCTGTACATAGATCAAGAGCCAGTTGTTTGGACAGAAAAAGGAGATACCGTGTGGTTTAAAGTCAGGAAAGGTGTTTGTCAGGGTCATATCCTTTCATCATACTTACTCAATCGGTATGCTGAACAAATAATCTGAGAAGCTGGGCTATATGAAGAAGAAGGAGGCATCAGGATTGGGTGAAGACTCATTAACAACCTGCATTATGCAGATGACGCAACCTTGCTTACTGAAATTGAAAAAGACTTGAAGCACTTATTGATGAAGATAAAAGACCGCAGCCTTCAGTATGGATTACACATCAACATACAGAAAACAAAAATCCTCACTACTGGACCAATAAGCAACATCAAGACAAATGGGGAAAAAAATTGACATTGTCAAGGATTTCATTTGACTTGGATCCACAATCAAAACCCATGTATGCAGCTATGAAGAAATCAAAAGATGCATTGCATTGGGTAAATCTTCTGCAAAAGGCCTCTTTAAAGTGTTGAAAAGCAAAGGTGTCACCTTGAAGACTAAGGTATGCCTGACCCAAACCATGATATTTTCAATCGCATCATACACATGTGAAAGCTGGACAGTGAATAAGGAAGACTGAAGAAGAATCAATGTCTTTAAATTGTGGTGTTGGCAAAGAATACTGAATAGACCTTGGACTGCCAAAAGAAGGAACAAATCTGTCTTGGAAGAAGTACAATCAAAATCCTCCTTAGAAGCAAGGATGGTGAGACCGTGTCTTATGTACTTTGGACGTGTTGTCAGGAAGGATCAGTCTCTGGAGAAGGACATCATGCTTGGTAAAGTAGAGGGTCATGGAAAAAGAGGAAGACCCTCAGTGAGATGGATTGACACAGTGGCTTCAACAATGGGCTCAAGCATAACAAGGATTTTGAAGATGGCACAGGACCGGGCAGTGTTTCGTTCTGTGGTACATAAGGTCACTATGAGTGGGAACCTACTCGACAGCACCTAAGAACAACAACAAAGAGGTCTTTTGCAGCAGATTTGCCCAATGCAATGTGTCTTTTGATTTCTTGAATGCTGCTTCCATGGGTGTTGATTGTGGACTCAAATAAAATGGAATCCTCTACAACTTCAATCTTTTCTCCATTTATCATGATGTTACTTTTTGGTCCAGTTGTGAGGATTTTTGTTTTCTTAATGTTGAGCTGTAATCCATACTGAAGGCTATAGTCTTTGATCTTCATTGGTAAGTACTTCAAGTTCTCTTCACTTTCAGCAAGCATGGTTGTGTCATTTGCATAATGCAGGTTGTTAGTAAGTCTTCCTCCAAACGTAATGACCTGTTCTTCTTCATATAGTCCAGCTTCTCAGATTAATTGCTCAGCATATGGATCAAATAAAAACCACACCAAATTCATTGCTGTCCAGTTGATCCTGACTCATAGAAATCCTACAGGACAGAGTAGAACTGCCCCATAATGTTTTCAAGGAAATGTTGGTGGACTGAAACTGCTGACCTTTTGGTTAGCAGCCAAGCTCTTAATTATCGTGTCACCAGGGGTCCACAGACTGATAAGTATGGTGAAAGAATACAACTCTGATGCACAACTTTCCTGACTTTAAACCATGCAGTATCCTCTTGTTCTGTTTGAATGACTGCCTTTTGATCTATGTACAGGTTCCTCTTTTTTTTACAGGTTCCTCACGAGCACAGTTAAGTGTTCTGTAATTCCCGCTCTTTGCAATGTTATCCATAATTTATTATAATCCACACAGTGGAATGCCTTAGAATAGTCAATAGAACACAGGTAAACATCTTTCTGGTATTCTTTGCTTTCAGCCAGGATCTCCCTGCCATCAGCCATGATCGCCCTCTTTCCAAGTCCTCTTCTGAGTTTAACTTGAATGTTTTGGCAGTTCCCTGTCAATGTACTGCTGCAACTGCTTTTGAGTGATCTTCAGCAAAACTTTATTTCCATGTAGTATTAATGGTATTGTTTGATAATTTCTGTATTCACTTGGATCGCTTTTATTGACTATGCAAAGTTATTAGTTCTTGTATATTTAAGAGATATTTAGTGTTGGCCAAAATATGAAAACTCTGTCTCTAAAGTATTTAAATAACATCCATTATTATTATTACTATTTTACATAACTTTATCTCTTCCAGTGGAAAACCTGGTGGCATAGTGGTTAAGAGCTATGGCCGCTAACAAAAAGGCCAGCAGTTTCAATCCACCAGCCTTTCGTTGAAAACCTTATGGGGCAGTTCTGCTCTGTCCTGTAGGGTTGCTATGAGTCAGAAGGAACAAATGTGGCTTTGTTTTTTTTCAGTCCATATGCTGAGCAAATAATCTGAGAAGCTGGACTATAGGAAGAAGAACAGGTTGGTAGATCTAATCTACCAAAAGCCCCTTGGAACCCTTATAGGGCAATTCTACTCTGTCCTATAGGGTCACTATGAGTCGGAACCCAGCAATGGGTATGGGTTATCTCTTCCAATAGATCCATATTAGAAGAGGTAAAGGTATGTAAAAACATAATAACCCACATTCCAGTGCCGTCAAGTCAATTTCAACTCATAGCGACCCTGTAGGACAGGGTACAACTGCCCCATAGAGTTTCCAAGGAGCACCTGGCAGATTCCAACTGCTGACCATTTGGTTAGCAGCCATAGCACTTAACCACTACACCACCAGGGTTTCCTAATAATGGGTGTTATTTAAATACTTTAGTGGCAGAACTTTCATATTTTGGCCAACACACTAAACCTCTGTTGACTATGCATGGATAAATATCTTTGGCAATGCCCCTAGGTGGCAGGGTAATATTACAACACTTCAGTTCTGAAGATGCTTGGTACCTTAACCTTAAAAAAGAAGAGACAAAAGCAGATACACATTCTAGTATATTTCACTTGGAATTTGGACATCTCTAAGAATAGAAAGGTAAGATACAAAAATTAGTTGTTAGGTAGCCATAAGCAAGTTTTATGACCAAAATAAAACCATGTAACATGTTTCAGTGTTCCACACATTGCATTAATGAGAACAATATACTGATCAATATTAGTTTTTCTTTTATATTGGGGTGGGGGAAGGGAGGCCTCAAAACCTATTTTCCTCACAAGTAGTCAGATGTTCATTTATTGTATATGTATATATATATTTTTTTATTTTGGCAAAATAGCTTTCACTGAGCACATCAT
Source organism: Elephas maximus indicus (assembly GCF_024166365.1). Taxonomy (NCBI): domain Eukaryota; kingdom Metazoa; phylum Chordata; class Mammalia; order Proboscidea; family Elephantidae; genus Elephas; species Elephas maximus. Next base: position 7,991,552 of record NC_064820.1, on the reverse strand, counting down.
GAAATAGTTGCCATTTGAATGATTGGATGCAAGCTTTCTTCAGTCCTGCTTGAGTGAACTGGTACAATCATGCTGAGTATCAGGGCAGCTAGAAACTTTGAATTGGTATGCCCAATTTGTAAACTGATTCTAAGGTAACAGTATCAAATATAAGAACAACAGTAGCTCTTTTGATCTTCGAGGCATGCCTAAAATGTATGTGAAGTTTGGTAATGAAAACATCCATGCATTCATATGATAGGATACAACCATCAAAATGTTTACAAATAATATTTAATAATCTGGGAAAAATTATAATATCAAGTGAAAATAAGGATTCAAATTGCAAAAAAAGTCAATTATCATAAAATATGCAAAGTAAAATGATTTGCATACAATATCTCAAAATATTTTTAGCAGTTTTTTTCTAGGTAATAAAATTACGGGTAATTTTTTCTTTGTTAAACCATTCCATATTGTTTGACTTTTTACAGTGAGTGTGTATGTCTTTTATAATTATAAAAATATTTTATGTGCCAAACCAAAATATATTTAGATTGATAATGAAGATATGGATATAGAGATAGAGATATGTTGAACTCACAGACCATACTAAACATTATAGTGTTTATTAGGCAACTAACAGCTACAGTTCAGGTTCAGAAGTACTCAAGATACAGTTCTTTGCCAGGATAGGTTCTTACCAAACATGCTCACAGGCACACCTCTTCCTGGCCCTCAGTCTCTGCCCAAAGGCACTTAGCTTTCTCTCTTTATGAGCTGGGAGGACCACAACACAACCTCCTGTTGCTGGGTCTCTCCTGCTGGTCTCTCTTTCCTTGGAGATGATGAACTCCTCCTTTCTGCTCTGGAATTGGCTCTCTTTTAAGGCAAAACTGACCAATTCCTTTGGAAGGCCAAAATTACCCTATCACATGATCACCTGATCACCTGGGTGGGAGTTACAAGACCATGGCTAGAAAGGCCACACACAAAAGTAATTAATCCACTAAAGTTGGGCAGGCATTTTCCCTGTGAAGTGGGAAGGCGTTGTGCTTGGGAGAGCAATGCCCGAGTGAAGTAATTACTTGTCCCCTGAAAGGAAAGGTACTTAACACCCATAGGTTCCTCACTTTTAATGTGGGATGACAATGCCACGGGACTCATGGGGTTGTTTTGATGGTGAAAAGGGGTAACACCTGGGGCACCCTTTGAGTAGTGCCTGGCACATACTGACATGCAATAGATGTGAGCTATGATAGTGACTCTGGAGGAAAAGGAGGAGGAGGCACATAAAGGCACTGAGGCCAAAGGATGTGATTTACTCAAAGAACTGCAACAAGTTACTGCACTGGAGTAAGACTAGAGAAAGAAGAACCAGATAAGGAGCTCTTACGGTAATTTTTTTTTTCCACCAAAAAATTTTGCCAAAGCCCATTTTTTTCTCCTCTGATTCAACTCCAGTACTCTGTTATCTCTAAACAGAATGATGCTGCAAAGATCTCAGAGACTGCTATCATTGATACTTCTCCCAGCTTCATCCATGCGGGAAATAATACTCAGGGCAAACTGAGGGCTTGTGGATCCCACCAAGTGAGTGACCCTCGTCATTTAAAACCAAACCAGTTGCCACCTAGTTGATTCCAACTCATGGTGACCCCCATGTGTTTCAAAGTAGAACTGAATTCCATAGGGTTTTCAGTGGCTGTGAAAGTAAATTTCAGAAGTAAATTGCCAGGTCTTTCTTCTGAGATGCCTCTGGGTGAATTTGAACCTCCTACATTTTGGTTAGTAGCTGACAGCTTAATCGTTTGTGCCATCCAGAGGCACTTTTGAATTGTGTTTTTGGTGAAGAATATTTAGTATACCATGGACCGCCAGAAGAATGAACAAATCTGTCTTAGAGAAAGTACACCCTGAATGTTCCTTAGAAGCGAGGATGGTGGGACTTCAACTAGTTAGCTTTGGACATATTATCAGGAGGGAATAATGGCTGGAGAAAGTCCTCATGCTTCATAATGTGGATGGTCAGGAAAAAAAAGAAAACCCTAGATGAGATGGATTGACAGAGTGACTGCAACGATGCACTCAAACATAGCAACGATTGTAAGGTGAGGATGGCGCAGGGCCAGGTAATGTTTTGTTCTGTCATACATAAGGTCACTATGAGTCAGAGCTGACTTGACTTCACCTATCAGTAATAACAACAACTAGTCTTTTAACTATGCCTTGAGTTTTCGTTTATAAAGGGGACCTGGGTCAGTACCTAGGTCACTGAGTTGTTGTTCCACAAGAGAATCAGAATTATGAGGTTTAATATGAATCAGGCTGAATATATTAGAAATCTCTCATTTTAAATTTAAAGACTAAGCAGTGATATAAATCAAAGCTTACATAATGATGAAGCCTAGAGACAAAAAGAACAAAGGAATGTTAAAGGGCAAGGGCAGCCCTTGAAGTTGGAAATCCCATTTTCATCCAATGAAAAGAAACACCACTATGACCAGCAGGCAATAAGTAGATTAAACTTCATTCTTCCCACAAGGTTGTCAGAGTTTCAAACCCTCAAGAAGAGAAAACGTAGCAATAAGTACCATTAATTCATAAAAGGTGAATCAAAATGGACTGTTCTTAAGAGAGAGGAAGGGAAGCTGAGTCTGTTACTCAACTTCACAGCTCAACATTTTGGGAGGTATGTAGAGTCTGTCATCGGGCAAAATATCTGAAGACATGGACAACCTTATTTTTTTTATCAGTTACAAATGTCGTTGTTGTTGTTAGGTGCCAACGAGTCAGTTCCTACTCATAGCGACCCTATGCACAACAAAATGAAATGCTGCCCAGTCCTGTACCATCCCTACAATCATGGTTATGCTTGAGCTTATTGTTGCAGCCACTGTGTCAATCCACCTCATTGAGGAGCTTCCCCTTTTCTGCTGACCCTGTACTTTGCCAAGCATGGTGTCTTTCTTCAGGGACTGATCTCTCCTGATAACATGTCCAAAGTATGTAAGACACAGTCTTGCCATTGCTGCTTCTAAGGAACATTCTGGCTACACTTCTTCCAAGACAGATTTGTTCGTTTTTTTTTTGGCAGTCCATGGTATATTCAATATTCTTTGCCAATACCACAATTCAAAGGCATCAATTCTTTTTCAGTCTTCCTTATTCATAGTCTAGCTATGCTGTGATTGAAAATACCATGGCTTGGATCAGGCACACCTTAGTCTTCAAGGTGACAAATTTGCTTTTCAACACTTCAAAGAGGCCCTTTGCAGCAGATTTACCAAAGCAATGTATCATTTGATTTCTTGACTGCTGCTTCCATGGCTGTTGATTGTGGACACAAGTAAGACGAAATTCTTGACAACTTCAATCTTTTCTCCATTTATCATGATGTTGCTTATTGGTCCAGTTATGAGGATTTTTGTTTTCTTTATGTTGAGGTGCAATCCATACTGAAGGCTGTGGCCTCTGATCTTCATTAGTAAGTACTTCAATTCCTCTTCACTTTCAGCAAGCAAAATTGTGTAATCTGCATATTGCAGGTTGTTAATGAGTCTTCCTCCAATCCTGATGCCCCTTCTTCTTCATATAGTCCAGCTTCTCTGATTACTTGCTCAGCATACAGATTGAAGAGGTATGGTGAAAGAATACAACCTTGATGCACACCTTTCCTGTCTTTAAACCAACCACTATCCCCTTGTTCTGTCTGAAAAACTGCCTCTTGATCTATGTAAAGGTTCCTCATGAGCACAATTAAGTGTTCTGGAATTCACATTCTTCGCAATGTTATCCATAATTTGTTATGATCCACACAGTCAAATGCCTTTGCATAGTCAATAAAACACAGGTAAACATCCTTCTGGTATTCTCTGCTTTCAGCCAGGATCCATCTGACATCAGCAATGATATCCCTGGTTCCACGTCCTCTTCTGAAACCAGCCTGAATTTCTGGCAGCTCTCTGTCGATATACTGTTGATACACTGCTGCTCCAGGAGCTGATGGAATATCATTGAAATGTTTCAACAAATGGATGCAGTGCTGGAGGTGCTCACTTGCCTATGCCAAGAAATATGGAAGACAGCTTCCTGGCCAACTGACTGGAAGAGATCCATATTTATGCCTATTCCCGAGAAAGGTGATCCAACTGAATGTGGAAGTTATAGAACAATATCATTAATGTCACACGCAAGCAAAATTTTGCTGAAGATCATTCAAAAATGGCTGTAGCGGTATCGGTTGCAAATAGAATACACTTACTCTTCAATTATCAACTATCTCGTTATGTGACACTTTGCTTTTATGGCACTAGTAAAAAATCTACTATCTGTTTTGTGCCTTAACTACATAAGTCTGGTGGTAACAAACGCCGAGGTGCAAGAGGAGAGTAACACTGGCTGTGATGGTTAAGGTTTTGTGTCAACTTGACTGAGTCATGATTCTCAGTGGTTTGACAATTATGTAATGATGTCATCTGGTAGTTATACAATGATGTAGTCATCCTCCTTTTTCTCATAAAGCCAATTTTTGTGTAACAACCTAACCACATCCATAAGTGAGGAGTGGGAGTATTTATATTTCATTTTTATTCTGCTATATTTTTGCTGACATAGACTATAAAAGTTATTTTATGTATAGAAATAGATGACGTCTATTTTGAAAAGTATAGCATAGTACATCTTCCCAAAATAATTGTAAACTTAATGAAATTTTAATAAAATCCCAGTGACAGTTTTTAGAACACTACAAAAGTAATTCTAAAGATTATCCACCAAAATACAGATGCAAAAATAGAAATGAGAATTACGAAGAGTTAAGGGGTCACATGTTGTACCAGAGAATACAGTCCATTTTAAAGCTAAGTAATTAAAATAGTATGGTATGGGCAAAGCAATAGAGGTCAAGGTAAAGGAACACAAATTAAGAACCTAAAAATAGATCCAGATTTATATGCAAATTTAGTATTTAATGGAGATGAACTTTTAACTCAGGGGAAAATGTGGATTTTCAATAAACATTCATTCCATTGACCAGTGTTTTGGAAAAATAGAAAGAAATCTAGAAACCTACTCAGCCTTCGCATGATAAAAAGATTCCAAATGAAAACCTAAAATGTTATGTTTTATGTTCTAAAAAAGCAAGAAGAAATATATGTACTTCATATATATTACATTTCAATTAAACTTTGTTGAAATAATTTAAAAATATGCTATTGGAACAGAGATGGGAAGGAGGTAATATTTATGTATGGTAAAAACAACTCAACGAAAGTTAAAAAACAAACAGGTAACCGGGAAGGAGGCTTGAAACACAAACAACAAAGATTTACTAACTACAGTTTCTAAGTTATTGTTACAATCAATGGGGAAAAGTCTATATGTCAATAATATCAATAGAAAATGAAGAAAAACACCAGAAGGCAATTCACAAGAGAACGAACATGCGAAAGAACAAGACACTTGTGGAAAGATGTTCAGCCTTAGGGGTAAACAAACAAAAAATGTGAGGTATTTTGCTGGTCTTGTTCCCTGTTGCCATCGAGTCGATTCTGACTCATAGCGAACCTGTAGGACAGAGTAGAACTGCCCCATAGCGTTTCCAAGGAGCACCTGGTAGATTCGAACAGCTAACCTTTTGGTTAGCAGCAGTAGCTCTTAACCACTATGCCACCAGGGTTTCCTATTAGCAAAAGCCGAAATTGGTAAAATACACAGTAGTAATGGTAAGGATAAGGTCTGCAGTGATTAAAGCTATTCACTGCTAACCAAAATTCATCAGTTCAAAACCACCAGCAGCTCCATGGGAGAAAGATGTGGTAGTCGTCTTCCAAAGAGATGAACAGCCTTGGAAACCCTGTGAGGTCCGTATGAGTCAGATCGACTTGAAGGCAGTGAGTTTGGTACTTTTTGGAATGCGAAGGATAAACTCATTCATTCCACAGTATGTACTGAATACTGCCTTAGTTTTCTAACGCTGCTACAACAGAAATATCACAGGTGGGTGGCTTTAAGAACAGAAATTTATGTTCTCACAGATCAGAAGGCTAGAAGTCCAGATTCAGGGTATGGCTTTTGGGAAAGCTCCCTATCTGTTTCAACTTGTAGTAGCTGGTAAGCCTTGGGGTTCCTGTGCTTGTGGACTCATTTGCCTCCTTGCAGATCAGATAGTGTCTGTCTTCCCCTGTGTTTGCTTCTGTGCCTCTGATCTTTGTATATCTCAGAACTGATTAGATTTAGGACACACCCTACCCTGATATAACTATTTCAATATCTATTGAAAGATATCTGCAATGCATTATTAAATAAATAAATGCATGTGCATTAGAAAAAGAGCATAGATGATATAATCCTCTTCATATGTGTCTATGTGTATAAGCTATCACACATGACATACAGGAAACCTTAATATTAGACATGTCCGAAAGGTATGTCTACATCTAGTTTTTTTTTTTTTTCTTCTTTGCTCTGTTTATACTTCTGAGCCACAACTTTAATTGAGTATCCACGAGGTTTCTAAATAGGAAAAGCCCATCCAGTAGCTCTGCCTGAGAAAGACCTGGTAGTCTTCTCCCATAAAGATTGCAGCCTAGAAAACCTATAGGGTATTTCCATTCTGTCATATAGGGTCACTGTGTGGCATAATCAACTCAATTGCACACAACAACAACAATTTTTAAAAGAGATAATTATTGAAAAACAGGTCTTACTATCACTTTTTTTTTTTGAAGATTTATCTATAACCCAGGTTCGAGTCAAATCATAACTGCCTTCCTGATAGCACCTTACTCGAATTGTAGGTGTAAAAACAGGACAAGGGAAAAAAAAAAAAAAATCACTGCTAGAGATTAAAGACTATAATTATAAATTGCTAGCAAGTCACGTGCTTGCTTTATTTATATATTTGGTTTCAACATGCTTTCCAATCTTCCCTCTCCTCTGAGTTTCATGTTAAAGTTACATGTCCTCATGGTGTTCACCAATGTCCCAAAGCTTATGGAAAGTTTAAGAGATGGGGGTGGGACAGTGGTTAAGCACTTGGCTGCTAACTGAAAGGTTGGTGATTTGAATTCATCCAGTGGTTTCGTGGGAGAAGGACCTGTCAAGCTTCTCCCTCAAAGATTAAAAAAAAAGATTACAGCCTAGAAAATCCTATAGAGGCTCCACAGCCACCACCAGTTAACAGGAACAGCTGTAATGAATACTCGACAACGTTCTGGCAGTTAGTTGGTTGTCAGACGTGACTCTTCAGGTTAAAGCTTTAAGTAATTTTGTTTCTGGGTATTGGTTAGAAAAATGCAGAACATATTATTTTACTATTTTGTCAAATATTAAATCAAACAATGTACACTTTAGGTGTGCTATTAGACCCTGTCTAGAGTCATACTTCCACAGGGTAAAACTGCTTTAACGGCGCTTTGCCACTAGAATACTTCCGTAGGCTTCCCTTTCGAGCTCTGTTTCTAAACAAAAGAAAGTAGCCTCGGCCATAAAAAATTTATTGGGGACACAGGGCAGCGCATTGTGTTTAGTCCTCTCAACACTAGAGCTTTACCCTACAATGTGAGAATGAGTAGGAATTTCACACCTTCTTCTGACAGAAACAGTAGAACTCAACACTTCTCCAAGCCACCCTTCTTCCCTGTGGGAGTAACATGTAAGAATCTGGGAAAAGGTCTGGGCACCTCCTTCTCATGGTGACCTTGAAAACAAGGAGAGAAAGACAGAGGAAAAAAAAAACCCAAAACAATTTCATCTTTGAAATTACACACCACTGTTCTCATTCATCTTGATAAGCATTTTTAAAATAAAAAAAGAGAGAGAGAGAGAAAGAAAGAAAAAGCAGGGATACAGCTTTTATAAGGGTTATGGAGGCCTTCTCTGTGCAGTCAGTTTTAAAGTCAATTTAGATGTTCAAAGATGCGTTTGATTTCTTTTGTGAGGCTAAATTGGCCACTTTAGAAGTTTAAAAAAAAAAAGGAAAGAAAAACACTAAAATCAATAAAATGTGAGAGAATTTGTTTAAAAACGAAGTTATTGTGTCTCCTGCTTTAGAAATTGAAATATATCCCAATTGCAGTATTTATTTACATAGAAGACCATCTGTATTTTGTTCTTACATTTGCAATTGTGTTAACTTTTTTTTTTTTTTTAGCACAGTGGGAGGGGGGCTTTGTCTTGATAAAATCTATCAGAAAAAAAAAGAAAAACAACCCAAACTCTCTCAACTCACTAGCACAATTGCGGACTCCTTGGCCCCACATAGCTTAGGTCTGTCTCATACATGCAAAAAATAATACAATGTCTTACATTCCATCTATTCTCTCCATAGTCTCAAACGTTTCAGTTGTTACAGGAATAGACTGTCAGTCTTTAATGGTGGCTTACAGAGAAGATGTGAGCTGTGGTTTTAAGCCCAGGTGGAGGTCACGCGGGCAGAAATTAGGAGCCCATGTGATGTTTTCACCCAGAAAAGGGCAGGCTCCAGCACAGAACCGTCCCCTCCAATTAAAAGAGCAGAGGGCAGGCTCTGAGCTCACACTGAGCACAGCGAAAAATCTGCAAGCCCAGAGCTTGCACCTCCACTCAAATAAGAGAGTCTACAGGGCTGTATTTAGAAGCTCTTGTCAGTTAGCGGATAGAAAAAAAAAAATTAAAAAAGAAAAAAAAAGCAACTTCAAAAATCCTCCCTTGCCTCCACTGAAGACCCCCTTAAGAGAACCTTGAAAGAATTCTGTCGACCTGCCACAGCTAACAGCCACTCGGAAACCAGGGTAAGCCCCCTTCCAGATCCAGCGTTCAGTACCATCACGTTCGATGCTCAGAAGGAAAACATGCTCCCTGACGGCTGCTGGTGAATGATCGTGATGAGAACAAAAAGCCTAATGGCTGTTGGAATCTTCCCACCACGTGTATAAAAACAGAGGAGGGAGTGGGCTCCTTTTCCCCCAAGGCTGTGCTTGTTCCTAGGGTCTCCTAAGTCCTGCCTGGCATCTCCTAGCTCCACAGCCATCCATCCTTCACCTACCATGTTCATGTCAGGGCTCCTGTGCTCACGACAGCCTGTCGTTTTAACCCAAAATAGGTCTCTTGCCATGGTCTGGGAAGATGAAGTCACTTCTGCTACCCACAGGCTGGCCCATGGACACTCAGAGGCATCTGTGTCTGGGACGCATCCACTCAGACACTCTGCAGGGCTGATGAGCTCCTAGACTGCCCACCTTCAGAAGGTGTCCCTCATGAGCATAGGGTGGATGGAAAGATGTCTTCACTGAGTCCTAGACTTGGCCAAAACAGCCCTGGCAGTGCAGTGGTTAAGCACTTGGCTGCTAACCAAGAGATTGGTAGTTTGAACCCACACAGTAGCAATATTGAAGAAAGAGCTGGGGGTCTGCTTCTGTAAGGATTACGGCCAAGAAAACCCTACGGAGCAGTGCTCCTCTGTCACGTGGGGTCGTTGGGAGTCAGAATCAACAGGATGGCACACAACAACATCAAAAACAGCAACAGACTTGGCCCTTCTCTGCCAGCAACTGGTTTGGAATTTTGTGAAAATCATGCGACCTTTTTACCTTATCTTCTTTCACCTTAAAATGGGAGTAAAAATCCTACACACCACACAAGGTTCTGTACACATGAAACACTTGGACTAGTGTGATGTGGCTTGTTATTAGTGGCATCATTGCTTTTCTTATCACAGAGCTATAGGACCCTACAGAAAATCCCTTGCAGGATAACATTTCTCCATATTTTCTCTTCTTCTAACCCTCAAAACTTTTAGAGTAATGCTGGGGATGGCCATAGTAGCAGTGAAGTAAGGTATGATCAGACGAATAACCACAGCTGTGGTCCAGTGAACAGTTACAAGACTTCTTTTATCCTAGCTCTAACACAGGTCATTTTGTTCCGTTGTACATAGGGTCATTATGAGTCAGAAGTGACTCAATGGCACCTAACAACAACAACAAATGTAGTTCATAAAACAACCACACTTAGACATTGCCATTCTGAATTCTTCTCCAATTTCATCTTTATTATAAGGGACTGAGTGAATATACATGCACACACCCATTTATATACATATAGAAACTCAACCTAGAAGTTACCAAGAGCAGCCTTAGAAGAAAGGCCTGGCAATCTACTTCCAAAAAATCAGCTGTTGAAAACCTTCTGGAGCATAGTTCTATTCCGACACGTATGGGTCACCATGAGTCAAAGTCGACTTGATGGCAACTGGTTTACTGGTGCCTGACTGAGGGACATTAGATTTGAACTGAAAGGAGAACATTTGCAGAGATTCATCTAGGAAGAACTCATGTACTTCAGAAGCACACTTGGATGAAATAACATACAAGCTTACGTGAGGATGTAGTTGAAATAAATAATAGTGCAGCCGTTAGATACTTCCCAGCTTATTCTGGGAATTCCCCAATTGCTTTGTCTGGGACTAGTTTTGGCACCTTCAATTTCCAAGCAAATCTTTCCCCAAAATAGAAGAGTCAATGTTATTTGTTGTTAGGGGGAAATTTATTTCCCCTTTGAAGGTAATTATCCCTTTCAAAAGACAAGGAGACGCCCTCTCCTTTAAAATCACTGAAAATGCTTTCCAAGATCTAGAGATCTGCATGGTTTAGTACATGGCAGACATCCACTGATGAGTAATTCATTTCCCAATTAAGAGTCTGAAACACGATTCTTTCACTCTTAGCATTCCAGAGCTGGCGAGACAAGTGCTTCATTAGTTGAATGAAGGGATCATCTATACTTTCCATTTGAGAGACTGGGAAATGAAGCTCACTTTTTGGGTATTTGTTATTAATTTTACTAGAGTATGTTTAATACCTAAAAGAGATATTTTCACTAACATTTAAAAATTAAAGTATCCACTTAAATTACTAAGGCTGTAATTTACCCTTGATGAGTACATATGGTATAATGGTACTTGATTTCATGTAAAACTGACTGGATATGGAAAAATGTATAAGGCAGGAGTTGTTACTAAAGCTTCGGTCCCATACAGTACAATTCCTGTGCCAAGGTTACAGGCCCTCACTCTAAGCAGAGTCTAATCATAATTCCAACTATGGTGAGTAGGAGGATATACCAGTTCATACTAGGAAATGGGACTGCCTGTGTATAATACCAGCTATTCGAGATGGGTGGTGAAAATAGCAAATATAAGCATGGTGAAGTTGGAGTGTTATTGCTCAATGTCCACGATGGTCTAATGAAAGGTAAGAGTCAGCTGAGGGAAAGTATCACATCATTGGATGTTACGTTTGAAGGTCAGATGTCCCCTCTAGTGGCTTGATTATTGCCTCCCACAAATTCATGTCCACCCAGAACCTTAGAATGTGATCTTATTTGGAAATAGTATCATTGTATATGCAATTAGTTAAGAAGTTGTCACACTGGATCAGGATAGGCCTGAGATCCAATGATGGATGACCTTTTGGGAAGAGAAGAGGACATATAGAGACACAGACACAGACACAGAGGGGAAAAGGCCACATAAAGATCAAGGCAGAAATAGGAATGATAAAGCCACAAGTTAAGAACTCCAAGGGCTGTTGGAGGCCACCAGAAGCTAGAAGATAGACATGAAACAGATTCTGTCTCAGAATTTCCAGTATGATCCAACTGTGCCCACACCTTGGTTTCAGACTTCTGGCCTCCTGAACTGGAAAAGAATAGGTTTCTCTTGTGTTAAGCCATCCAATTTGTAGTAACTTTTTGCACCAGCCATGAGAAAATAATATAATCACTTTGGGTGCATTTGAAGCATCTCCCATCTCTTGAAAGGGACCGAAAAAATGGCTAAAAACTAAGCCCAGGACCCAATAGTCTCAGTGACAGAATTTCAATAAAGGTTGAACACTCAGACAGGACTGGTCTGTAATGATAAGATTAGACCCTGGTTGGAAATATTGGGGACTGGACACATGGATAATATCACCTGAGCAGATGCTCCCAATCAAGGAGACTTCTCAATTACCTCCCAGTACCTTGCAAAATTTATGGACCTGAGCCAGTTATCAGACCTATAATCCATGATTCAAGAATCAAGTCTCAGGAGGGAAGACCCTATAACATCATGACAAATAAATATGGTAATGATTTCTGTTGTCCTTCCACAAAGGACCTATGGGCATTTACCTGGTAACCATCCTTTGGTGAAAGAGAAATACTCAGTTATTTACATGATGTTTGGAAAGAGTATCTGAGATGACATTCATGCCTGGAGACCTGAAGCGCCATTATGCATCCCCACCATTAGTGTGGGCTATGGCGCCAGAAAACATATGGATTCATAACCAAGTTCTAACTTATAATCAATCTGTAGCATCGATGGACCCACTTGGTGTTCATTTCTCTGGTGCCAAAATATATAATTGAGATAAATAAACCTGGTTGTTGGTGCACCCCCCAAAACATGCCCATGGTTTGTACAGTGAATGCCAAGTGGAAGTCACTACTTATCAGCTATGATCTCATTATCAACTATGGTTCTAAGGGTTGGTAATTTTCTTCTTGACTAGCAACTATGCAGTGGCAACTATGCTAGTCAAGGCAAAACTATGAAAAATATTATCGTTGTTGAGTGCCTTCGAGTCTGTCCCAACTCATAGTGACCTTATATATAACAGATTGAAACATTGTCCTGTCTTCTGCCATCCTAACAATCATTGCTATGTTTGTGCCCATTGCTGCAACCACTGTGTCAATCCATCTTGTTGGGGGTCTTCCCTTAAGATAGATTACAAACAGTATTACGTCTCAGAGAGCATGATGGACATGCATGCAAACATTAAGAATCAAAAAGATACAGAGGTGGCGGTTCCCTCTATATCTCTATTTGGTTCACCAGCCTGGTCTCTAGAAAACTGATGGAACCTAGGGGATGATTTCCACCAGCCACTCTGTGGGAGAAAAGTGTGGCAGTCTGTTTCCGTAAAGATTTACAGGCTTGGAAACCCTATGGGGCAGTTCTACTCTGTCCTATAGAATGGTTCTGAGTCAGAATTGACTCCACAGCAATGTTTTTTTTTTTTTTTTTGGTTTGGGGGATGACTGTAGACTCCCACAAGGTCAGCCGAGTACTTGGCCCAATGCCATTCATTGTATCAGACATAACATATTTGTTACGGCAGATAAATGTACCCTCATCAGACCGGATAACCATTTCAGCTAAGCTGGATAACATATTTAAAATGGGTTACAGGCTTTACCATCATCACAAAAAGCAGCTCTCAGGAGCTCCCTCATGTCTCCATGGGTTCCCACACTCTGAGATGTGATGAGAGCATTTTCTGACGACACTTCACAGTGGACCCCATACTTGCTGCTCACATCCCGGGACATAATGGACTATTAGGGTGATGTTAGACAAATGATGTAAATTTCAGTTCATCTGGAAATTGGTGACAATAATGCTAATCTCACAAAGATTTTGGGGGGTTAAAGGGAGTTATGCAAACCACACTTATATGTAGCCTATTGCACATGTCTGAAATTATAACTTTTAAAAATATAGCATATGGTCTATAAAAAAAATTTTTTTTTTTTATAGTTTGATAAATTCTCTATGCACAACTCTGTAACAAGACACTTTTGACTCATTCTGCACAATAAAACAATGCAAGTGGAAAATTAGCCTTCAACCACATTCATTATTAACCATCTGACTTTTTTTTTTAATTAAAAAGCTGTCTTTAATTAAAATCTATTTTAATTCCACTGTGTTCTCTCACAGCTTTTCTTTCAGACTGAGGCTCAGGTGGACCTTCCCGTGTGGCCTCAGCAGGTGTGGGAATTTCAAGGTGAGTGAGACAAGCTGGATGCCTGGGGAAGTCAGAACTGGAGACAGAGTCCTTGCCTGTGAACCCTGGACATCATCCAGGCTGGAGTCTTGCTCTTGCTGAAAATCAATTGAAAGGCACCATTGTTTTTAGCGGAAATGAGGAGGTCAAGAGAGGGAGTGGGAGGGAGAGGAAGTCGGGCTCCTATGACAAGTGATGAGCCATGTTTTTTTTTTGTTTTTTTTTTGAGCCCACATCCTCACAGAGGCTGAAGCAAAAGGGGCATGGGGGTCAATTAATGCTCCACAGGATAACCATGCAGTCTTCTCCACGTAACCAGGACTTGACATCAACTTCTTCTCCTTTTTTCTAAGATACTGACTTATTTAAAATAATATAATTGAAAGAAGACTATGATAGAGGCCCTCTAACCACAGGATACCTTTTGTGACCATCTCCTAGAGAGTACTTTCCCTAGAAGAACTCATCTCTGTAGCACCATGTTCAGTGTGCCAGTGAAACACTCCTAGTGTTCTCAGTTTTTGTGCTCTCCAAGGGAGAGTTTAATACAGTGGCAACGGGTCCAATAAAGTGATTTTCGGTGATTTAATGGAAACAGATACCTCTCAATATGATTAATGAAGGACAGAAACAAATTATCGTCTACACCTCCAAAGAGGAGTCTGATGAGGGACAGGGTTAAATGTGAGCAGACAGAAAAATATTCTCAAAGAGTCTCCCCTCGCCTGTGTGGGGAAGAGGCTATGACCATACCTTACTAAAAAGAGGTAAGGATGCAGTCTTGAGGATGTTTATCATCCCTGCTCAGACGAGTTAATTTCAGATTTAAAGTCTAGGCAACTCTTCTTCTACAGGAACTTGATCCCTTCTGATTTTATTGCAAACCAGGGAGCTATGGCTACAAAGGGCTTCTTTCACAGACAGGAAGAGTTTTCACCTGGAAAAATAAACTGGAAAAGACAACATTTACATATTGCTGATGATATAGTGTCCTTGGAGGAAAACCTACACCAAATTTTAGTTAATGTTGCTTTTTAAAAGATGGAAATGCCTAGAAGTATCATGATACATAATTTGTCCATTTCCTGCCCCAATTTGTGTGAATTTCCCACCATATGGGACCACCTCTCTGTCTCCTTTCCACTGAGCCAACATCTATTTTAGGAAACAAGGGCTTTACTCTAGGTAGATCTTTAAATTTTCCCCTATTTCACTGCTTTTGTATTTCCTCCAGGGGCTGTAGAGTGATTTTTGTTATTGGGTAAAACTACAAATCTGGTAACTTTCCTTCTCTAACTCGTGGAAAGAGAAAACAAACTCTGTATTTACAGGGAAATACTCCAGAGATGATCGTCAGAAAGGGAAGTATATGTCTGGTGGCACACAAACAATTCCTTATGAGATCAAATCTTTGATAATAACTCTCGCCTTTTACATTTTTGTAAACCCAGTCAATTTTATATGAACTTAACTACTCATAACGACCAACCCTATTTATCTTCAAGAGGGTAAAAAATTCACTCAGAATCTAATAATGTTAAAATAAACAACTAGCCCTGAAATGATAAAGTCTCCTTCATGGAGAAAATGGAAAGTCTCTCTCTCTTTCTTAGAATCAATGCCTTTGACTTATGGTGTTGGTTAAGAATATTGAATATACCATAGACCGCCAAAAGAACGAACAAATCTGTCTTGGAAGAAGCTTAGCCAGTATGCTTATTAGAAGCAAGGATGGAAAGACTTAGTCTCACATAATTTGGACATATTATCAGGAGGGACCAGTCCCTAGAGAAGGAGATCATGCTTGGTCAAGTAGAGGGTCAACAAAAAAGAGAAAGACCCTCAACAAGATGGATTGACACAGTGGCTGCAACAATGCTCTCAAGCATTTGTGATGATGATGCATGACCAGGCAGTGTTTCATTCTGTTGTACATAGGGCTGCTATGAGTCAGAAATGTCTCAAAGGCACCTAACAGTGAAAACTCTCACTCTCTGTATTCATCTCTTTTTCTCTCTGTCTCATTTTATTGTTCATTTATAAATGTAATAGTCTCAGTATTTCTTTCAATCACATTCCAAAAGTTTTCTGGAAAAATATCTTGAAACATTTCATACAGCTACAAACGAAGAATCTTATGTCCTTTTGTTAGCCATTTATCCCATCACCTACCTCATAATCTACTTCAAGTAGCCTTCAATGATAAATATTGGTGATTTTGCAAATTCTAGCATTCAAATTATAAACATATGCTAGTATGTTGGTTACCTAATATGAAATTTAACATTAATCCCTGTCGACTTATTCAAAATACACTATATAGATAAAACATTATACCCCATAGAATAAAAATGATGATGGCATGTAGACCTGTAAAGTATTTTTATATGCTTTATATGACTCGATGGCAGTAGGTTTTATATTATTTGGTTCTTATATCAAATAAAGGAATTAGGCTGAGTTGAATAATCTTTTTTTTTTTTTTAATGAGTTAAATAAGGGTCAAGGAAGTAGAATTGAACTGAGTGAAAAAATTTAGGGCTTGTACACACCCCAACCAAGTACCCCTGTCCTGTTTCATCGGCAGAAGCTGGGCACTGAGTCAGGCACTGAGAAACAGGACAGCATCATCCTGAAAACTCAAGAACCCTCTGGAACTGTGGGTGACTAGTCACATAAAAAATGAGGATTCTTTATAGAAGGAGAGGGTGGCACAAAGAGTTAAGCACTAATAACCAAAATGTTGATAGTTCAAATACACACAGACATGCCTCAGAAGAAAGGTCTGACAATCTACTTCTGAAAAAATCAGTCTTTAAAAAACCTAAAAAGTATAGTTCTATTCTGGCTCACATGTAGTCACCATGGGTTGGAGTTAACTGGACTGAAATTGGTTTAGAACGAGAAGGAGTGAGAGGCGATTCCAGATAAACAGCTAACAGTGTCCACCCAATGCCAATATCCTCTCCCTCCTCATTTTTAGGAAGTTAAGAAGCAAGGATGGAGAGGTTTTGTCTTGCTTACTTTGGACATGTTCTCAGGTGGGACAAGTCTCTGGAGAAGGACATGATGCTTGGTAGAGTAGAGGGTCAGGGAAAAATAAGAAGACCCTCAAACAGATGGATTGACACAGTGACTACAGCAATGGGCTCAGATATTAGAAGGCCCAGGACTGGGCAGAGTTTTGTACATAGGGTCCCTATGAGTCAGAAGTGACTCTGCAGCACCTGACAACAACAAAACTCACCTAAACCACATACGCCTTGCCTTCACTCTCTTGCTTTACCATGACGTAATAGAATCAAATAATTAATTCTCACTAAACTGTTGGTGGTTTACTAAATGTTACTTCCCAGAGCACTTGGTTGTAAAAGAGGTCACTCTGAAAATCTCTCTCTTGACAGACTTCTTGGTATACTTCAAGCACTGTGGTTCATGGATGAGAGACACTTTCTTTAAAAGCAGGACTTCAGATGGCATTTTTAAAAGTGTAAGGTCATTTATTACCTGTTTGATATGTATTGAAATGTGTTCCCCAAACAGATATGTTGAATTTCTAACCCCTGTACCTATGAAAGTGACCCTGTTTGGACGAATAAGTTTCTCTGAGCAGATGGTATCAGGTAACGAGGTCATACCAGAATAGGGTGGGTCTTTGCTATGGAATGAATTGTGTCCCTCCAAAATTATGTGTGATGAATCCTCACCCTTATACCTGTGGTTGTAATCACATTTGGGAGTATGGATTTCTTTGTTATGTTAGTGAGGTCACGTCAGTGAAGAGAGTGATTTAAACCAATCACTTTTTGAGATAAAGAAGAAAAGATTCCCTAGGACAAAAGGGAAGATAGATGCCTTGTGAAGATCTCCAAGGGGTGCCAAGAAGAATGCCAGAGAAGCTGAGACAAGGTTTTCCCTGAGGGTGGACAGGAAAAAAAAAAAAAATTTCTAGAGCCAGCACCATGAGTTAAGGCTTCTAGCCTCCTAAACTGTGAGAAAATAAATTTCTGTTTGTTAAGGCCACCAATTTGTGTTATTTCTGTTATAGAAGCACAAAGAAACTACGGCAGTCTTGATATCTTCTTATAAAAGAAGAGAACAGACATGAAGACAGAGTTATATGGGGGAAGACAAATGCCGTGTGACTATAGGGGCAGAAGCATGCATAAGCAGCAGAGGAATGCCAAGAATTGCCAGCAACCACTAGAAGCTAGGAGAGAGGCATGGGACAGTTGCTCACTCAGAATTCTCAGAAGAAACCAAAACAGTCGATACGAGAATTGAGACTCCAAACTTCCAGAACTGTGACATAATACATTTATGTTCTTTAAACCTACTCTTTTTATGGTGTTTTGTCACAATAGCCCTAGAAAACTAAGACAGAGTTTATTGTGCTAAAACTACCAAACTTCTGTTTTAAGAACCAAATATTATACTACAGTTTACAGTCCACGGAGTTTCTCTTATATGGCTTTTCTGGCCCTGGATTTGTAATTCTTTCAAAATGATTGGTCAGGCCAAAATCTTGCAAGTGATTGGTCTCTTTGCTAGAGTTATAAGAGGCTTGTAATCCACTCAATAGGTTTCAGTGGCTTGTAGTCCACCTAGGGGATTGGTCACCTTTCAGTCCTGCTGGGAGGGCCATGACTTGAGATTGCCTATATAAGGTTCCCCATGAGTCTGTCAATTTGTCGTACTGTGGGGCCTTGCATGTTGCTGTGATGCTGGGAGCTACTCCACTAGTATCAGTATTCAAATACCAGCAGGGTCACCCATGGTGGACAGGTTTCAGGTGATCTGCCAGACTAAGATTAAGAAGAAGGACATGGCACTCTACTTCTGAAAAAATTTAGCCAGTGAAAGCCTTATGAATTGCAGTGGAATATTATCTTATATACTGCCAGAAGATGAGCCCCTAACATTGGAAGGCACTCAAAATACAACTGAGGAAGAGCTGCCTCCTCAAAGTAGAGTTGACCTTAATGACAAGGATAGACTCGAACTTCTGGGAGCTTCATTTGCTGGTGTGGCATGACTCAAAATGAGAAAAAAGAGCTGCAAACAACCATTAGTAATTGGAAAGTGGAACGTATGAAGTATAAATCTAGGATAATTAAAAATTATCAAAAATGAAATGGAACACATAAACATGGATATCCTAGGCATTAGTGAGCTGAAATGACCGTTTTCAATAGGATGATCATATGATCTACTGTGCCGAGAATGACAACTTGAGGAGGAGTGGTGTTGCATTCATAGTGAAAAAGATCATTTCAAGATCTATCCTGAAGTACAATGCTATCAGTGATAGGATAATATTCATATGACTAAAATGAGGACCAGTTAATATGACTACTAATAATAGCCTATTACTAATAATACGGCTATTATTGAAATTTACCCACAAACCACTAAGGCCAAAGTTGAAGAAATTGAAGATTTTACCAACTTCTGCAGCCGGAAATTGATCAAACATGCAATCAGGATGCATTGATAATTACTGGTGATTAGAATGCCAAAGTTAGAAACAAAGAAGGAACAGTAGTTGGAAAATACGGTCTTGATGACAGAAATGATGCCAGGGACTGCAGGATAGAGTTTTGCAAGACCAACGACTTTTTCATTGAAAATATCTTTTTTCAACAACATAAACAGTGAGTATACACATGGACCTTACCAGATGGACTACAGAGGAATCAAATCAACTACATCTGTGGAAAGAGGCAATGGAAAAGCTCAATGTCATCAGTCAGAACAAGGCCAGGGGCTAACTACAGAACAGGCCATCAATTGCTCATTTGCAAGTTCAAGTTGAAGCTGAAGAAAATTAGAAAAAATCTACCAGACCCAAAGAATGACCTTGAGTATATCCCACCTGAATTTAGAGACCATTTCAAGAATAGATTTGATGCATTGAACACCGGTGACCAAAGACAAGACGAGTTGTGGAATGACATCAAGGACATAACACATGAAGAAAGCAAGAGGTCATTAAAAAGACAGAAAAGAAAGAAAAAAAAAAAAGGATGTCAGAAGAGACTCTGAAACTTGCTTTTATATATTCAGGATCAAAATCAAAAGAAAGAAATGATGACGTAAAAGAGCTGAACAGAAGATTTCAAAAGGCGGCTCGAAAGTAAAGTATTAAAATGAGGTGTGCAAAAACCTGGAGTTAGAAAACCAAAAGGGAAGAACGCGTTTGGCACTTCTCAAGCTGAAAGAACTGAAGGAAAAATTCAACCCTCGAGTTCCAATAGTGAAGGGTTCTATGGGCAAAATACTGAATGACACAGGAAGCATCAAAATAAGACAGAAGGAATACGTAGAGTAACTGTACCAAAAAGAATTGGTAGACATTTGATCATTTCAGGGGATACCATATGATCAAGAACCGATGGTACTGAAGGAAGAAGTTCAAGCTGCACTGAAGACATTGGAGAAAAACAAGGCCCCAGGAATTGACAGAGTATCAGCTGAGACGTTTCAACAAGTGAACGCAGCACTGGAAGCACTCACTCATCTATGCCAAGAAATTTGAAAGACAGCTACCTGGCCAACTGATAGGAAGAAATCCACATTTATGCCTTTTCCCAAGAAAGGTGATCCAACCTAATGCGGAAATTATCAAAGAGTATCATTAGTATCACATTCAAGTAAAATTTTGCTGAAGATCAACCATTCAAAAGCAGTTGCAGCACTACTACATCAACAGGGACCTGCCAAAAACTCAAGCTGGATTCACAAGAGGACATGGAAAAAGGGATATCACTGCTGATGTCAGATGGATCCTGGCTAAGAGCAGAGAATACCAGAAAGATGTTTACCTGTGTTTAATTGACTACGCAAAGGCATTTGGCTGTGTGGATCATGACAAATTACGGATAACATAGTGAAGTATGAAAATTCCAGAACACTTAATTGTGCTCCTGGGGAATCTGCTCATAGATCAAAAGGAAGTCATTCAAACAGAACAAGGGGATACTGCGTGGTTTGAAATTAGGAAAGGGGTGTGCATCTGATGAAGATGAAGGACTATAGCTTTCAGTAGGGATTATACCTCAACATAAAGAAAACAAAAATTCTCACAACTGGGCCAATAAGGAACATCAACATAAATGGAGAGAAGATTGAACTTGGTCAAGGATTTCTTTTTTCTAGGATCCACAGTCAATGCTCATGGAAGCAGTAGTCAAGAAATAAGATGTTCCATTGCATTGGGTAAATCTGCTGTAAAAACCTCTTTAAAGTGTTAAACAGCAAAGATGTCACTTTAAAAACTAAGATGCACCTGCCCCAAGGCATGGTGTTTTCAAGCACCTTATGTGCGTGCAAAATCTGGGCATTAGATAAGGAAGACCGGAGAAGAATTTAAGTCTTTGAATTGTGGTATTGGTGAAGAAATTTGAATATACTGCCAAAAGAATGAACACATCTATCTTGGAAGAAGTACAACCAGAATGCTCCTTAAGAAGGAGGATGGCGAGACTTCGTCTCACATATTTTAGACATATTGTCAGGAGGGATCAGTCCCTGAAGAAGGACATCATGCTTGGTAAAATAGAGGGTCAGAGAAGAAGAGGAAGACCATCAAGGAGATCGATTGACACAGTGGCTGCAACAATGAGCTCAAGCATAACAACCATTATGAGGATGGTACAGGACCAGGCAGTGTTTAATTCTGTTGTTGTATTGGATCTCTATGAGTCAGAACCCACTTGATGGCACCTAACAACAACATATAAGTTTACATTCTCACAGAGGTTTTTGTGTGGTTGAAGTGTTTGGCTGCTAACCAAAAGGTCAGCTTTTCAAACCCACCAACTGTCCTGCAGTAGAAAGATAAGGCAGTCTCTTTCCATAAAAATTTACAGCCTTGGAAACCCTATGGGGACTATCTACTCTGTACGATAGAGTTACTATGAATCAGAATCGACTTGACAGCATGGGGTTTGGTTTTTTGATATGATTAACTGGAGCAGAGTGCATCCTTTTGACCCTGCGTCCCTGTGCTGAGAATCTCTTAGACCCCCAAAAAAAAACCTGTAATAGAGGTCAAAGTCAAGAGCAGATCAGGCATAGAAAAAAGCAAGAGCAAGAGGGTGGGGGGAAGGGAATGAATGAATGGGGAAAGATAAATGCCACATGAAGATCTCCAAGGAATGTCAAGAAGGGGAGAAAAGGATTTTCTCCCAGAGCAGGCAGAGAGGAAAAAAAAAAATCATTACCATCAAGTCAATTCTGACTCATAATGACCCCATAAAACAGAGAAGAATTGCCCCCATAGGGTTTCCAAGGTTGTAACTATTTACGGAAGCAGACTGTCACATCTTTGGCTCTGAAATGCCAAACTTCCCATTAGCACCCGAGCACTTAACTACAACACCAGGGATCCTTGGTAGACAAAGAGAACCTTCCCTTAAATCCGGCACTCTGAGTTCAGACTTCTAGCATCCTCAACTGTGATAAAATAAATTTCTATTTGTTAAAGTCATCCACTAGTGATATTTCTTTTATAGCAGCACTAGTAGGTAAGCCACTACTACATTTTTATTTAATTGTAAGATGTTCAAATCTCATTAATAAATAAAATATCATGAGCCCTCTTCTTGCTGTTGCTGTTAGGTGCCATCAAGTTAGTTCTGACTGATAGCAACACTACGTACAACAGAACAAAACACTGCCCAGTCCTGTGCCATCCTCGCAAACATTGTTATGCTTGAGCCCATTGTTGCAGCCACTGTGTCAATCCATCTTGTTGAGGGTCTTCCTCTCTTTTGCTGACCCTCTACTTCACCAAGCATGGTGTCCTTCTCCAGGGACTAATCCCTCCTGATAACATGTCTCAAGCATGTGAGCTGTAGTCTCACCATCCTTGCCTCTAAGGAGCATTCTCGTGGTGCTTCTAAGACAGATTTGTTTGCTCTTTTTGCAGTCCATGGTATATTCAATATTCTTCACCAATACCACAGTTCAAAGGCATCGATTCTTAGGTCTTCCTTATTCATCATCCAGCTTTTGCATGCATATGAGGTGATTGAAAATACCATGCCTTGGGTCAGGCACAACTCAGTCTTCAAGGTGACATCTTTACTTTTCAAAACTTTAAAGAGGTCTTTTGCAGCAGATTTGCCCAATGCAATGTGTCTTTTGATTGCTTGACTGCTGCTTCCAAAGGTGTTGACTGTGGATCCAAGCGCAATGAAATCAATTACAACTTCAAACTTTTCTCCATTTATCATGATGTTGCTTATTGGTCCAGTTTTGAGGATTTTTGTATTCTTTATGTTGAGGTGTAATCCATGCTGAAGGCTGTGGTCTTCGATCTTCATCAGTAAGTACTTCAAGCCCTCTTCTCTTTCAGCAAGCAAGGTTGTAAATGAGTCTAACTCCAATCCTGATGCAGCATTCTTTGTATAGTCCAGCTTCTCTGATTATTTGCTCAGCATACAGATTGAATAAGCATGGTGAAAGGATGCAACCCTTACGCACACTTTTCATGATTTTAAACCATACAGTATCCCTTTGTCCTGTTCGAACAACTGCCTCTTGTTCTATGTATAGTTTCCTCAGGAGCACGATTAAGTGGTCTGGAATTCCCATTCTTCTCAATGTTATCCATAATTTGTTATGATCCAAACAGTCAAATGCCGTTATCTATCTGACATCAGCAATGATATCCCTCGTTCCAAGTTCTCTTTTAAATCTGGTTTGAACTTCTGACAGTTCCCTGTGGATATACTGCTACAGTCACTTTTGAATGATCTTCAGCAAAATTTTACTTGCGTGTGATATTAATGATTTTGTTTGATAATTTATGCCTTTGGTTGGATCACCCTTCTTGGGAATAGGCATAAATCTGTATATCTTCCAGCCAGTTAGTCAGGTAGTTGTCTTCCAAAATTCTTGGCGTAGATGAGTAAGTGCTTCCAGTGCCATATCTGTTTCTTGGAACATCTGAATTGGTATTCTGTCAGTTCCTGGAATCCTGTTTTTCTCCACTGCCTTCCAGTGCAGCTTGGACTTCTTTCAGTACCATCGATTCCCAGTTGTACGCTACCTCCTGAAATGGTTGAATGTCAACCAATTCTTTTTGATACAGTGACTCTGCATCTTCCTTCCATCTTGTTTTGATACTGCCTGCATTGTTTTATAATTTCCCATAGAACCCTTCGGAAACCCTGGTGGCATAGTGGTTAAGTACTACGGTTGTCAACCAAGAGGTCGGCAGTTTGAATCCGCCAGATGCTCCTTGGAAACTCTGTGGGGGAGTTCTACTCTGTCCTATAGGGTCACTATGAGTCAGAATTGACTCGACGGCAGTGGGTTTTTTATAGAACCCTTCAGTATTGTAACTCAAGGCTTGCAGCTTTTCTTCAGTTCTTTCAGCTTTAGAAATCCTGAGAATTTCCTTCCATTTTGGTTTCCTAACTCCAGGCCTTTGCACATGTCATTATAAAACTTTACTACATCTTCTTGAACCACCCTTTGGAAGCTTCTGTTCAGCTGTTTTACTTCATCATTTCTTCCTTTTGCTTTAGCTGTTCTAAGTTCAAGAGCAAATTTCAGATTCTCTTCTGACACCCATTTCAGGGTTTTCTTTCTTTCCTGTCTTTTTAATGACCTCTTGCTTTCTTCATGTCTGATGTCCTTCATGTCATTCCACAACTCCTCTTGTCTTCGGTCATCAGTGTTCAATGCATCAAATCTACTCTTGAAATGGTCTCTAAATTTAGGTGGGATATACTCAAGGTCCTATTTTGGCTGTTGTGGACTTGTTCTAATTTTCTTCTGTTTTAACTTAACTTGCTTATGAGCAATTGGTGGTCTGTTCCTCAGTTGGCCCCTGGCCTTGTTCTGACTGATGGTATTGAGCTTTTCTATTGTCTCTTTCCATGGATGTAGTCAGTATGATTCCTGTGTATTCCATCTGATAAGTTCCATGTGTATTGTCACCATTTATGTTGATGAAATATTGGTGAAAGTTAGAAGTCATTTATCTTGCAAAATTCTACCTTCAATATTCAACATTATTTCTATCACCAAGGCCATATTTTCCAACTACCAACTTTTTATTTGTTTCTAACTTTTTCATTCCAATCACCAGTAATTATCAGTGCATCCTGATTGCATGTGTGATCAATTTCAGACAGCAGAGTAAAAATCTTTGGTTTCTTCTTCTTTGGTCTTAGTGGTTGGTGCATAAATTTGAATAATAGTCATATTTACTGGTCTTTCTTGTTATTACGATGGATGTTATCCTATCACCAACACTCTTGTACTTCAGGATTGACCTTGAAATGTTCTTTTTGACTTTTAATGCCAAGCCATTCCTCTTCAAGTTGTTATTCTCTGCATAGTAGACCACGCGATTATCCAATTCAAAGTGGTCAATACAAGTCCACTTCAGCTCACTAATCCCTAGGATATCCACATTTATGTGTTCCATTTCATTTTTGATGATTTCCAGTTTTCCTAGATTCATACTTTGTACATTTCACCTTCGAATTATTAATGGATGTTTGCAGCTATTTATTCTCATTTTGAGTCATGCTACATCAGCAAATGAAAGTCTTAAAACCTTGATTTCATCCATGTCATGAAGGCCCACTCTACTTTGAGGAGCCAGCTCTTCCCAGTCACCTTCCAACCTGGGGGGCTCACCTTCCAGCACTATATCAGACAATGTTCCCCTGCTATTCATAAGGTTTTCACTGGTTAATTCTTTTTAGAAGCAGACCACAAGGTCTTTCTTCCTAGTCTGTCTTAGCCTGGATGATCAGCCGAAGCCTGTCCTCCATGGGTGACCCTGATTGTATTTGAATACCAGTGGCATGACTCCCAGCATCATAGCACTAGGCAAGCCCCCACAGTATGACAAACTGTGTGCCCTCTTGGAAGGTACAATTTAAGGAATTCCTGTTCTAAAAAGCTTAGATTCACTGTCGGTTTGCTTTGGAGGGGAAAAGATGTGCAATTCACTGTATCCATATTGACCTCAAGAAAACCAAACCAAACCTACTGCCGTCCAGTCAATTCTGACTCATAGCAGCCCTGTAGGACAGAGTAAAACTGCTCCATAAGGTTTCCAATGAGTGGCTGGTGGATTAGAACTGCCCACCTTTTGGTTAGCAGGTGAACTCTTAACCACTGCACCGCCAGGGCTCCAAGAAGTCCTGTACAACTCTTCTATGACCTTTTGAGTCACTGTGCTATGTCACTGTGCAGAAAATTACTCTGCCTGCTGGAGTCATGTCCTTAGTAAAGACGAGCCCAGCCTCAAACAACAAATACCTCCATAGTTGAAAGCCTCTGAAGCTTTCAAAGCTGACATCAAAAACACAGGTTAAAATCTACAATGCGTCTTTACAAAATGGCAACAAAAGTTCTTTTTTATCCTCTGATCAGTGAAGCTCACCTGTAGGAAATGTTACACCTTTTTATTAAACCGGTGAATTGTCTTTCTGTATAAACTAGAGACATTCTTGACAGGCTTAAAGTCATTAACACCTCCCAGGAATGTTTCGCGGAGCCTGGAGCACTCTCCCATGCCTCTGCAAGTCGGAAAACTGGCCGTTCCAGAAACTCACACCCATATTTTTCTCTTGATACTTACTTTACTGATTTATTGAAATGAGCAAACACTTGTACGTAGGCAGTGTAGTCCCTGACACAGATGTGTACAATAAAACACATTTGATGTTTTCAAATAAAGACCTTGCCTTAAATTAGCAAATGATTGGATTACTCTGACAGGTTGGCAAAACAAATCATCAGTCAACAGTTGTCACAGACTATCTGCAAGCATCTTACTGGGGTCTGGCCAAGACTTGGCTCACCAGGAAGGTGCGGGGGAGGGTGGCGGTGAATATGAAATGAGAACCCTCAACACTAAGTCTTTGTTGCTTTGGTTTAAAGATACTATTGAAACCAAAACTTGCTTTATTTTAAAGAACCTGCTGAAAACAGACATTTTATTTTTAATCTACTATCAACCAATAAAGAGTAATTTGTCACCCTTCCTGCCCTTTGTCCCTCCCTCCTTCCCTTCCTCTCTTTCTCCCTTCTTTTTTTTTTTTTTTTTTTAACTTCTAAACCTTGAATACTTTCCAAAGAACAATGACGTAGAATTGTGGATAATGAACACTTTTTTTTGTCTAAGTGATAACTCATTTTATTTAAAAAAAAGTTATGAATTTTACTGTCATATATTTAAATTCAACAAGTTGATTTTGCCAGTGTCTACTAGACTCTAGAATATTTAAGTTGATTTGGATTCTTCTGTATAATAGAACTGTAGTTACTAATGTATCTACAGAAGTTAATTACTAGCCTGAAATTTTCTTTGGCCGCACTTGGTATACTATCTTTCTTCATCACAGTCTTATTTTTAGTATCTCCTATTATGTCTTTCCAATTTATTTTTTGAGCTTACAAGGTAGGTGAAATCATTTGTTGATGATAACCCAATAGAAAATATGGCACATTTCCTGGTATTTTGGGAACATTGCCCTATCCTAATCTTTAGAATCTTGCTGTTCTTTCTCAGGGCACTGCTGTGGGTTAAAGGTTATCATCTTCATCACGGCAGACTTCTGGGTACAGAAGGGTGCACAGCACATTGTTACTGAGCAAACCGTGACATACAACTGAAGTGGACAGTGGGCAGCCAGGCACAATGAAACATAAGCTGATGAATATACTTAAATGCAGTCTAAGGGGGTTGGAATCCAGGCACTGCTTCTATTAGCATGTGGGAGAATGTAACCCAGCCTGAAAAGGAGCTCATTCATAGACATCAGCAGCTCTGAATCTGAGGTGAGAGGGCATGATCTCCAGCATGGCTAGAAGAAGGCAGCAGGTGTAGGAGGGTCAGCATTCCCCTTATTAGCTCTTGATTACACACAAAACCAGGAAGAAGTTGATAGGTAGATTTGAGAAAGAGAAGGAAGCATCTCCCTAAACCTGGGTGCGGTGGGCCAGTAGATTTCCCAACAGAAATCAGAAAGTTAACAAACGTTTATTTACGCATTTTGTATGTAAGCTATTTTTATACAGTGTGATGAGTAACCCATGGCGATTCTTTTATGCAGACATCTTAGTTATTGCGATCAATTCATGTGATTTTCAGATCTGGGCCCATTTCATGAAAAAAAGGAAAAAAAAGGATGATTTCAGTGAGTTGTTATCATATAAAAACGCCCTTTAAAACTTCAAATATTATTCAGTCACCCTTCCCCCTTCCACGCGCAACATTATTGTTAGCTGCCCTCCGGTCGATGCCCACTCCTGGCGACCCCATGTGTGCAGAGTTTGACAGCTCTACAGGGTTTTCAGTGACTGCGACCTTCTGGAAGCAGATCACCACAGTCGATGCCCACTCCCGGCGACCCCATGTGCGCAGAGGACGACTGCTCTACAGGGTTTTCAGTGACTGCGACCTTCTGGAAGCAGATCACCACAGTCGGCTCCCACTCCCGGCGACCCCACGTGTGCAGAGGACGACTGCTCTACAGGGTTTTCAGTGACTGCGACCTTCTGGAAGCAGATCACCACAGTCGGCTCCCACTCCCGGCGACCCCACGTGTGCAGAGTGCGACTGCTCTACAGGGTTTTCAGTGACTGTGACCTTCTGGAAGCAGATCACCACAGTCGATGCCCACTCCCGACGACCCCATGTGTGCAGAGTGCGACTGCTCTACAGGGTTTTCAGTGACTGTGACCTTCTGGAAGCAGATCACCACAGTCGATGCCCACTCCCGGCCACCCCATGTGTGCAGAGTGCGACTGCTCTACAGGGTTTTCAGTGACTGTGACCTTCTGGAAGCAGATCACCACAGTCGATGCCCACTCCCGGCCACCCCATGTGTGCAGAGTGCGACTGCTCTACAGGGTTTTCAGTGACTGTGACCTTCTGGAAGCAGATCACCACAGTCGATGCCCACTCCCGACGACCCCATGTGCGCAGAGTACGACTGCTCTACAGGGTTTTCAGTGACTGTGACCTTCTGGAAGCAGATCACCACAGTCGATGCCCACTCCCGGCCACCCCATGTGTGCAGAGTGCGACTGCTCTACAGGGTTTTCAGTGACTGTGACCTTCTGGAAGCAGATCACCACAGTCGATGCCCACTCCCGACGACCCCATGTGCGCAGAGTACGACTGCTCTACAGGGTTTTCAGTGACTGTGACCTTCTGGAAGCAGATCACCACAGTCGATGCCCACTCCCGGCCACCCCATGTGTGCAGAGTGCGACTGCTCTACAGGGTTTTCAGTGACTGCGACCTTCTGGAAGCAGATCACCACAGTCGATGCCCACTCCCGGCGACCCCACGTGTGCAGAGTCGACTGCTCCACAGGGTTTTCAGTGACTGTGACCTTCTGGAAGCAAATCACCACAGTCAATGCCCACTCCCGGCGACCCCACGTGTGCAGAGTACGACTGCTCTACAGGGTTTTCAGTGACTGCGACCTTCTGGAAGCAGATCACTAGGACTTTCTATCGAGGCGCTTCTGGATGAGTTCAAACTGCCGAACTTTCAGCTAGCAGTCAAGTGCTTAATAGTTCGCGCCAACCAGGGGATTCTTTTGACACACAATATCTACCAGGAACAGCTCATTAAGTTATAAGAACAACGTGAACCATCACAGCAATGCAAGATTTGAAGCTGGATTTTGGGTTTGTATTCATTGAAAGGGAAACCCTGATGGAGTAGTGGTAAGAGCTACGGCTGCTAACAAAAAGGTCCGCCGTCGACTCCACCAGGCACTCCTTGGAAGCTCTATGAGGCCGTTCTACTCTGTCCTATAGGGTTGCTATCAGTGGGAATTGACTTGATGGCAATGGGTATTCATTGAAGGAATGAGCGGTTTTCCACTTTTCCAGCTCCATCTCTTGAGCTGTTTTAGGGACATCTGGGAAGAGCTAGCAGATTGTTGAGTCCCCATATATCTGACTCCGGTGCATTGCACAGCCCCCTGGACTTAGGGAGTAGAATCATAGCCATCAAGTTAACTCCAGATCATGGCGTCCCCAGGTGGTCACAGCAGAACTGGGCTCCACAGGGTTTTCAATGGCTGTTTTTTTGGCCTTTCTTCCAAGATGCCTCTGAGCGGACTCCACCCACCAACCAATCCGTTAGCAGCCATTCACCATTTGCACCAACCAGGATCTTGGTTGTACCTAGTCCATGTGCATTAGAGTACTGGGCTACCTGCTGTATTGCTATCAGCTCTGTAGGAAGTAAGTGCAACTGAGCAAAGGGGTGGAGGTGTTAGGAACGATGGGAGTGAAAAGATTGTGTGTGTGCTTTAGTGTGATAGATACCGGCGGTAAGGTGAGTTCCACCTCCAAAGTCAGTGTCGGGTTTGCTCTTTTCTCTCCAGCTTCCTTACCACCACTGAGTCCCGGTCAGCAAAACGTCCTTCCAGAATGGTGTCTACATAAGGTCACATTCAGGAACAGGCCTCTGAGCCAGCCAGCCTGTCTGCCCTCATTCCTGGCTCCATTCTATACTAATCTAGTCACCTTGGATTAGTTAACCACACTTCTCTGTGCCTCAGTTTTCTCATCTGTAGCTTGACGACACTAATAGTACCTGTCTGATAAGAATGTTAAAAGGCTTAATGAGTTAATATTTGGAAAATAGTCATATTGTGCTTAATGTGAGCTCTACAATTGCTGAGTAAAGGCATTAACCACACCCTGGTCACCAAATCCAATAGACTTTGTCAAAATCTGTATTAGAAGAAGCCACACCCTTCAAAGCCATCAGAGGACTTGGCATAAAAACAAACTCCTGGCATTTATTTTCTGTCTCTTGTTGCTTTTTTCTTATTGTGGGTCTAATCTCTGATTGTAGAATACAAGCTCAATGAGAGGATAAACTTTATTGTCTTTACTGTTGTGGTTGCTGTTGGTTGCCATCGAGTTGATCCATTGTAGCAGGCACTTAATATTTAAAAAATGCAGGAATACTACCATAACAGTAAATTAATACTTAATCCCAAACTAACAGTGATTCTCTAGAAACAATTTTGCATAAAAAGGGCAAGATACTTTAAGATAATTTAACTACTTTATATGTGTTGGAGAAAGAAAGCAAGGGAGAAGGAAGAAATGAACCAACGAACAAACAAATGAAGGAAGGAAGGAAAAAGGGAGGAAGAAAGAAAAAAGAAAAGGAAAGAAACAGTAGGAATGATTCCCCCATAGGTATGCATCTTTGCACACCTATTTTAAATTACCTACGTATACGTCACAATTAATCTAGATGGTATTGTCTCAAAGACCATCAGGCTGTTAAGGTAGGACTAGTGTTCTGATTATCCTCACAACACTTGGCCTAAAGGAGCCACCTCACCTATCAATTTCCATGTAGGGTAGTGCCGGTAGTTTTACTGATAAATGTTCTTGATTATATAAACAGGTTTTAAGTATCGCCTTTCCCAACCTCATTCCCCATGCTACATTTATGCTAGTTCTTTCAGCCTTAAAAGAACAAATCCCATAGAAAAAGTCACCCTAAAACTTAATATGGGACAGAGACACCGCTCAGGTACTGCAAAGAAGCACAGCCAAGTTGTGTATGGGAGTGGATCTTGGTGAATGGTGTGCATAGAGAACGTGGTTCTGGACTGAGCCCTTGAGCTGTTTCCAAGTCAAGAGCCTCTCTGCAAGGACCAGACCAGCTGCTGACATCCTCAGCTGCTCGCCTCCATAACCCACCTTCCTCTTTGCTACTCCAGGCAAGCCAGATGGCACCTCTGCTTTGGCACTGTACTTTATGATGCTGGTGCAGAACAACACAAGTGCCCAGGAAACTTAATTTTTAAAGTCAATCTCACGATTTCTCTATTTGAAACTTCAGACTGAAAAATGGAGCCTTAAAAAGACTTCTTTTTGAGTACATTTTTTTTTTTTTTTGCCCATGGAAACAGAGGTCAAGAAATCAAATGACACATTGTGTTGGGCAAATCTGCTACAAAAGACCTCTTTAAAGTGTTGAAAAGCAAAGATGTCACTTTAAGGACTAAAGTGTGCCTGACCTGAGCCATGGTGTTTTCAATCTCTCATACACATGTGAAAGCCGGACAATGAATAAGGAATATGGAAAAAAACTGATGCCTTTGAATTACGGTGTTTGTGAAGGATATTAAATATACCATGGACTACCAGAAGAATGAACGAATCTGTCTTGGAAGAAGTTTAGCCAGTATGCTTATTAGAAGCAAGGATGGTGAGACTTTGCCTCACATACTTTGAACATGTGATCTGGAAAGACCAGTCTCTGGAGGACATCATGCTTGGTAAAGTAGATGGCCAGCAAAAAAGAGGAAGATCTTCAACAAAATGGACTGACACAGTGGCTGTAACAGTGGGCTCAAGCGTAACAATGATTGTGAGGATGGCTCAAGACCTGGCCTTGTTTTGCTCTGCTGTACATACAGTCACTAAGAGTCAGAACCAACTAGATGTCACCTAACAACAACAACACCCACCCTTTCCAGTGTAGATGATAAGCCCTTCTCCGATACACCATCTTAGCTTGTAGCTGGGGTGACATTTCATTCACTGGAAGTCATGAATGTTCACAGTCTTTTTGATTCCCATGCACAATTTTGTTACATGTTATTAGAGAGTAAGAAGGAGTCTGCCACTCACATTTCAGTCTTGGGATCTCTCTAAGAAGGGTGGAAATGGAGCTTTCTCTTCCAGGTGTCAGAGAGAACACGGAGTTCCTTGTGCCTAATGCATGGAGGCTACGTCCTGAATGAGTATCTTCCAGGCAGCCACCTTTTGCCAAATCGATTTTCATTCCTCCCCAAGAGCAGACAGAGCTCCATCTACCGAAGTCCACCACCACAGGCCAACTTTCTGAATAGATTCATTTTTACTTCAGTATCTTTCTGTTGTTGTTTTTTTAGCCACTCTAGAGCCAATTCCAACTAACGGGGACCCCGTGTGTGCACAGCAGAACAGCTCCGTAGGGTTTTCAAGCCTGTGACCATTCAGATGCAGTTCCTCAGGTCTTATTTCCAAGGGGCATCTGGGTGGATTTGAACTGCCAACATTTCATTAGTAGTCAAGTGTTTAACCATTTGCACCACACAGGGACTTCTTGCTGATTCTCCATCATCCTTCAAGGAATACTTTCCTCTGAACACCAGCACATCTGAAAAAGCTACCCAATTTTCAAGACTTACCCGTTCACTCAACGTACTTATTGAAGGCCTCTTATATGCCAGGAAGTTTTCCAGAAAGTGAGATAGAATGATAAACACAGTGGATCTGACTGCCTGTTGCTTGTAAGAAAGATAATGAAGAAAACAACTGAAATGATCCAAAATGTAACAATAAAAAAGATCTGAGCAAAAGCAGAGACAGGACTGGGGATGGGGTTACGGTACAGCTCCTCCCACCAGCGTGTAAGATCCACAAGAGCAGGGATTGATTTCGATCTGAATTTTTCTCCATTGCTTAAAACGGAACATGGAATTACATATATGAGTAGGCTTGTAGGGCAGCCTCTTTGGGCCCAGGCAGACCTGTGAGGTCAGAGCTGGTGTGCCAGGAAGGAGGTCAGAGCACGTACAGGATGCAGGTCACGTAGAACTTTGAAGGCCTGGGAGAATTCTTTTTTTATTTTTTTCCTAGGGGTCAAGGGAAGCTGTTGGATAGCTTTTAAGGAGGAGACTGGCTTGCCTTGATTTATGTTGGGAAGGCACTCTAAATATGCTTTGACGTTTCTCTGTGGTGAATGGCTTACTAGGAAGTGAGGAAGAATGGATATAGGGATATATTAATCAGATACCAGGTTATCAAGCATATAATTAATTATCAACTGTGAGAAGCTCTGGCTAGAAGACCACAGGGTGCTATAACAATATACGTCAAAATCTGGCTTAACTGGGGGCACAAGACTTCCATGAAGGCACGACTATTGACACCAAAGGTTAAGAATAACCTTTATTACTCACCTGGTTAGTAATTAACTTAGGAGGCACGAGAGGGTCGCTCTGGACTGGGGTACCAGCATATGGGGAAAAGTCCTGAAGTCCTGAAGTGGGGGGCGTTTGAGCCAGAGCACAGAGGCACTGGGCTGCGACCAGATAATACAGCGCCTTGTGGAGCACGTGGATTTGGGCCCAGTTCCTAAGAGTGATGGGAAGCCATCAAGGGCATCAGGCAGGGAAACACATGATCCATTTGCTAATTTATAACACAAGGAATAATGCAAGGAACAAAATGGATTGGAAAGGAGCAAGAGAGGATACAAAATGTGTAGTAATGCCGTGAGGAAGTGGTGGTAATGGAATGCTGGGTGTTGGCAGTTTTAAATACAATGAAGACGGTACGACAAAACTATGTCACTGATTTTCACGTAGCGATGTATCCTGTGCATTTCATATCCAATTACGTATTTTTCAAGCATGATTTTAATTCTTGCCTGTTATGAAATGTTGTAATTAATTAGTCCTCTGATTTTGAACATTTATGTGGTTTCCTATTGTTGCACATAAAACTTTTTTAACATTTTATTACCATACATTACTATTTTTTAGGAGATGTTTTGAGAAATTAAATGTTAGAGCAAAAGAAATGGATAATTAGCCTTTTTGTATAAATTTCCAAATTCGCTTTTCAGAAAGTGTGTCTGTTTACATTGTCACCAGCAATGTATGAAAATAAATCCACACCCACCCACATATATATGTGTGAATTATATATATACATGTACCTATCTACACATATGGAGCCCTGGTGGTACAGTGGTTAAGAGCTTGGCTGTTAAGCAAAAGCCTTGCAGTTCAAGTCCACCAGCTGCTCACTGGAAACCCTATGGGGCAGTTCTACTCCGTCCTATAGAGTCTCTAGGAGTCAGAAATTAACTTGATGGCAAAGGGTTTGGTTTTTATTTGGTATATATACATATATATACATACACATACAGAGAGAGAGAAACAGTGTGGTTGTTAGGTGCCGTCATGCCAGTTCCTACTTACAGAGTAGAACTGCCCCACAGGGTTTCCAGTGAGCAGCTGGTGATTAGAACTGCCAACCTTTTGGACAACAACTGAGCTCTTAACCACTATACCACCAGGGCTCTATATTCTACAATTAAAAAAAACAAAACAAAACAAACTCATTGCCGTCGAGTCCATTCAGACTCATAGTGACCCTATAGGATAGAGTAGAGCTGCCCCATAGGGTTTCCAAGGAACAGCTGGTGGAGTCAAACTGCCAATCCTTTGGTCAGCAGCCAAACTCTTAACCACTACACCACCAGGGTTTCCATATCTATGATACAAGTGTGTATGTGTCTGTGTATGTATGTATACATATGTCCATATGTTGATGCTGGGAATTTACATATGTACATATTCATATATATACACATACGTAGTCATACACTCGTACATATATATATCTGCATATATGTGTATATATTCTTATATGTTGCTTCTGGGAGTATATGAGCTACACACATGTATGTAGATACCTGCGTATGCACATACATGTAGGTATGTACATATACTCGCTGCTGCCCATATGGAAGCCCTGTAGCTGCAGTGGTTAAAACGCTCAGCTGCTAACCAAAAGGTCATTAGTTCAAACCAACCAGAGACTCAGCAGGAGAAAGATGTGGCAGTCTGCTTTTGTAAAGATTAAACCCTCGGAAACCCTGTGGGGCAGTTCCACTCTGTCCTGTACGGGTCGCTATGAGTCAGAATCAACTTGATGGCAGTGGGTTTGCTGCCAGTAGGATAAAAAATCTAATTATGTAATTACTTCAATTTCCCTCTTTTGACAATTTCGAAGATTTTTTGAAAGGGTTTATACTTCACTGGCCATTTACAAACCTTATTATACAGCTGCTTATGAACTTCCTGTTCCACTCCCCCCACCAGTAGAGTCGATCCTGTGTGTGTTAATTCAATGTGCATTTTATATACCAAGGATATTAATCAGGTATTTTTATCATTTGCTTTTAATTGATAACATCTCTGACATGTATTAATACAAAAATATTAATAGTCAAAAAGTTTTTTTTTTTTTTCTAAAGAGCATTTGGTTTTATGCTTCTGTGTTGTTTTGAGGCGCCGTAGAGCTGATTCTGACTCATAGCAACTCCCGTGACAGAGCACAACAGCCCCGTAACATCTCCTTGACTGTAATCTCCGTGGAAGAAGATCACCAGGTCTTCCTCCTGAGGAGCTGCTGGGTGAGGTCAAACTGCCGACCTTTAGGTTAACAGCTGAGCAATTAACCATTGTGCCACCAGAGCTCCTTGCATTCAGATGTGTCACTAACTATTACCTTAGGTACTTCACTTTTTCTCGGCCTTCTTTATCCTTGTTTCCGGCTCACGAAGGGAGGGACCCAGTTTAAACTATCTCTGTAACGTCGGTCAGGGAACAGTGGTGGTTTGGTGGTAGAATTCTTGGCTTCTGTGAAGGAGACCGGGTTCACCTCCTGGCCAATGCACCTCATGTGTAGCTACCACCCATCTCTCAGTGGAGGTTTGTGTGTTGTTCTGATGCTGAAATAGTTCTGCTGAAGCTTCCAGACTGAGTTAGATAGACTAGGAAGAAAAGCCTGGTGATCTACTTCCAAAAATCAGGCATTAAAGTCCCATGAGTCAAAACAGTACAGTCCACAACCAATCATGGGAATGGTACAGGACTGAGCAGTGTTTTGTTCTGTTGTGTACAGGGTCTTCATGAGTTTGGAGCCAACTCAACAAGAACATCATTATTTATGGGCCAAGTTGGGAGAGGGACATAAGGTGAGGGTTACCCTTCTCCTGCAGGAATGATGTAATGAGATTTTTCTCCCTACTCTCTAGAGTGCTGGTTCACAGGTCAGCTTGCGTAGAGCACCTCTGCTTTCCCAGAAGGGCCACACTGCTCTGATGCCCAAAGCAAATACTGACAGCCTGTATCTGATGCAAAGCAACATAAAACAAAACAAGGGGTACCTTGTTCTCAATTTGAAATATTTCATAATTTAAAAAAAGTCTTCATTTTATGTCTAGCTTGTCCATTTTAGAATTACATGCCCATTCATATCAAATTTAGCACATCAGACAACTAATTATTTTAAGTTTAGTAAAGAGAGTATGTAGAACGTTGCAACTAAACTAGTTTGAGAGCCACTTGAAAGGGAGCAATGAAAACAGGCCAATTAAACAGGAAATTCTTGTAGCCTTCAAAGGGAGAGGATGGGAACAGAGACCAAGAAGGGTAGCAGAGAAAGACCCTCCAGGAAACGTTGCCCAGAAGTGGGAGGACTTATCAACTCAAAGGATATGGAACATAAAGGACCAAGAGGAGCAGGAAATTATTAAAAGTTGGGATGTTGACTCCACTGGAGAAATGAGTTTAAAAGTGAGAAAAATTTCCCCTAAGTGTTAACTGACAGTGCATTTCACCATACTTTACGTATTTCAGTTTCATTTGATTGGGAGGATTCCTATTCTCCTTAATTTCAAGGCTTCCTACACAATTGCTGTTATTATTGTTTTTAATTGCCAATACGCTGGCTGTGTTTTGTAGCAACCCCGGGTCCAACAGAATGAAAAGTTGCCCAGTCCTGTGCCATCTTCATGATCCTTGGTATGTATGAGTCCATTGTTGAGGCTGTATGACTGTCATTCCATCTTATCAAGGGTTTCTGTCTTTGTCCTGATCCTTTACTTTAGCAAGTATCATGTATGTCCTTCTCCAGCAATGGGTCCCTGCCAATGACATACCCAAAGTAGGAGAGGTGTAATGGTAATGAAAGTAACGCCTAACTTCTGCAGAACAGCATCCTAGAATTTTAAAATTTAGGCCATCATTTTATTTAATCCTTCAAATAATGTCTTAGGAAGATGTGAATAATACTAGTATTCCACTTTTGTCGATAAGGAAACTGAGGAATCAGGAAAGAAAATGATGACTAGGTGGTAACACTAGGCGTAGAACCAACATCTTAAACTCCCAATCAAATGCATTTTTTCACAGCACACAAATGAACGGGGAAGGAGAGGGGAGCTCAAATCCAGAGATTCTAGTCAGAGAATTCTGTCATTAGCAGTTTATTGTTAACAAAAAGAATAAAGCTATCCTAAAGACATTCCAACAAATGAAAATTTTGTTTCCCTCTGCTTTTCTCTCAGGAGCGTTTCCACTTTCCCTGCACTTGTCCGACTTCTCTCTTAGCACATTTTTTAAATTGCACACATGTAGTCAAGTGATCTCATTGGTCACATGTTTGGGGAAATGCTGAGGTTCCAAAAAGAGACATGGAGGATAAGCTCCAAACCCTAAGAAATTGAACACTGCCACAATTAAATTATTTCCCAGAACACAGAACATAAATACACCAATTAGCAGTTCACTAAATGAAGTGTGCCATTGAAAATGATAAAACACACACGACTGTTAAAAGCTTACTTACTAAAGCCTTCCCTCCCACAATTCATATATAATTCACACTGATGATTAAGGAACTGTTTGCAATAAATAACTCACATAACAAACTGCCTTTCAGTGACCAAATTGTCCATACTCTTGGCCATTATCAGACCATGCCATTAACTGGGCAGTGGAAAAAGGGTAATTTGGATTCCAGCATGAAGCTTTTCTCTCTCTTCCCAATTAACAATAACAGCGTGCTGGCCACAGGCAATTCTCAGAGTGGTTTGCCTGACTTAATTTTGCTTTTAGTGCTCAGTGCCAGGAATACCTGGAAAATTATCTACTAATTACCTAGCGTTTTCTATGTTGGTTCATGTCTAAAGAGCCGCTCCTCTAATTACAAGCCCCTTTGCTATTTGCCTCTAAAGAGTGGATTAAACAGAGAATTTCTCCAAAAAAGGTTTGCACTGAAGGCTGGTAATTATGTGCTTTGCATTCTTAGGAGGTTGTTTTCTCAGGTACCAACAACAAACAGAGGTGCTCAAAGGATGCTTTCACAGTGGGTAATCTGTAAGCCATAATTACATCTTGACATTTGCAGTGTTTTCCCCTACTAAACAATTAGCAAATAGTGTGCTAACTCATCCTTTAATGTTCTCAAGAGAACCACGAACTCTTTTCACCTCTTCTAAAAATCGTCTGGAATCTTCTGCAGGCTAGACACCCTGTAATAGTAAAAAGCTAGTCTCTGTAAGCGTGTGATTCTTGAATACGCATTGCATTGGGGAAATTTACTTTATGTTAGGTTGGTATTTTATCCTAGTCAGTGTTTTACCAAGAACTGGGGGAATTGCCAAAATATAAGTGAGGAAGAGGTTATACTGATAACCAGATTTGTGTGAATACTTTATGTATTTAATACGAGTCAATAAAAATAGTATCTCATCACCCCTAACATTCTAGAAAACTCTGATGAGGCAGCTAAGAAAGCATCTTTGAATTCCTAGGGAAGAGATGCTTCAAATAGTTTATTACTTTTGTTAATATTAAAGCAATTGTAAACTTGAGAGTAACTTACTGAGCTGATACTCCATCACATTGAAATACTTAGTGTGCATTTCCTACAAAAAAGGACATTCTCCTACCAGTTGCTATCAAGTCAATTCTGACTTATGGCAATTCCATGTATGTCAGAGTACAAACTGTGCCCCATAGATTTTCATTGGCTGGTTTTTCAGAAGTGGATTGCCAGGCCTCTGGGTAGACTCAAACCTCCAACCTTCTGGTTAGCAGCTGAGCACGCTAACTGCTTACACTATTCAGGACATACCAACATAAACCAAAGCCAAACCCAGTGCCATCGAGTCGATTCCGACTCATAGCATACCAATATACAACCATCAAAATCAGGAAGTCTCCACTGATATGTTGCTATCTTCTAATCCTCATTTCCTATATAAGGTTCAGCAACTGTCTCTAATATGTCTTTCTTACCGAAAGAATTCATTTCAAAATGATGGGTTGCATTCAATCGCCATGTATCGTTAGTCTTCAGTCTGCCTCGGATTTCAGTGAACTTGGCTCCTGTGCAGATTCGGGCCATTCATTTCCTTTCTCAGTTTGCGTTTGCCTAAAGTACTTTGAAAGCCTGTCAACATCCCTTTCTTCATCCCTATGCGCTTATTTACATCTGCACGTACTTACGGTTTCCTTTTTACGCAATTGTTACTTTTCATTTTGGTGCTAAAATTAGGGAGTGGCTCCTGTGTCCCTTTCATCATGCCCTCTTCTTTGTGCTTTCTGCTGCAGCCAGATCCTCCAGGTTCACTTTCCCTGACCCAGTCCTGGAAGCAGCAGTTTCTTCAAGGAGGTCTGGGTTCTTTCAATGAAAATGGCATTTAGAAGTCAAGGTCAAGATACTAGCTATGCTCATTGCACTTGGGATGCTGCTACTTCCAGGACCTCTCAGTGGACAGAACGAGGGAATATACGTATGGACACACACACATGCACACACACACACACGTATGCACTTGCACATACATATATACATCCGTTTATGCCTGTTTCTTTCTGTATCTATCTATATTATTGAAATACATGCTATAGCTGATTTCAATCCCATGGCACAAGGATCACGATAGTTTTCTCCCTTATCTTATTTTAACTCCCTTATTTGAAAGTGAGAGCCCTGGTGGCTCAGTGGTTAAGAACTCATCTGCTAACCAAA
The DNA here is from genome assembly GCF_024166365.1 of Elephas maximus indicus. NCBI lineage: Eukaryota > Metazoa > Chordata > Mammalia > Proboscidea > Elephantidae > Elephas > Elephas maximus. The sequence continues at coordinate 7,951,119 of NC_064820.1, read as the reverse complement.
AGGTCAGCAATTCGAATCCACCAGCTGCTTCTTGCAAACCCTATGGGGCAGTTCTACTCTGTTGTATAGAGTCACTACGAGTTGGAAGTTGACCTGTTGTCAACGGTTTTGGTTTTTTGGTTTTATTTGAGAGTGAGAAACCTGGTGTCTTAGTTATCTAGTGCTGCTATAACAGAAATACCACAAGTAGATTGCTTTAACAAAGAGATATGTATTTCTTCACAGTAAAGTAAGCTAAAAGTCCAAATTCAGGGCATCGGCTCCAGGGAAAGGCTTTCTCTCTCTCTGTCGGCCTTCTCATCAACCTTCACCCTGGACTAGGAGCTTCTTCACGCAGGGACCCCAGGTCCACAGGATGCACTCTGCTCCTGGCACTGCTTTCTTGGTGGTATGAAGTTCCCCTGTCTCTCTGCTCACTTCTCTCTTTTATATCTCAAGAGATTGCCTCAAGACAAAATCCAATCTTATAGGTTGAGTCCTGCCTTACTAACACAACTGCTTCCCATCGTTCTTCATTAGTATCATAGCATCAGGATTTATAACATATAGGAAAATCACGTAAGACCAGGAATCATGGCCCAGCCCAATTAAAACATACACTTGGGGGGGACGTAATTCAATCCATGACACCAGGCTTCCATTATTGTTTATATGTTAGTGCATTTGATCAGTCTCCATGTATGAAATCCGTTCCTGATCTCTGCCATCACCCATTCCCCATGAAGATGACCCTTTCTCCCCATTCCAGGCTTCCTCCCTTTGTGGGCACCTCCACACCTCACATAGGATCTGATGACCTAAGCTAGCCTGCCTTTTGCTCACGCTCTGGTGCCCTTCTAGCTCCCCTCACTCCATACCACATGGACAGCCCATCACACAGGTCAAGCTCTGGCACCTCATTCCAGACCATGGCAACAGTCCCCTTGCCCTCAGTTCCAACCTCCTGCCTGTTCTGCCCCACTCCTTGATGGCTCTAGGAATAGATTGTTTGGACAGGGCAGGGAAGGAGAAGAAGACGACAAAGAAGAAATGGTAGAGATTCCACCTGAATGTTGAAAAGGTAGAATCCTGGGTCATTCAGGTCATACAGGCTCTTATCACAGGGATAAAGCATTCCCAAGTGTAAATACAGCTCTTGAGTAAGGTTAGTCCATGCCATGGCCCTTCAGCATTGCCACCTCACCTGCAATCTATTCATATATTATTATTAAATTTTAATGCATGACACTTAAGTGTCCAAAGAATTATTGTTGTTAGTGTTGTTATTATTATTATTGATGGTGAAACAAATCTCACAGGCTTTTGGAAGATCTCTCCTCCCAAAAGTATTACTGTCCAAATGGCAGATGACAATGGCAGATGGGAGAATGCAAGTATTTCACAGCAGAATTTTGAGAGAGCCTTATTATGAAACTGGGTATATGAAATAGGGATTGCCAGTTCCACCTGTATCAAATGGGCAACTACTGTGTCTCTGGATTCTTTCAGAGCACCTGCCATGTTTCCATCTGCCCTTCTCTGAGACCCTCAGACTCAAAGAGGGGACAAGCTACTGAGTGGTAGCCAAGAAAACCCCACTCATTGCTGTAGAGTCAATTCCAACTCATAGCAAGACTACAGGACACAGTAGAACTGCCCCACAGAGTTTCCAAGACTGTAATTTTTTACAGAAGCAGACTGCTGCATCTTTCTTCCATGGAGTGACTGGTGAGTTCAAATTGCAGACCTTTTGGTTGTATCTGAGAGCTTATCCACTGTTATGATTGGTCCCTCAACCTAAATGTCCAGTAGCATATCGAGCATAACAAGTCTTAACAGCACTCCTGATTTCCCCATCTTGCTTCCTACCCTGTCCCCAGTCCTCCCATCTTGGTTATGACACTATCATCCACAAACTGCTCAAGTCAAAATTCCAGAGTTCACTCGTCCTTAGGGCTTCGCTTTCCCTCACTTCAAAATTTTATCCCATTAGCAAGCTCTGATTCCAGAACAACAACAAAACAAACAGAAAAGTAAGAAGGAAGGAAGGAAGGGAGGGAGGGAGGGAGGGAGGGAGGGAGGGAGGGAGGGAGGGAGGGAGGGAGGGAGGGAGGGAGGGAGGGAGGGAGGGAGGGGAAGAGAGAGAGAGAGAAAAAGAAAGAAAGACCCTAATTTCGAGCCCACCTTTTAGTTAGGAGTAGCCATCTTATGACAGTACTGGCCAGTGACATGAAATTCTGCTAGAAAGTTATAGGGCAATTTTACTCTTTGGAGTGTCACCTCATCCTGGTTGCTCTTTCATAGTGTTTTCCTGTCTGGAGTACAATAGTGATGGCTGCAGCTGCAGCAGCCAAAATGAGACCTTGAAGTAAAGGCTGAGAGAGTCCCAGAAATCCTTGTATCTTTAAACTAACAGCAATAACCTCTACTTTTACCTTCAGACTTCCCATGACCTGAGAAAATTAACCCCTATATATTTAATTCACTGTAGTCAAGTCTCTGTCATTTATAGGTAAGTGTAATCCATACACCTGTCCTGTGAGGTCCAGCATCTTCCAGCCCCTGCCTCGCTCTTGAAGCTCATTTTCTACGGCTCTGTGATTTCTCATGTCATTCACTCTCATTCTGGTCCCTGGAACTCCCCTACATTCTTGACCCAACCTAGATACACATTCATCCTGATCTCATCCCCCTTTTTTCTTCATAACACTTCTCACTTAAATTGTTTGTGCTTTTTTTTTTCTGGAAATGTCCTAATTTCACCTTCATATTTGAGAGACAGTTTTGCTGGATATATGATTCTTAGATAGCAATTTTTTTTTTTCTTTCAATGCTTTATATAAGTCATCCCATTGCCTTATTTGCCTGCATGGTTTCTGCTGAGCAGTCTGAGCTTATTCTTATTGACTCTCCTTTGTAGGTGTCTTTTCATTTATCCCTAGCAGCTCTTAAAAGTCTCCCTTTATCTTTGGTTTTGTCAAGTTCGATTATAACATGTCTTGGTGACTTTCTTTTAAAATCTACCTTATGTGGAGTTTAATGAGCATCTTGGATAGATAACTTCTCATCTTTCACGATATCAGGGAAGTTTTCTGCCAACAAATCTTTGACAATTCTATCTGTATTTTCTGTTATTCCTCCCTGTTCTGGTACTGCAATCACTCATAGGTTATTTATCTTGATAGAGTCCCACATGATTCTTAGGGTTTCTTCTTTTTTTTTTAATTCTTTTATCTGATTTTTCTTCAAACATATTGGTGCCAAGTACTTTATCTTCACGATCACTAAATCTGCCTTCCACTTGCTCAATTCTGCTCCTCTGACTTTCTATCGAGTTTTCTAATTCTGTAATTTTATTGTTAATCTTCTGAATTTCTGATTGCTGTCTATGGATTCTTGCAGCTTATTAAATTTTTCCTTATGTTCTTGAATAACCTTTTTAATTTCTTCAACTGTTTTATCTGTGTGTTCCTTGGCTTGTTCTGCAAAATGCCTGATCTCCTTTCTTATGTCTTGAAGAGTTCTGTTTATTAATCTTTCATATCCTGCATCCAGTAATTCCAGGAAGCCACCTTCATCCAGAAGATCCTTTGATTCTCCGTGTTGAGAGCTTGTTGAAGTGACCATGGTCTGTTTCTTTATTTGGTTTGATATTGACTGTTGTCTCTGAGCCATCTATACATTATTATATTAGTTTATTTTATGTTTGCTTACTGTATCCTAGTTTCTTGCTTTGTTTTGTTTTGATTTTCCCAGATAGGTTGCTTGAGTGAGCTAGCTTGATTATTTTCATCTTTGGAGCTCTGACATCCTGCCACCAGGTGACTAGAGCTGTTATCAGGTATATGAGCTTATGAGTTCATTCACTTTTCTTGTGTGGACTCACTCAGGTGTCCAGGTAGCTGGTTATCGAGTGTGTGATACAGTCTCTGATGTACAGTCTTAGAGGGGCAGGGGTGTTTGGTGTAGGTACTGATATCTGATTGCAGCAGGGGGTCATGCTCAGAACAAGGCAGGGGGCTGAGAACCATTCCCTGAGTATCTCTGAGGAAAGCGTGCCCATGTTCCCTAGAGCGTACAGGTGGGTGGGTTTTGCAGATGGACCACGGGCACCCAATGTTTTTGGTTTAAGGGCTGGGAGGTACCAGTTATCCTTGGACTCCTGTCATAGTTTGATGGGTGACCTGAATGGAGCCACCAGTCCTTAGGACCCTGATGTGGGTAGGTGAGGACCCTGTTTAATAGCCAAAGCAGTGTCAAATATCAAAACCCACCTCTCTACTGCACAGCTTAAACAGTTGCAGTCCACCAGCAAGGGCCTATTCTCCTGAAATAGGCCCACACAGGTCCATGCAGGAAGGAAAGTTATTCAAAGTCCGTGGATTATTTATGCCTGGACAGGAGCCACTTCTCTCCTGAGCTCCCCCAGTTAGTAAAAAAAAAGGAGCTGCCAAATTATCTTTTCCCCCTGATGTGAATTTATTCCTTCTCCAAGGCTGGCATCATGGCTCAGAGTGCTTAAATGGGCCTATACCAGACCCAGGGAAATCAGCCATTGAAGCTGGCTTGGGGGTGAGGGCACGTAAAATACACACAAGTGCTTAGCTTTTGCCAAGAGCGCCATTCTTCTCTGGTTCCAGAGATGCGAGTAGGCTGTGCTACTGGCTGCTTCTCCCTGAGGAAACTGCAGCCGAATGCTACCACCAGCCTGCCACCACCACTCCTGGGAATGGTGCCTGAGGGATCCCAGCGATGCAGGTCCAGTAACTCCTCTCCTCTTCTGAACTGCCTTTCTCTCCCCCTGCCACTCAGTCTGTTTTCTAACTTCGCTTTAGATGTTCAGGGCTCCTGCCTTGTCATAAATATAATTGTTTCACTTAATTTTTCTGGTCTTTGTTGTGAAAGGGATCACCAGAAGTATCTGGCTATTCTGCCATCTTGTCTCTGCCTCCTTGGTGCTTTTTTAATGTTTACCTTTTTATTACCTGACTTTTTATAAGGAGATGTTACCCATATGGAGATAGGAACCCTATTGTGTTATTCACACTGAACTACTGGTGCCTAGAGTAGTACTTGCAGGCACTTAGTAAATCTTTAGGAGCTCTGGTGACCCAGTGGTTAAATGCTCAACTGCTAACAGAAAGGTTGATGGTTAGAACCCACCAGCTGCTCTGAGGGAACAAGATGTTGTAATCTGCTCCCGTAAAGATTTACAGCCATGGAAATCCAATGGTGCAGTCTATCCTGTCCTGTAGGCTCTCTATGAGTTGGAATCAACTCGATGGCAATGCATTTAGTAAATCTTTACTCAATGAATTGAATAAATTTAGTGTAAAAATTACTTCATGATTGACTCATAGACCATCTTCCTTTTGTTGCCACTCATTTTCTCATGATACCTTGTTTGCAGCATTTTTATAACAATTTTTTTCATTAATTTTATGTGAGAAATTAATTTCTGTCTGTTATCCTACTAGACCATACATGCCATGAGCCCCAGATCTGCAATTGTTGTCTGTTCTTACTATTGAATCACCAGGATGTCATGCACCCAATAAGAAATTAATTTGTGTAAGATGAATGAATGAAAGACTACAAGTAATTAAACAATAAAAGTAAAAATATTGTAGTTAATTCTGGACAATAGATAAAACTTTAAGTGGATTGAGAATGGAATAAAGAGTAGGACATAATTAAGTTTAAAAATACAAGTGGCGGAATGCAGAGCTTTTTAATCAGATGAAATGATGCTTACTTGTCGAGTGTTCTTATTTAGTAGCTCTAGTTCTCAATTCAAACCAGCATGTACATGGTAATCATCACATTTTACTATTCTATATCAATCTATGTTAATCTGTGGCTCTACCTTAATTAATACATAGTTCTTAGGTCATTTCTTTTCTGTATAAAATGAATTTCTCATTTTGAACATCTTTTGTCATAACATATTTTACTTAAAAGAAAGTCATTTCCCCTACGTTAAAAGCTTCAAGGTATATTTTAAAGAAGAAAATGTTATTTCGTCTTTGCTCTTATATTTTGTCCCATCTATTTTTAATATGTTTATATCTTTTGAACTTTTATTCTTCAACAGAAAGTAAAGTTCTTCTTTGACCTCTGAATTATAGTGCCTAAAATCTATTGGGTTTGAAACCAAATTTTCAATCAACCCTGTTGCCCTAAATTGTTTTGCATTTTTATTTATTCATATCTTTATATTCAATATTTCACTTTATTTTTATTTTAGATTCATTTTTTTAATTCAATCTGAGAGTTCCTGCCTTTTGTTATTTAAGTTTAAAGAGTTTACAATTTTTACAATTATGTCAGTTATTTATTTTCTGTTTTCTATTTAACACACTTTCATCTTATTTCTTTTTTTCTCTTTTTCCCTTCCATTGTATAGATAAAATTTCATATACCGTATTAAAAATTAATCATTTTTATTTTCATTTTTCATCATTTTCATTAACCCAAACTAATGTTCATTTTCCAAGTAACTATTTAAAAGTTATTAATATCTATATCTACTTCCAAAGAAGACAATAGCTTAGATCTTGTCTTAGTCATCTAGTACTGCTATAACAGAAATACCACAAGCGGATGGCTTTAACAAAGAGAAATTTGTTCTCTCACAGTCTGGTAGGTTACAAGTCCAAATGTAGGGCATCAGCTCCAGGGGAAGGCTTTCTCTCTCTGTCGGCAATGGAGGAAGGTCCTTGTCCTTGATCTTCCCCTGGTTGGGGAGCTTTTCAGGCATAGGTACTCTGGGCCCAAAGGACGTGCTCTGCTTCTGGTGCTGCTTTCTTGGTGGTATGAGGTCCCCTGTCTCTCTGCTTGCTTCTCTCTTTTATATCTCAAGAGATTGCCTTAAGACACAATCCAATCTTGTAGGCGGAGTGCTGCCTTACTAACACAACTGCCCCCCATCCTCCATCATTAACATCATAGAGGCAGGATTTACAACATAAAAGAAAATCACACAATACCAGGAATCATGGCCCCGTTCAACTGATACACACATTTTTGTGGGGACATAATTCAACTCATGATATTCCGTGCTTTTGTCCCCAAAAAATCACATCCTTGCAACATGTAAAACATATCCACACCATCATATCATAACAAAAGTCTTAATTCCAAGTCCAAAATCCAAAAATTCTTCCTCATCTGTGAAATCTAGAATACAAGTCCTCTGCTTCCAAAGGTACAATGGCAGAACAGGCATAAGTTAGACATTTCCATTACAAATGGGGGAAACTGAAGGGGAAGAAGGGTTAACAGGCAACAAGCAAGTCAGCAGAACACATTACTCTAGCCCTCAAAGCTTTGAAAATAATTCTCTGTTCTCGGAGACAATTTACACAATGGCCCTGCCCTCCAGACTCTAGGTATGGGCCACACTCTCCAGATTCTGAGTGGAGGCCCCTTGGCCCTGGGCTTCAGCTCTGCCTTCCAGGCCCACTGGGACGGCAACTCTGCTCCCTTGGCTTTAGGTGCGCCATTCTCCTCATCCATCTGAGTTGCGACTCCACCCTTAGAAACACCAGAGGTCATGGTTCCACCCATTGAAACCCCTGAGGTCATGGCCATAACTTTTGAGGCTGAGGCAGCTCAGCCTCCTGTGTTGTCTCTTTAGCTTCCACTTCCTGGTTTCTTGGCTGCTCAGCTCCTTGGGCTTCATGCTCACATCTGCCCTGGTGGGGCAAGTGTTCCTAAGATCTGTAGCTCCACCAATAAGTGCCTGGAGGCATTTCACTCCACCTGGAAGCCTCCTGTGCACAGGCAGTCTGTTCTCTCATTCCATGGGTTGGCTCCAGTGCCTTCTTGCTCTGGTCTCCTGGGTCTCCACTGTTGCCACTTCTCTGCCTCTGCAGGTTCTCTGCTGCACTGGTCCTCTGCCGCTGTCTCAACTCTATCTATTCACAGTTTCAAAACCACTTCTACATTTTAGGCATCTGTTAGAGCAGCACCCCACTCTCGGTGCCAAATTCTGTCTTGGTTATCTAGTGCTGCCATAACAGAAATACCACAAGTGGATGGCTTTAACAAAGAGAAATTTATTTTCTCACAGTCTAGTAGGTTACAAGTCCAAATTCAGAGTGTCAGCTCCGGGGGAAGGCTTTCTTTCTCTGTCTGCTCCGGAGGAAGTTCCTTGTCCTCAGTCTTCCCCGGTTGAGGAGCTTCTCAGGCACAGGGACCCCATGTCCAAAGGACATGCTCTGCTCCTGATGCTGCTTTCTTGGTGGTATGAGGTCTCCAGCTCTCTGCTTGTTTCTCTTTCCTTTTATCTCTCTCTCTCTCTCTCTCGAAAACGTGGTGCAGGCCACACCCCAGGGAAACTCCCTTTATATTGGATCAGGGTAGTGACCTGAGCAAGGGTGATACAATCCCACCCTAATCTTCTCAACACAAAATTGCAATCACAAAATAGAGGACAACCACACAATACTGGGAATCATGGCCTAATCAAGTTGATTCACACATTTTTGGGGGGACATAATTCAATCCATGACAGATTTGTGCTTACTTGCTTAGGTTTCCTTCTTCTTTATCTGCCTTCTTTCATACTGATTTCACCTAAAGTGAGTTTTGAGTTCCACAAAACACGGCATGAACACTAATTCAAATTTGAATCACTACAGATGGAGAAGATATCTTAGGACCTTTTAAAATATTGAGTTTTCTAATCAATGTCTCATTGGAGTTTCCAGTTCAAATATAAGAGTTTTGTTTACAATTTTTATTTACATGCCAAATTTATGGCAAACTTTCAGTGTCTTTCCTTTGAAATGTGAATTTTGTTTAATATCACATAGAGTCACAAAATCTCATTCTACACATATATCTTTTAATTTTAGAAATGGATTCCTGCCCCCCGGTAGTATTAAAAAATATATATATTATTTCCTTTAACCCTCTTAAAATCCATACAGCTCAACAAGAAGAGGAAATAGAAGCAATAATAATGCTAAATTTACAATGTAACCACAAAGGCTACTATAAACTCCAATTAACTTCAAATTGCAGAAAAAGTTAAATAAATTATGATAATAACAATACCCAAGACTAACAAAGCCCTCTCCACACTCATATCAAATACTTAGGGAGTTACAGTAAGAGAAGAGTCTTGAGGGGTAAAAGGATAGCAGAACACAGATATCCCTAACTGTGTTCACAGCAGAAGAGGCTCTCAATGACAGTAAGCCACAACAGTTCCAGGAGGTCTGAGATATGGTGTATCAGAGAAACACTAACCAGAGTGAAAGGAAGGGTCTTGGAAAGTGTGTGGTGAAAGCCATGGGCGTTTTGGGAAGGCCTTGCCTCTCAGGAAGAGGAAGAACTCTTGGAAAGGGCAGGTGCCCCTTGGAGATTGGTCAATGAACAAAGGAAACAAGGCAGCTGTCAGGAGATGAAAACAAACATAAATCAAAGTGGCCATTTATTTTAAAATTGCACTACATCACAGCAAAATAAGAAGTTGTTCTAGAGTTAAAAATAATATATATTTATATAAGCCACCCAAACTAACTTCCTTTCTCTCCAGCTTCCTCCTCCATTCACCCACTTTTCTCATTTGTTATTGCTTGCCCAAGATAAATATGATACACCAAACCAAAAAAAAAAAAAAAAAACTAAACCCATTGTTGTCAAGTTGATTCTGACTCATAGCAACCCTGTAGGACACAGTAGAACTGCCCCATAGGGCTTCCAAGGAGCCACTGGTGGATTCAAACTCCCAGCATTTTGGTTAGCAGTTGAGATCTTAACCACTGAGCCACCAGCACTCCATGAATATGTGGTAATTAAAAACCACAAAAAATCTTCAAAATATTTCAGAATAAGAAATTTCACATGTACACACACTTGCACAAGCATACACACACGTACACACTCATTACAGCCATAAAGCAGAGGAAATCTTAACATCACATTAACAAAAATAAAAAAATTTAATAATTATTTATGCAAAGACAGATATAATAATATTATGAATCAGAAATTCAACAAAATGTCATGATAGTACTGGACTGAAAAAAAAAAGGAAAATGTGAAATGTGACCCCAGCAGTCTCACTAAGAAGCTGGGGGGGAGGGGGAAGAGAAATGTTTATGAGAAATTAAGATTAAATTACGGTGTCCTTGAGAGAAGGCATAGATAAATGGAAATACAGTGCTGAAAATAGAGAATATAAATGAAAGAGTTAATTAAATTCAATTAAGAAAGTGGTCAAAGATCAGTATGCAACGTTACCAAGAGGATCCAACAGATGTATAATTGAAATAATTTAAACCCTAATGAGGAAAACCACACCAGTAGAACAGAATTAATATTTAACACTGCAATAAAAATAAAAATTTATGGAATAAAAAAAAATTGAGTATGTGTATTGAGAGTCCTCTCATGTACTTGAAAAATGCGATCCAGAAAAATCAATTCTAAGAGCTATCCTGATAAAATCGTAAAATTTTAAAATGAAGAAAAAATTACATGGACCTCCAAGTACAAATCCAAGTAACTTACAAAGGAAGAAAATCAAGTTGCTGATTTGTACTTGGCATCACATATAAAAACAGAAGCAGAAGAATGGAATAAGAACAGGACAATATTTGTCAAAGAAAAAAAAAGAGCATATCCACCCAAAGTAATATTATGACACTGTTAAAAATAAATAAAGACAGAAAGATACATTGTGGATTGGTATATAGAATATAGTATCAGGTGAAAAAACCAATTTAGAATATGGCATATTTATTATGCTATATTTTGTGTAAGAAATGAAGTAACGAAAGGATATATATGTCTGCTTGTTTTGCAAAGAAACACTGGAAATACAAACCTAAACAAATAGAAATGGGTGTCTATAGATAGATCTGAGGAAAGTAGGGACAGATGTGAGACTTCTGTAAGTATAACTTTTTATGTACATATAACTTTTTATTTAATTTTGATATTTAAATTATATAAAAGTTTTACATATTCATTAAATAAACTTAAATAAGAGAAATATTAATCTTTAAACTTAAAAAAACAGGCAAATCTAATTGTATGTTAAATTGACAATATAACCACACAGAGACAAGAAAAAACCTGTTATTTTTGACATATAATTCTTACACTATATCCTCATGGGATATATTTCAAGGGCCAAAAGGATTACAAATAAATCTTCAACTTCACTCAGTTGCTCTATTTTCAGTGATAGTAATGGTGTTATTCTTTTGACATTATGTATATTTGAAGACAGACAAAGAAGCCAATTTGTTAATGATGTTATGACCCAAAGCTGTCAATGGAAGAGAATTAAAAATATAAAATAAGAGTCAAAAAACATACCCTCTGATGTTAAATTTTGTTTTGAAATATTATTTCTTGATTTAAAACTTTTTTTTTTCTTTTTTCCCCACCTCTTTCCACTGAAGTAAGGAGAAATAACAACCCCTGGAGCGACAAGAACATCTAGTGCCCAGAAGCTGGCTTTCCATACCATCCACCACAAACAAGAACTAGGGCTCCTTAGACAAAGGCCAACTTCAAGCATGCACAGGTCAGGTTCAAAGTGTTCAGAGCCAATGCAGGCCCATCAAAAGGCTATAGGAGCTTAAGCAAAGGGCTTACACTGGCTAATTTGGGGGAACACTGGGCAGCGGCAAAAACTGACAGCTACAATTGAATATAAACTATTGAATAAACAAAATTTCATTTACCCATCCAAAAAGACAGAAAAAAAAATAAAATCCATCATTCATCACTTCAGGTGATTATTATACCAACTCCATACTCTGAAGACTAAAAATTAAACAGACAGGGTAAATATTTCCTCAAAATTTTTAGGAGAAAATGTAGATAACCCCAGTTGAAGAGGTAAAGCTGTTTTTTACATTATAATGTCAATTAATTAAAAAAAAAAAAAAAAAATTGTTGCCACCCAGTCACAGAGCCCATGTGTGTCAGCATAAAAATGTGCTCCATAGGATTTACAGTAGCTGCGATGGCAGTGGGGTTTGGGATTCTTTTTAAAGGGGATTATGAGGCCTTTCTTCTGAGGTGACTCTGCGACAGAGTGAGGCCGCCCATACAGTTTTCTAGGCTTTAATCCTGATGAGAACAGCTCGCCAGGTGTTTCTCCTGTGGAGCCACTAGGCGGTTTGAACTGCCAACCTTTTGGTCAGCAGCAAAGTGCTTAACCTTTGATCCACTAAGGCTCCTTAGGCACAGACATAGACATAGAAGGAATAAAGATAGGGACAGAGTTAGAGAAATAAAAAGGTAAATATCAAAATATAGAAAAATGTTAATCTTTGAATTGAGGTGATTATTGTATTATTCTTCTGACTCTTCTGAGTTTTTGAAATATCTTATAATAAGATTTTACAAAAAATACATATGAACACGATTTTACACTCAGAATTTAATTTTAGGTTTAATTAAATTAAGTTTTAAAAGATTTCTCACTACACAGTCTTTTGGGGGGGGCTTCTCTGAACAGTTAAAATAATTCAAACATGGAATACAAATTTATTAAGTTATTCATCATATTTTCAATGCTAAATGAAATAATTATAATTTTTTTTCATATGGTAATAAATATTTCTGGGAATAAGCCATATGAAAGTCCTTTTAGTTTTAGCATTTAACAATTCAGTAGCTGCCATTGCAGTAAAGTCTAGAAAATTATAGGTTCAAACACCCCCAGGAGTTACCCTTTTTATCTTGACGTATGTGGGCCTCTTTGTGCAGTTATTTATTCATTGAAGTGCCCTTCTAACTTTTGCCAACACTGACACAGTCCCTTGTAAAAGAGTTGGCCTTATTTGCGGAATTTCACAGGAATTCCAGAATAAAAAGAACTCTGTGTGTGCCCACAGGTGTGTGTGCCTGTGCCTGCATGTATGTGTGCGTGTATTACTTCTGACTTTGGGTGAATATAGCTCCAAATTCGTGACAGTGAATGACATAGAGAGCTAGCAACCTGGCCTCCCCACAATACCTCAACCTATGTTTCTTATTCACTTTCCTGGGCTCTCTAGTCACGGTCATGTCGTCAGAAGCACTCACAGTTTGTAGGTGAAGGCAGCTGATATTCTGTGGAATAATGGAAGTGACATTAATAACGTTAAATGTCATAACTCTTGACAACCTGATGCAAATGAGCTCCTTACTAAGCAAGCCAGGAAGAAAAAAAAAAAAAAAAAAATCTCCGAAAATATCTTTAACATACATTCAGCATTCAAAAAAACTCTCCAGCCAAGATGGAAGACAGGAATCCAATTTTAGTGACCTCAGCTACGTTGCTTCAGGCACAAATTAGTCACCTCCTAAAGCTGTAATCATCCCCATGCCTGGGATAAGCCAGCTGTGATATTTAGAACTATGCAAACACGTCTTTCATCTATGTCTTTCCATTTAGATTTTGCTTCCCTTTTCCCTTAATCTTTTTTTTTTTTTTTTTCGTCAATGCTAATGTGATTGGCAGGCCCGGGGAAGAGGCTAAACACTCCCAGGCCTCCACCTACTCTTCCTGTCCCTCAGAAACACAACAAAGGTGCTTTCAGGCTGAAATGAAGCAAGTCCTAGCATTCCTTCCTTGTTGTCACAACACATTTAGCAGACCCTTCTGATGTGGTTTCCAGTTTTCTCATCTCCCTTGCCTTGTCAGGTGGTTGCCATCATTTAGAAAGGTACACAGTGTTTTGAAAGGATTAGAGGATAAAACACAACTCAATCTTTTATAAAAGAGAGGCAGAGAGGGGTGGTGGAGAGAGAAACGTCAGATGTTTGTTACAGGGCAATCTGGCAAGAATGATGCATACAAAGGAAATCAGCAAATTGAAGGAACTCCTGTTCCCGTGAAGCAGAAGTAGGGGAGGATGGAATCTGACAAATATTACTGCCACTGCGTAGTTGTCTAGTGGGAAGGACCTACACCTGGGCTATGACAATGTTTAAAATGAAAAAAATAAGGCAGAGGCAGGAGAGTGGTGGGCACTGTCATTGCATCTATCTTTTATGCAGGCACAAGAGGAAAACAGGTAAAATCAATCATTGCCACTGGCTTTGTAATGAAAGACATTAAAAGGCAAATAGTCATAGTGAAAGCAAAGCTGACAGAGTTTCAGCCAAGGGCCTTGGCGTGGGTTGGTTTCTGCTCCCCGTCTTCTGTTCTGAATCCACGGAATCTTTGGAACTGAAAGTTCCCGAGGGACTCACGGAGCCCAGCCCCTTCGTTTTAGAGATGAGGAGCCGGAAGTTCTGAAAGGTTTGCTGATTTTCCTACAGTCACTCAGCTAGTGTCCCTGGCTTCACCAGGTTTTTGAGGTAGCCCCTGTACCCCATGGTATCTTCATGTTGTTTTATATTTATCAATGTGTCAATTTGTTTACCAACAGGATTCCTACCAGAATAAATAATAGAAACTATCTTCTTATGTTTTAGGTCCCTCTTATGTGCCTGTTGGTGTAGTGGTTAAGAGATATGCCTGCTAACCAAAAGGCTGGTAGTTTGAATCCACCAGGCGCTCCCTGGAAACTCTGTGGGGCAGTTCTACTCTGTCCTATAGGATCGCTATGAGTTGGAATGGACTCGATGGCAATGGGTTTGGTACCAGTGAAGTCCTAGGGAGGTACCAATGGTTCAGGTGCTTGGCTGCAAACTGAAAAGTTGGAGGATAGAGTCTACCTAGAAACACCTCTGAAGAAAGGCCTGCCAATCTGCTTCTGAAAAATCAGCCAGTGAGAACGCAACGGAGCACAGTTCTACTCTGACACACATGGGTTGCCAGAAGTTGGGATCGAATTGACAGCAACTGGTTTTTACACAGCTAGTTAGTGTAGAAGGACAAATGGAAAGGTTAGGTGTAGGTACCGTGCCACTAAGTGCCCTGTGCCCTTTACTAAATGAAAACTTTGAGCCCTTAGGAAAATGTAGAACATAATCTCTTGCTCTCACTTTTGCTGCCACTTTTCCCCCACCAGCATTATAACAAAAAAGACAGCTTTCATTCTCCTCAGAATTATAATATACTAAATGAGTCATGCACAAAACTTCCATGGTTAGTATGGTATAAAACATTTACAAAACTGTTAATGTGTTTCATAAGCAACCAGTAACTAAGGTCTCAACAGTAGTTATTTCTCCTCAAACAGCATTTATTTCATAAAATGGTATGCGTGTTTAGCATTTACAAAAGACAGGGTCAGGAAGGAAAGACAGAAAGGGGAAATACCTGATCAGGCATGGGGAAGTATCAGCAGAGAAAGGGCTACTGTAGGTGCTACCCGTTGTTGTTACTTGCTGTGGAGTTACCCCTCATGGCAACCCATGCAAAACAGCATAGAACGCTGCTCCATCCTGTGCCATCCCCAAGACAGACTGCAGATACGACTACTGGGATCCACAGAGTTTTAATTGACTGATTTTCAAGACTAGATTGCCAGACCTTTCTTCCTAGTCTGTCATAGTCTGGAAGCTCCATTAAAGCCTGTACAGAATCATAGCAACATGCAAGCCTCTACTGACAGAGGGGTGGTGGATGCATATGAGGTACCTTGGCTTGGAATCGAACCCAGGTCTCCCACAAGAAATGTGAAAATTCTGCCACTCTTGGGTAAATGGAAATTTTGTATAATCTGCTTGTTCTGAACTCATGAACTAGGTATGTGCATGTCTTAGTTTAGCTCAAAAATGACATGAGATAATAGAGTTTATCTATTATCAGTTTATCAATTTAAGACGTTACTTCTGGGTTACTGATATTTTCAACCCCAAAGTTACTTCTTTGGAGTTTAAAATATCAGCATGAACTCATATTTAGCTTAATTATAGGGTATGTTAGAACTCTGGTCAATGTAATTTGGATACTAAATCCACCAAGTTCAGAACAACTTGAAGTTCTTTGGATTCGTTAACTAACTTGACAGAAGTTGCCTTTCATTTGATTTAGAATAAATACCAGCCTGGTAGTATCTGCAAAGGCATTGAGGGTTCAGTGGTAGAACCTATAAAACAGAGTTAATCAGGGGAAAATATCAGATAAGCCCATATTTAAATTAAGCTTATAGATAAAGCCCAAAACATCATATAAACCCATATTATACAAAATATTGAACAAAGTACTCTCCAAAAATATCAACGTTATGAAAGACAATACGAAGAAACTGTCACAGATTGGAAGAGAATAAGAAGGCATGAATGGTGTATTCATCATCAAAAAAAACATTTCGAGATCTACCCTGAATTACAAGACTGTCAGTGATAGGATAATATCCATACACCTACAAGGAAGGCTTCCCCTCATGCACCTGTCAGTTTGTCATACTGTGGGGGGCTTTCGTGTTGCTGTGATGCTAGATGTTATGACACCGTTATTCAAATACCAGCAGGGTCACCCATGGTGGACAGGTTTCAGCTGAGCTTTCAGACTAAGACAGACTAGGAAGAAGGAACTGGCAGACTACTTCTGAAAAGAATTAGCCAGTGAAAACCTTATGAATAGCAGCGGAACATTGTCTGATATAGTGCTGGAAGATGAGCCCCCCCAGATGGGAAGGCACTCAAAAGATGACTGGGGAAGAGCTGCCTCCTCAAAGTAGAGTCGACCTTAATGACGTGGATGGAGTAAAGCTTTTGGGACCTTCATTTGCTGATGTGGCATGACTCAAAATGAGAAGAAACAGCAGTGAACATCCATTAATAACCAGAATGTGGAATGTACAAAGTATAAACCTAGGAAAATTGGAAATCTTCAAAAATGAAATGGAATGCATAAATGTCAAGATCCTAGGTGTCCTAGACTGGATACTCTAGAGAAGCAAAACCAGTGAACTGTATGAATATATAGAGATATTTATATCAAGGAAACAACTCAGGCAATTGTAAAGGCTGGAATGTCCCAAGTCTGAGGATCAGGATAGAAGTGTTTCCCAAATCACTGAGCCAAAGAAACTAGTAAATCTAAGATCGGCAGGCTAGAGAGCAGGGCTCCCGTTCATAAGCTGTGAAGGTCTAGAAATCCCAAGGTCAGCAGGCAAGACCTCAAGGTTTCTTTTGATTCACATAGCTGCAGGGGCTGGTGAACCCAAGATTGGCAGGTCAGGGAGCAGGACTCTTTCTCTCAGGCTATGAAGATCAACGAATACCAAGATCAACAAGTAGGCTGCTAGCTCAAGTCCCAAGAAATGGAGCAGAGGAAGCTGCTGGATCCAGAACAAGCCAAAAACCTTGGCAAGGTGAGCAGGAAGGAACTAGGTGGTGGAGGACAGAGAGATGAAGGTTGAGGGTGTGGTGATCTGCCATAGGCACTGCCCCCGACAGTACCACTCAGTAGATTTCATTAGGGGGTGATCACATCAAATTTCAACAGGAAAGTGATCACATTATACAACTGCCAAAACACTGAGAATCAGGGCCGAGCTAAGTTGACACACAATCTTAACCATCACAGTCTACCTCTTGTCAACTTGGCACCTTTTCACATCTCCCCAAACCATACATAATCTCTGAATAAACACAATCACAAAGTCATACTTGTGCCTAACATGATACAACTAACACACATACAACCAAAAATACACTAGCCCTGTTTACATCTTATATTTTATAAGTGAAGAAAACAAAGATATCTGATGCACACATGCAAAGCAGAAATATAACAATTACTGTCCTCATTTCTGCGACTGGTCATGTGCCTCTAACTGATATTTAGAACTACCTTCTTCCACCACCCATTCTGTATTCCCTTTGCACTCAGCAAGCACATCAGCTAGTTGTGGTTCTTTGCCTGGTGAGGTGACCCGAACCTTTATTCCTGAAGGGTCTGGGCTATTAGTAGTCATGTTGGAATTGGGTTGCTGTAGTTTTCCATTGAATTTAATCCCAGGACATGGTAGTACTAAGAGACTCCCTAAAGGACCTCCTGCATTCCAGACGTACTCTTCTTTACCTCCATTATGTAATATCAATCCGATTTCCTCTTGGTAATCAGGATCAATCACACCAGCCAGTATAACAACTCCCTTCTTCGCCTGTTGATCCAGAGAAGTAAGGAGCCCAAAGTGGACAGGTGGCATCCTTAGCTTCCAGTTCAATGGAATCAGTGATGTGTTTCCAGGTTGGAGCATTCCTCCTTTTGAAACTGAGACCTCTAGGCCTGCAAAGCTTAACATAGTAGGGACAGGAAGCAAAAATCTTGTGAGTAGGTCATTAGGGGCAATAGTGAGTGGTACCACTACCATTTCCACCCCACGATTCCTGGACCCAAGAATCCTGGCTATGAGAGAAACAACACCATATATTGGATGCTGGTTTAGAGCATATACAGCCTCCTGGAGAACATTGCCCCAACCCTGCAAGGTGTTGCCACCTAGCTGGCGCCATAATTGTGTCTTTAGGAGGCCATTCCATCATTCTATCAAGTCAGCTGCTTCAGAATGATGGGAAACATGGTAAGACCAGTGAATCCCATGAACATGGGCTCCCTGCTGCACTTCATTTGCTATGAAATGAGTCCCTTGATCAGAGGCAATGCTATGTGGGAAACCGTGATGGTGGATAAGGCATTCTGTAACTCCATGGATGATAGTTTTGGCAGAAACATGGCATTCGGGGAAGGCAAATCCGTGTGTCTATTCCAGTAAGGACAAAACACTGCACTTTCCATGGTGGAAGTGGTCCATAATGTAACCAACTTGTCACCAGGTTGCTGGCCGATCACCTCAAGGCATGGTGCCGTATCGGGGACTCATTGTTGATCTCTACTGCTGGCAGGTTGGGCACTCAGCAGTGGCTGTAGCCAGGTCAGCCTTGGTGAATGGAAGTTCACGTTGCTGTGCCCATGCATAACCTCCATCCCTGCCACCATGGCCACTTTCTTCAAGAGTCCATTGAGCAATGACAGGAATAGCTGGGGAAAGAGGATGAGTGGTTTCCATAGATTGTGTCATCCTATCCACTTGATTGTTAAAATCATCCTCTGCTGAGGTCACCCTTTGGTGAGCATTCACATGAGATAAAAATATCTTCATTTCTTTGGCCCATTCAGAAGTCTATCCACATATCTCTTCCCCTTAAATCCTTGTCTCCAATTTTCCATTCATGTTCCTTCCAAGTCCCTGACCATCCAGCCAAACCATTTCCACAGCCCGTGAATCAGTATACAATCACACATCTGGCCATTTCTCCTTCCAAGTAAAGTGAACAACCAGGTACACTGCTTGAAGTTCTGCCCATTGTGAGGATTTCTCTTCTCCACTGTCCCTCAGGAAGGTCCTAGAAAGAGGTTGTAGTGCTGCCACTATCCACTTTCGAGTGGTGTCTGCATATTGCCCCAGAACCATCTGTAAGTCAGGCACGTGTTTTCTCTTCTTCAGTCAACTGGTCATAAGGAACTCCCCATGAGGCCATAGGTACAGACTGGGAGATGGAAGGTAATGTGACAGAAGTAGAGACCATGGGCATTTGGGCCACTTTCTCATGCAACTTACTTGTGCCTTCAAGTCCTGCTTGGCCCCAATCTCGTGTACACCACTTCTATTTAATGATGTAGTGCTGCTGTGCACATCCACCTTTGTGGCTCTTAGTCATCTAGTGCTGCTATAACAGAAATACCATAAGTGGATGGCTTTAGCAAAGAGAAATTTATTTCTTGCAGCCTAATAGTCTAGAAGTCCAAATTCAGGGCATCAGCTCCAGGGGAAGGTTTTCTCTCTCTGTCAACCTTCTCATCAATCTTCCCCCAATCTAGGAGCTTCTCCTCAGAGGGACCCTGTGTCTAAATGACACACTCTGCTCCCAGCACTGCTTTCTTGGTAGTATGAGGTCTCCAAATCTCTGCTTGCTTCCTTTTCCTTTTATCTCTTGTAAGATAAAAGGTGGTACAGGCCACACCCCAGGGAAACTCCCTTTACATTGGATCAGAAATGTAACCTTACTAAGTGTGTTACAATCCCACCCTAATCCTCTTTAACATAAAATTACAATCACAAAATGGGGAACAACCACACAATACTGGGAATCATGGCCCAGCCAAATCCATACACACATTTTTGGGGAGACATAATTTAGTCCATGACACTAGGCATTAGTGAGCTGAAACGGACTGGTGTTGGCCATTTTGAATTGAACAATCATATGTTCTACTATGCCAGGAATGACAACTTGAAAAGGAATGGTACGTTTCATTCATCATCAAAAAGAACATTTCAAGATCTATCCTGAAGTATAACACTGTTAATGATCGGATAATATCTACATGCCCACGAGAAAGACCAGTTAATACAACTATTATTCAAATTTAAGCACCAACCACTAATGCCAAAGATGAAGAAATTGAAGATTTTTACCAACTTCTGCAGTCTGAAATTGATCAAATAGGAGATATTAGGGCTTTCTTTCTAAGGGGTATAGAGCCTTAGAAAGGTCATGACAGGAGTCCTGGTGGTGCAAAAATTAAGTGCTCAGCTTTTAACAGATAGGTTGGCATTTCAAAACCACTCAGCAGTGCTGCGGAAGAAAGACCTGGTGATCTGCTCCCACAAGGCAGTTATGCTCTGCCACATGGGGTCGCTATGAATCAGAACTGACTTGACAGCACCCAGTAACAGCAAGGTCATGAGTCTGCATTTTGAGTGATTGATCTGCTCAGAGAGCCGGAAGGATGAATAAAAGGGGATGACCTAGATGAACAACAGTCAATTGAAAGACTATTGTTGCACCTAGGTTAGATATGATGTTAGCATTAGGGGTGGAGAAGAACTATCAGGAGATATTTAGTAGGTTAAAAATAATCAACAGTTGTTTCTTAATTTAACATGGTGATAGAGAAATAAGAAGCGAAGAATACATTCAAATGTCTGCCTTGGGAGTAGTTAGGGCAGCTACCCAAAATGTCAGCAGTTTGAATCCACCAGCCACTCCTTGGAAATTCTATGGGGCAGTTCTATTCGTCCTATAGGGTTGCTATTACTAGAAATCAACTCAACAGCAACAGGTTTTTTTGTTTGTTTGTTACTATTGTCACAAGAATGAACAGATAAATCTTAGAAGAAATACAACTAAAATGTTCCTTAAAAGGGAGGATGGTGAGATGTTGACACATTTCCTTTGGACACATCACCAGAAAAATCAATCACTAGAAAAGGACAGTATTATTGGTAAAGGAGAGGACCAGTGAAAATTAGGGAAACCTTCCATGAGGTGGATTGACCCTATAACTATAAAAATTGACTCAAATATACCAAAGATCATGAAGATGGCATAGGACCAGGCAACATTTTGTTTCTTACACATAAGGTCGCCATGAATCAGAGCTGAATTGATGGAAACTGACAACAACGGATATACAATGCATAGGGAAATCAGATAACAAAATGTTGGACAATCATACAATAGTGAGAATCATGGACTAGACAAGTTGACACACATTTTGGGGGGACATGATTCAATCCATAACAAACGTAAAGAGGTCTTTTGCAGTAGATTTGTTCAATGAAATGGTTTGATTTCTAACTGCTGCTTACCTGGGCTTGATTATAGAAACAAGTAAAATGAAATCCTTGACAACTTCAAACTCTTCTCTGTTTATCATGACTTTGCTTATTGGACCATTTGTGAGCATTTTTGTTTTATTTATGTTTAAGTGTAATCTGTACTTTGATCTACATCAGTAAGTGCTTTGAGTCCTCTTTGCTTTCAGCAAGCAAGGTTGTGTTATCTGGATAACACAGGTTGTTAATGAGTCTTTTTCCAATCCTGATGCTGGCTTCTTCTTCATATAGTCTACCTTCTCAGATTATTTGCTAAGCATACAGATTGAATATGTATAGTGAAAGGATACAAGCCTGACAGACACCTTTTCTGATTTTAAACTACTCAGTATAACCTTGTTCTGTTCAATCTTCTGTCTCTTGGTCTATCTATAGGTTCCTCATATGCACAATTAAGTGCTCTGGAATTCCCATTCTTTTCCATGTTGTCCATAATTTGTTATGATCCAAAGAGTCAAATGACTTTGCATGGTTAATAAAACACAGGTAAACATCTTTCTGGTGTTATCTGCTTTCAGCCAAGATCCCTATGACATCAGCAATGATATCCCTAGTTCCAGGTCCTCTTCTGAATCTGGCTTGAATTTCTGGCAGTTCCTGTTGATATACTGCCACAACTGTTTTTGACTGATCTTCAGCAAATTTTTCTTTGCCTGTGATATTAATGGTATTGTTCAATAATGTCCACATTCTGTTGGATCACCTTTCTTTAGAATGGGCAGGTATATGGATCTCTTCCAGTTGGTTGGCCAGGTAAGTGTCTTCCAAATTTCTTGGGATAAACTTGTGAGCACTTCCAGCACTGCATCCATTTCTTGAAACATCTGAATTGATAGTCCCTCAATTCCTAAAGCCTCATTTTTTGCCAATGCTTTCAGTGCAACTTAGACTTCTTCCTTCAGTACCACTGGTTCTTGGTCATATTCTGTCTCCTATAATAATTAAATACTGGTCAATTCTTTTTGGTACACTGACTCGGTATGTTCCTTTCATCTTGTTTTGGTGTTTCTTCTTTATTCAATATTTTGCCCACAGAATCCTTCAATATTCCAACTAGATGCTTGGATTTTTTTCTTGAGTTCTTTCAGGTTGAGAAATGCCAGGAGTGTTCTTCCCTTTTGTTCTCTAACTCCAGGTCTTTGTACATTTCATTATAATATTTTACTTTGTCTTTTCAAATTACCCTTTAAAATTTTCTGTTCTTCTCTTTTACTTCATCATTTCTTCCATTCGGTTTAGCTGCTGTACAAGTTTTAGAGTCTCTTCTGACATTGCTTTGGTCTTTTCTTTCTTAATGATCTTTTGTTTTCTTCATGTATGATGCCCTTCATGTCATCCCACAGCTCATCTGGTCTTCAGTCATTAGTGTTTGGTGTGTCAAGTTCATTCTTCAGATGGTCTCAAAATTCCGGTGAGATACACTCAAGGTCTAAATTTTGTTCTCTTGGACTTGTTATAATTTTCTTAAACTTGAACTCACATATGAGTGATTGATGGTTTGTTCCACAGTCAGCTTCTGGCCTTGTTCTGACTGATGATATTGAGCTTTTCCTTGGTCACTTTCCAGAGAGATTGTCAGTCTGATTCCTGTGTATTACATCTGGTGAGGTCCACATGTACAGTTGCTATTTATGTTGTTGAAAATAGTATTTGCAATGAATAAGTCATTGATCTTTCAAAATTCTATCATACAATCTCTGGTTTCCTTTATTTCACCAAGGCCACATTTTCCAACTACCAATTCTTCTACTTTGTTTCCAGCTTTCATATTCCGAGCACCATTCATTATCAGTGTACTTTAATTGCATGTTTGATTAATATCAGACAGTAGAAGTTAGTAAAAATCTTTAAATTCATCGTCTTTGCCATTAGTTGTTAGGGCATAAATTTGAGTAATAGTCCTATTAACTGGTCTTCCTGGTAGGCGTATGGGTATTATCCTATCACCAACAGTGTTGTACTTCAGGATACACCTTGAAATGTTCTTTTTGACAATGAATGCCATGCCATTCCTCATCGATCTGTCGTTCCCAGCATAGTAGACCATATGATTGTTGTATTCAAAGTGGCCAATACTAGTCCATTTCAACTCACTAATGCTTAAGATATCAATCTTTATGCATCCCATTTCTTTCTTTACTACTTCTAATTTTCCTAGTTCCATACTTCGTACATTATACATCCCAATTATTAATGTGTGTTTTCAGCTGTTTCTTCCCATTTTTAGTCATGCCACATCAGCATATGAAGGCCCTGAAAGCTTTATTCCGTCTATGTCATTAAGGTCATTTTTAATTTGAGACACCAGCTCCTCCCCAGTTATATTTTGAGTGGCTTCCCACTGAGGGCCTTGTCTTCCAACACTGTAAAAGACAATGTTCCACTGCTATTTGTAAGGTTTTCACTGGTCTTTTTTTTTTAGAAGTAGATTGCCAGGTCCTTCTTTTTCATCTGTCTTAGTCTGAAAGCACCACTGAAACTTGTCCACTCTGGGTTACCCTGCTGGTATTTAAAATACTGGTGGCATAGCTTTCAGCCTCAGAGTAACACACAAGCCACCACAGTTTGAGCAATAAGAACATCAAAGTCTCTAAAATTACAGGAAAGTGAGGCTTAAGCTGAATTTTACTTGGTAATGACTAATAACCACTAGGCCATCAGGGTTTCCAATCTTACAATAGAGAGCCTTGGTGCCAGGAGTGGTTAAAGACTTGGCTGCTAACCAAAAATTTGTCAGTTGGAATCCACCCAGAGACTCCTTGGGAGAAAGACATGTTGATCTGTTTCCATAAATATTACAGCCTAGGAAACCCTAAGGGGCAGTTCTACTCTGTCGCATGAAGTTCTTATGAGTTGGAATCAACTGAATGGCACCTAACAACAACAAAAATTTTATAGTGTAACTCCAACTAGGAAGTGTAATACAATCAAGTAGGCATACATCTTAGAAAGAGGTAACCTGGTCTGTGGCAGATATTTCAATAGCATTTATAGATAGAAAGACACAAAGCATAGGCATATACATACAAAACAAAGCTGTGTGAGATGGGCAGAAATAAAGTTTTAATTTAAATAAGAAGATGGGTTGATGAATTCTTAGAGAAGACATGCGTAGCAAAACCGGAAGAAAAATCAGGAGTACATGAGTATTGAGCATTCCTCAGAGTTTGGGTAATTGAATTATTTCCTTTTTTTTTTTTTCTCCTCAGGGTCCTATCTCAAGGAATATCCAATAGAAGATGAAGGATGTATAATTTGATTAATCACCACCTTTTGGCACTGGGTTTTTTGTGTTTTTTTTTTTTTTTTTGGGTCTCCTGTGAGAACTCTTTACCCTTTTGTGACCCTCCTTCATTTTAACTAGAAAAAAAAAACTATTAATTCAAGCTATTTAAATCATTAAACCAGAAATAACTGCAAGAATAAATTGGTGAGATGTCAGTTAAACAGAACACTCTTTGGAAGCAAGGATGGCGAGACTTCATCTCACATGCTTTGGATATGTTATCAAGAGGGACCAGTCCCTGGAGAAGGACATCATGATTGGTGAAGTAGAGGGTCAGTGAAAAAGAGCAAGACCCTCAATGAGATGGAGCGGTTGCAACAACGGACTCAAACATAACAAGTACTGTGAGGATGGTGCAGGAGCAGGCACTGTTTCGTTCTGTTGTACAGTGTAGCTATGAGTTAGAACCAACTCGATGGCACCTAACAGCAACAACAGTTAGACAAGGAAGAAATAAGGATGCCTTTAGAGATTCCAAGAGCAGACTTTGGTGTAGATAACATCTCACCAAGGTTCAACATAGATTTAAAATCGTCCCTGTGCTTTAAAGTTAATTTGGTGAGAGCTCTATGGATTATAAAACTATTAAATAAAGCACACAATGTGCATGTTAGAAAGTTCAGACATGTAGAAATATCTATTTGATCACATTTTTTTTGTATTTTCTAACACATATGCCCAGTGCTACAAATAACCTATTTTAGATGTATATGTTGTTAAACTGATGAACTGAGTTAGCGCATTTACTTAGACACAACTGCTGTAAATTTACAGCCAAATCATAGTTTACATTCTTCTTTTGAGTTTAAATAATTCAAACATAACCTCTTTGTGCTTGGACAAATGATTACCATGTGTGATCATGTGATGAAATCAGTGGCTTAGTGTGAAAGCATTTTGTATTTTCTGCTTATCCCCGTAATACTGAATCACAGCTCATGCGCGTTGGGTTGAGACTTCCATAGTTCCTTTAACAGAGTTTGTAAAGATTAGAAATTACAAATGTTTTAACTATTCTATAACAACAAATGAGTCAGATATGTTATCGGGAATTTTAGGTCTCTTCCTCCCATGCTCCATCACAAGTCTATTTGTTGTCACAGGAAAAAAAAAAAAAAAAGTTGCCTTCGAGTTAATTCTGACTCATATTGACCCTATAGGACAGAGTAGAACTACTCCATAGGGCTTTTAAAGAGGGATGGATGGATTTGAACTGCAGATGTTTTGGTTAGCAGCTGTAGCTCTTAACCACTGCCCCACCAGGGGTTAGCGGCCCTTAATGCACACTTGATTCAGAACCCTTCAATTGTCTGCCCTACAGGGCAGAGTCCCAGCTTCTGCCAACCAGCTTCTACACATTCGCTCAGCAACCGGAGAATGCGTTTTCCCAAGAGGCCTGAGCAGGGGGAAAAAAAAGTCCCTTCTTACCTACAGATTTCCTTGTCCCAACCTGTGAATGGATAATTTTGTCCCAAATAAATGGAATTTTCACAAATTTGACTCACATTTTGATAATGTATATTTATTTGCTTACAGTCGTTCACATTTTTTATTATAAACAGTTTTGGCATGATGGCTTTTTATCCTTCCCGCCTTTTCCTAGAGAAGAAGCCTAACCTGAATGTGGCTCCAAATGAATTACGTGATTACCTCGTCAGGCCATCTGGAATGAGAATGAGTTTGGGTATCACAGAAGATCACATTGGAAGGAGCAAAGTGTTACCTCAGCAACTGGGTTTTACAAGATGGAGGATTTAGTGCCAAGATAGCTAGCCTGGGGACATGGCGAGGGAGTTATTAAATCAGCTCAGGGGTGAGCAGAAGGATTCTGAAGAGGGCACATTGTCCAAAAGAAGGGCTGAAGGCTGGTGGGTTTGTGCTGTGTCTGGTGGCAGCAATTACCGAATGGCAGCCTAGAGCAAGCCAGGGGCATCCATCAAAGCTACAGCCACTCACTTCCTGAAACAAGTTGTAATGTCTGTTTATCACAGAGTTTAATTCCCCAATGCAAGGAACAAAGGCAAGTATCAAAACAGAGCAAATTTTTTTGACACTAGGAAGTGAGGCAAGGGACTAACCCTTCTCAATCCCACCTTTGTTCAAATAAACTCTCGACTTCACAGCTCGTTCCAGACGTCAGTCAAACCCTACACATTAGCACCAAACAGTGTGGGTGACTAAAGCCACAAACGAAACATAGTAACATATAAAAGGAGAAGTGATTCCAGGTGACTTTCCCATTAGAATAGAAAACATGCTACTATTTGAGTCAGATACAGTAGACACAGGTGGGGACAGATAAGCGACTTGCAGGGTAGCATGATTTTGCTTGTTTTTTTTTTTTTTTTTTACTAGTAGACACTGTGGTATCAACATGTATAAGTAGTGAGTGAATACTGAAATTCTTCTCTACCAACTAATAGGTATTTAACAAGGAGTGAGGAATGTATTCTCTTATTTATTCAGTTCAAACCACAACTATGTTTTCTCTAGAATAACATTTCTGAAGAAAAGTTTGCAAATATACATACAAAAAGTTTCCTGTAATATTTTCCCACTTGTTCTGGTGACTACCACAATGGGGGAAGAAAGAGGTTGGAGTCTACCTTATTACAAGTTCAGTTTAGAAATAAAGACAAAAGATACAATAAAGCCAGAGACTGACACTGACTTTATGGCTTGTCAGAGCCCTGATGGTGTAGTGGTTAAGAGCTCAGCTACTAAACAAAAGGTCGGCAGTTTGAATCCACCTTGAAAACCCTGTGGGCCGGTTCTGGTCTGTCCTGTAGGGTCGATATGAGTCACGATTGACTGGATGGCAATGGGTTTGGTTATGGCTGGTTGCACGAAAATGTGTGCATATTTTGTTCTAATGAGAATGTTTGTAAAATATTGAGGACATTCACATATCAGTACCCAAGAGTTTTTTTAGTGGCGTCTATATCCGAACCGAAAAATATTTTACATTATGGCATAGGAGTAAAGAAAGACTTAAGGGAAATCGAACTCCATGACGTAATGGTTATCGAATATTATGTATTTTTACTCTTCTAATATAATTAATGCCGCAGTGATGGGCTCTAGCATAGCAACGACTATAAGCATGGTACAGGACCGGGCAGTGTTTCATTCTGTTGTACATAGGGTTGCTATGAGTTAGAACCAACTCGAGGGCACTTAACAATAACTGCAACAATGTAAGTAATGAAATTTGGCACTGAAGATAAGGAGAGTGAATTAGTTATCTATCGGTGTGTAACAAATTGCACCAAGACTTGACAGCTGAAAGAACACACACAGTGCCTGTGGAGCAGGGACCCTGGAGAGGCATATCCTGCAACTCTGGCTCTGGGTCTCCCATAAGGCTGAGACCTAGTCACCCTAACTTGTAGGAATCAATTCTCAAGCTCACTGAAGAGGTTGTTGACAGGATATTGCCCCTCTTGGGCTAACGGTCTGAGGGCCTCAGTTCTAATCAGTTACTGGCCAGAGACTTCCTCGGCCTCTCCATAGGACAGCTAGCCACACTGCATCTGGCTTCTTCAGAGCAACCAAGGGACAGGGAATAGAGTGTCATCAAAAGAGAAAGGGAGAGCAACAACTCTTTGTAACCTAATCACAGATTTGACATCCATCAGTTTTGCAATGTTTTATTCTTCAGAGTCAGGGGTGGTTCAGTGGTAGAATTCTCACCTTCCATGTGGGAGACACCGGTTCAGTTCCCATCCATTGCACCTCAACCATAGCCAACTCACATGTCTTTCAGTGGTTTGAATGTTGCTATGGTACTGTACTGGTTTCAGTGGAGCTTCCAGACCAAGATGAGCTAGGAAGAAAGGCCTGGAGATCTACTTCTGAAAACCAGTCATCAAAAACCCTAAGGGTAGAAAGGATCCGATCTGCAACTGATCGTGGAGATGGCACAGGACTGGTTAGCATTTCATTCCATTGTACATGGGGTCACCCACGTGTTAGGGACCAATTCTGTGGTAGTTAATAACAATTACAACTAACAACTACAATAGTGGTTATAAGCAGGTCGTTAAGTCCATCCCAGACTCCAGCGGGAGATGGAGATCATACAAGGGCAAAAACACTAGGAGGTGGGGGTCACTGGGGCCATGTCAGAAGTTGTCCACCACAAAGGGCCAACAGATTTTTCACTGCTCCTCAGACCTGCTCCAGGGTTGACACTACTGATGACTCAGAGACTCTTCTCCCTATTCCAAGCCTCTACTTCAGACGGCCGTGGCCAGTCCTGCAGTTTGCTTTTCTACCACCCCAGGTTAGACTGGGGGCTTAAGGGTTAGCTAAATATTGTCTTCCAATGCTCTTCTTTTTGAAAACATCATTAAAATGTCAAACTATAAGTTCCAGAATCACATTTTTCCAACACAATGACTATTATTTAAATGGCAATCTTTGTTTTGGGACTATCTGGGCTTTGTATGATAATGATGTTGATGATCATGATGATGGCTTGTTATATTTACGATCCTGGCTGTTACTAAGACACAGCTCTAATTGTTCTTCTGGTCACTAAAAGCTAATGTCAGTTCCCACAATGAGTCTGTGTGCTTACCTCTACAAGTTAATTTCAAGGGCAGTAACGGAGTTACCACCCCTAATTTGGTTAGAGATTTTCATATTGCACCTCAGCTCCCACAGAAACAGATAACTCCTGACACTGGGTGGAGCTGAGTTCCACACTAAGTAGTCGAATAGAAGGAGTCTAGAATGATAAGATTTAGGAACTTGCTGTTGTCTGGGCAAGACAATCACTTCTCATGATCAACAGACTAGCTGCTTGTGAAGAGGTTTTCCAACTCTCGCTGTCAAGGACTGAATCTCATGCAACGCCAGGTAGGAGAGCAACCGATTGGAAGGCATGAGGGAAGTGTGGCAGTTACCCAGAAAAACGGCACTTGGAAAGAAAGAGGTGAACTTTTAACTGAAATTAGCCTTCTTGATGTTCTTGTCGTTGTGAGTTGTGGAGTCAATTCTGACTCATAGCAACCCTGTAAGACAGAGTAGAACTGCCTCATAGGGTTTCCTAGGCTGTAGACTTTATGGGAGCAGATAACCAGGTCTTTTCTCCCACAGAGAGTCTGGTTGATTCAAACTGCAGGCCTTTCAGTCAGCAGTCCATACTTAACCACTGTGCCACCAAGGCTCCCGAAACTAGCACAAAAGTGGGCAAAATTTTAGAACTGATGGTCTTGTCAATTTTTCGTTAATAAGTCAACCTGCTTGTAAAAGAGTATGTAAAGAAGGTTAGCATGGAAGAGGCTACCCATGTTTGGTACCATAGCACAAAGCCTGCATATTCTGAGTTTCCTACAGCTGCTTGGGTCTGGGTGAAACCCGTTTTCTTTGATAGCTAAGGAACAAAGCAAACACAGACTTTCTAACACAGTCCCAAACACAATAGTAATCAAATTATGAAAAACCAAAACTGATTTGGTTTCTGCAGTTTCAAAAGCGTATGCTTCTTTACAAACGTGCTTAGGTCTTCCTGGTTCTTTAGGACTAAGCTTAATCTGTCCTTTTATTAACTCATCCTCTTCTAGGAATGGCCATGCTTTATGGTCTCTGCAGTCATCTGTCTTCTTGCTTGTTCCTAATTGTTCCAAATAGAATGAGCAAAGAGGTCACATGAATTTAAAGCTGCAATTATTTTGGGCATTTGTTCTACGTGCTACCCAATAAGTGACTTCAATTAGGAATATATAGAATAGGGGGTTGTTGCAGTCCGCATTATGACAATAATTTGGTGTATTACACCAAAGATAACAAGACAGGCCATCTCAAGATCATTTATACCCAACTCAGGGGTTCACGAATCATAGCTCTGAGAAACTAGTGCCTACCACATTAAGGCCAAGACAGAGAGATAGGGAGAACCCTAGGTTAGGCCCTTCAGTAGAAGCACTACCCTAATCAAGTTTTAACCCCAATTATCTAAGATGGTGAATGTTCAACTACACCAAAGGCTGTGTTTGGCTCACCATTATGTTTACTAGATAGTAATACGTTAGGGTATGGGAAGAACATCCTGGTTCATTTTTCCTGTTTTTATATTAACATGTGTTTTAGGGCTTCCATAACAAAAATATCACAAAGTGAGTGGCTTTAAAGAACAGACATTTACTTACAGTTCTGAAGACTAGAAATTCGAATTCAGGATATCAACAGGGCTTTGCTCTTTCCAGGGGAAGATACTTCCTTATTTTTTTTTTTCTTTTTGTTTGTTTGTTTTTTAGCTTTTGTAGCACCAGGCATTTCATGGTGTTCCTTGGCTTGTAGATGTATCTTCATATGCTGTCTTCCCGTCTGTGTGTGTGCGTGTGTGTGCGCTTGCATGTCCATGTCTGTTTTTCCCTCTTATAAAACATATTCGAAATGGATTCGGATTAGCACGCACCCTACTTCAGGACGACCTTGTTAATTTCACTGATAACGTCTGCAAAGAAAAACCCTATTTTCTCAAAGAGGTCACATTCACAGGTACAGAGGTTAGGACTCGAACATATCTTCTGGGGAGACACAACTCAATCCACAACACCATGTTAATAAACAAAGACTTAAAGCCTCTTTAAAGTGTTGAAAAACAAAGATGTCACCTTGAAGACTAAGGTGTTTCTGACCCAAGCCATGGTATTTTCAGTCGCATCATATGCATGTGAAAGCTAGACAAGAAATAAGGGAGACCGAAGAATAATTGACTTCTTTGAACTGTGGTGTTGGCGAAGATTATTAAACATACTATGGACTGCGAAAAAAACGAACAAATCTGTCTTGGAAGAAGTATAACTAGAATGCTCGTTAGAAGCAAGGATGGTGAGACTATGTCTTACATACTTTAGACACGTTGTCAGGAGGGATCAGTCCCTGGAGAAGAACTTCATTCTTGGCAGAGTACAGGGTCAGCGGAAAAGAGGAAGACCCTCAATGAGGTGGACTGGCACAGTGGCTGCAACAATGAGCTCAAGCATAACAACGATTGTAAGGGTGGTGCAGGACAGGGCAGTATTTCACTCTGTTGTGCATAGGGCTGCTATGAGTTGGAACTGACTCGACGGACCTAAAAACAAAAGCAACGACAAAGCCACAAAAGCACAATGTCAATTTTTGAAGTTTATTCTTGTATGTTTTGGTTTCAGGGAGTATCAGACAAGAGAGAGAAGAAGAGCAAGAGAGAAATTTTAAGGAATTGGCTCACAAAACTAGGAGGACTGACAAGTCCAAAATCTGTATGGCAGGCATAAGAATAGACACTCCAGCAGGATTCTTTGTTAAAATCTTGAGGCAGAATCTTTCCCTCCAGGGAACCTCAGTGCTCTGAGGCCTTTCAACTGATTGGATGAGCTCACCACACTTTATCAAAGGTTATCTCCTTTACTTAAAGTCAACTAATTCTAAATCCCTTCACAGTAATATCTAGTGTTTGATCAAACAACTGGGCACCATTGCCTAGCCAAGTTGACTCAAATAATTAACTATCACAGAAGTGAAGCCAGGAGTGTTTACAAAGTGGATTTGAAAGTTGAATCTCTGCTACCTCAGCAGCCCAGACACACAGAGGGCCGCTTCTCTGTGATCAGGCCACTACACCAGAAGCAGGGATGGGAGGGCAGGCCACAGTGTCAGCCATCACACACTGATCTGATCTGACAGCAGAGGCAACCCCAATGAGACTTTCCTCTCTACTAAGATTCCCGGATACCCACTTATTCCCAGCCTTATAAGATGCAATACTTTGCCAAAGGTGATTTTGTACAGTGATGGTTTCTACACCCTTCTAGAAGGACAGGAGCAGTGTGGGCCATGGACACAATGTCTTGTCCATCCCTGTATCTCTACACTGAGGTTTAATACTGTAAGTCTAGGGTACTGAACACCACCGCTGTCTGTCAGCTTATTGTCCTGTGGTGGCTTCTGTGTTGCTATGCTGCTAGAATCTATGGCACCTCTGTTTAAAATACCAGCAGGGTCACCCACGTTGGACAGGTTTCAAAGGGGCTTCAAGAGTAACAGAGTAGGAAGAAAAGTCTGGAATTAACCAGCATCTGAGACTTTGACTCACTTATTTTAAACACATCGTGACAAGTGACCAATCACTGAAAACGGACATCATGTTTGGTAAAGTAGAGGGCCAGCAAAGGTGAGAGCATGCTCAGTGAGATGATGTGACATAATGGCCCCAACAACAGACTCGAACATACCAAGGATCATGAAGGTGGCACAGGACCAAGCATTTCATTCTGTTATACACAGGGTCACCAAGAGTTGGAGCCAATTTGATGGAAACTAACAAAAACAGGGTTCTGTGCAGTCTTCATTCATGCCAGTGATGACCACTGCTGGTGGGAAGAGAGAGCACAGCACCCTGTAGATGTACATAAGTTGCAGTAATTAGAAGAGAACATTTGTAGTACAACAGGATCAGATGGCTCCAGACCATCTACCTACCCCTTTGAATCATGCCAGGATCACATCCTTTCCTCAAATCTACCCCTGACCCTCTGAAATCAACTTTGAGGAACCCAAGTGAGGCGTCTCCTACTCCCGCTCTGGCATGTTGATCTCTTTGCTTTATTCTCATCCTTTTTCTCCTTGAACACTTAGGTCAGTTAATGAAACTAGCCAAGAAACAACTAACCTTCCCAGGAAACACTAATTGATGGGGAATAAATGTGATTTTTGAGGCTGTTGATGATTCAGGGAGAGCTTCCAACATTGTGCAAATCCAGGTCTGATTTTTTTGGGGGGCGAGGGGAGAAATATGTGCCTTGACTTATTCCATTCCACTTTCACAGTTCTGTTTCCATGAATCTCTTACAACACTTGAGCCCACTGGGAGTCATGGAGTCAAGCTGAGTTTTGCCTCTTCTCAAGGAGAAAGTGGTGACTTGAGGATGTTGGCAAAGAGTTACCACCAGGCTAGATATTCGAGAGCTCAGAGAGTGAAGTAAGTCGGGATGGGAAGGGGGAGAACCACCTCAAACACCGTAAGTAACAAATCCAACAGGATTTTAAAACCAACTCTGCTTACCTGACAAACGCAGGAAGGTGCACAGAAGGAAGGAAACCATTGAAAATCATTTTTTTTCTCTTAGTGAAACAAATTTGTTTGAAGAGAAAGGACTGAGATTAAAGGGAGATGAAAGATTAAAGAGAGCAACTGGGTTCTGGGTGGTGTTTGGAAGGAAAGAAGACATTAGAGGTGGATCAGGGGAGAAATTAAGTCAAGTCATCATGTAGGATTATTGGAAGGAGGAGGCTGGTGGTGCACACCTGTCCTTACCACAGTGCACAGGTGCCTTTGGGAGGCAGGAATGGGCATGGACACAGCAGGTGGCAGTGGAGGTCAGGCCTTGTGGAATGTACACGCTCACACCCAGGCCCACCCACAGAGCCTGAAGGGCACAGCCCCGATGCCTGGGCTCCTGCCATGTGTCAGTTCTCACCTGTCTCCATTTGTCTCCACTGAAACAAAAGTAACAACAAGGCCCATGACCTCTGAAGGATGCTTAGATCCATTTGTCACCCGAGACAGACTGGCTGCCAGTGTATTAATCGTGTAGCTTCATTACAAGAGAGGCAGCCTCTCTTTATGTCTAACTGGGCCCAGAACAAACCCAAGAGAACACACATAAACTCAAAATCGTGATGGCGCGTCTTCCTACTCTCCAAGTCTCCTTAAGTGAATACAAATCAAAGTCAAACAACACGAAAATTGCTAGTGATTAAAAAGAGACCACAGTACCTGGGTGATCGGCAGTGTTATAAGGAGCATTTTTTAAGAGGAACTCACAGGTCCTGCCCTTTGAATAGTACTATGTCCAGAAACCATCACACTTTCCCACCCTGACACAACTTCTTTCTTCCCATTAATTCCAAAACTACCTCCTGGTTTGGTAGTTAGGTTTCAACATGTCAAGAGAGTACTCTAACTGAAAGTGAACCTGATTAAAGGGAAAACCCCCATGAATACCAGTGATTTAGTGCTGAATTGTTCCAAAGATAAGATAGTGGAACGGCGCCAAAACATAGAGAGGTTCTCTCACTAGATACACAGTCAGAAGCCCAAACCTAACAGCAATCAGTTGAAGATGACGACAATGTTTCAGACCTGAGCTCATTTCTCCTGCAGACAGGGGAGTAGGCAGCAAATTAATCATAATAATTACAGCAGGTAACTTCCATGGCCTCTAGCCACAGTAGGAAACAGACACTGGTATTGCCTCAGTTTACAATGAGGAAACTGATACACACAGACGGCAAATGACCTGCCATCAATAATCCCAGCAGGAAGTGGCACAGGCCACACGAGAACAGAGAGCTAAACCCATAAGCACATGCTCACATGTGTTAGGACTAGAGTGACATGGTACCTAAAAGGAAACATTTTTTCTTTAGGAATAGAACTATCATAAATTTTCTGCATCAGTTAGAAACAATTTGGCCATAGGATATTAAAATACGGGAACTTAGAGATACACAAGTGTCTAAGAATGTGTGGATTGGGGTCCAGAGATGCTAGGTCACTCACCTGAGGGCACAGTCAGAGTACGGCATGTGTCTTGGGTCTGAGTGTCCTCACCCATTTTGTCTGCGACATGGAGACTGACACAACGGCCAGCTTAACCAGCTGCCCTTGAGTCAGTTCTCACTCACGGTGACCCCATGTGTGTCAGAGTAGACCTGTACTCCCTAGGGTTTAAAAGGCTGATTTTTCTGATGTCAGTTGCCAGGCTTTTCTTCCAAAGCGCATCTGAGTAGACTAAAGGCTCCAACCTTTCAGTTCGCAGTCGAGTGAGTTAGCCATTTCCGTCAGCTGGGGAATCCAAGGGCCACCCCAAAACTTAAAGAGTAGGCTAACTTCACATAAAACAACTCTTACTGGATGTTTTCTGCTGAGAATTAGATTCTTTCTTGTGTATTTCAGGAACACATCCTCCCAAATATACTTAAGCTGAAGAAAGAGGTTTCGGAATATAATGTATTTAAAAGAGGGGGAACATCTATGCATATCAGGCACACATGTGTTCCGGTCCACACTTGCCAGCCTGGAAATCAGCAGCTGGTACTGTTACGTTATTATGTTGTTATGTTATATTATTCATTGTCCACCTTTCGTATGCATCTGAGATGATTGAAAATATCATGTTTTGGGTCAGGGTCACCTTATTCTTCAAGGTGATATCTTTGCTTTTTAACGTCTTAAAGAAATCGTTTGTGGCAGATATGCCCAGTGCAATAAGTCCTTTGATTTCTTGACTGCTGCTTCCATGGGCATTGATTGTGATCCAAGTAAAGTGAAATCCTTGAACACTTCAATCTTTTCTCCTTTTATCATGATGCTTCTTCTCGGTCAAGCTGTGAAGATTTTCATTTTCTTTATGGTGAGGTATAATCCATACTGGAAGTTGTAGTCCGATCTTCATCAGTAAGTGCTTTAAGTCCTCTTCAGTTTCAGCAAGCAAGATTGTGTCATCTGTATAACGCAGGTTGTTAATGAGTCTTCTTCCAATCCTGATGCTGCATTCTTCTTCAAATAATTCAGTGTCTTGAATTATTTACTCAGAATACTGATTAAATAAGCATTGGGAAAGGATACAACCCTGAGGCACACCTTTACTGATTCCAAACCAGGCAGTATCCCCTTGCTCTGTTTGAATGACTGCATCTTGGTCCAAGAACAGGTTCCTCATGAGTATAATTAAGTGTTCTGGAATACCCAATCTTCACAGTGTTATCCACAATTTGTTATGATCCACACGATCAAATGCCTTTGCATAGTCAATAAAACACAGATAAACAACTTTCTGGTATTCTCTGCTTTCAGCCAGGATCCATCTGACATCAGCAATGACACCCCTTGTTTTGCATCCTCTTCTGACCCTGGCTTGAATTTCTGGCAGTTCCCTGTCAATGTACTGCTGTAACTGCTTTTGAATGATCTTCAGCAAAATTTTACTTGCATGTGGGATTATTGATAGTGTTTGATAATTTCCACATTTGGTTGGATCATCTTTCTTTGGAATAGGCATAAACATGGATCTCTTCCAGTCGATTGGCCAGGTAGCTGCCTTCCACATTTCTTAGCATAGGCTAATAATCACTTCCAGTGCTGCATCCATTTGTTGAAACACCTCACTTGGTATCCTGTCATTTCCTGGAGCCTTGTTTTTCACCAATGCCTTCAGTGTAACTTGAACCTCTTCCTTCATTACCATTGATTCCTGATCATATGGTATCTCCTGAAATGGCTAAACATCAACCGCTTCTTTTTGGTACAGTGACCCTGTATTCCTTTCACCTTCTTTTGATGCTTCCTACACTGTTCAGTATTTTCCTCATAGAATCCTTCAATATTGCAACTCAAGGCTTGATTTTTCTCTTCAGTTCTTTCAGTGTGAGAAATGTTGAACATGTTCTTCCCTTTTGGTGTTCTACCTCTAGGTCTTTAAACATAACACTTTACTTTGTCTTCTCACACCACACTTTGAATTCTTCTGTTCAGCTCTTTTGCTTCATCATTTCTTCCATTTGCTTTAGCTACTGGACATTTAAGAGCAAGTTTCAGAGTCTCTTCTGACATCCATTTTCATTTTTTCTTTCTTTCCTGTCTTTTTAATGACCTCTTGCTTTCTTCATGTATGATGTCCTTAATGTCACTCCACAACTCATCTGGTCTCTCTAGTCATCAGTGTTCAGTGAATCAAATCTATCCTTGAGATGTTCTCTGAATTCAGGTGGAATATACTTAAGGTCATACTTTCGTTCTCTTGGGCTTGTTTTAATTTTCCCCAACTTCAACTTGAATTAGCTTATGAGCAATTTATGGTCTTGTTCTGACTGATGACATTGAGCTTTTCTGTCGCTCTTTCCACAGATGTAGTCAATTTGAATATTGTGTATTTCACTTGGTGAGCTCTAAGTGTATAGTCACCATTTATGTTTTTGTAAAAGGGTATTTGCAGTGAAGAATTTGTTGGTCTTGCAAAATTCTACCATGTGATCTCTGGCATTTTTCTATCACCAAGGCCATATTTTCCAACTACCAATCATTCTTCTTTGTTTCCAACTTTCGCATTGCAATCACTAGTGATTATCAATGAAACTTGACTGCCTTTTTGATCAATTTCAGACCGCACATGAGGTGAACAAAAATACCATGGCTTGAGTCAGGTGCACCTTAGTCCTCCAAGTGACAGGTTTGCCTTTTAACACTTTAAAGAGGTCCTTTGGAGCAGATTTGTCCAATACAATATGTTGTACTTGTTGTTAGCTGCCATTGAGTTGGTCCCCAACTCATGGGAGCCCCATGCACAATGCAACAAAAAGCTGCCCAATCCTGTACCATGCCTATGATCAGTTGTGAATTGGACCATTGTGATCTATACAGTTTAGAATTATGTTGTTATTGTTACATGCCATCAAGCTAGTTCTGGCTCATAGTGACTCTATGCACAATAGAATAAAACACTGCCTGATCCTGCGCCATCCTCACAATCAATGTTATGCTTGAGGACATCATCGTAGACACTGTACCACAGCAACAAGAAAACCTCCACTGACAAAAGGGTGTTGGCTGTGCATGAGGTACCTTTGCTGGGAATCAAGTCTGGGCCTCCCACATGAAAGGTGAGAATTCTACCACTGATCCACTGTCACCTATAATACGGAGTGGACTCACCCTTATTTCCATGTCTTGATTCTTTGAATCATGAATTCTAACTATGAGTGAAACAGCACCATATATTGGGTGTTGTTATTAGAGCACACACAGCCTCTTAGAGAACACTTCATCAGTGCTGCAAGGTATTGGCACCTAGCTGGCACTGTAAAGCAGTCTTCAAGAGGCCATTCCACAGACGTATTAAGCCATTCTCTACAGGATGATGGTGAACAAGGATAGATGATTATTTTCGTAATCACAGGCTCATTGCTGTACTTCATATGATGTGAAGTGAGTTCCCTAATCAGAAACAAGGTTGTGAGGAGTACCGTGACAGTAGATAAGGCGTTCTGTAAGTAGATGGATGGTGGTTTTGTCAGAAGCATAGTGTGCAGGGAATGCAAATCCATATCCAGGATAACTGTTCATCCCAATAACACAAAATGCATCCCTTTACATGATGAAATGAGTTCAATGTAATCAACCTGACACCAGGTACCTTGCTGAGTACTCTTGGGAATGATGCCATGTTGAGGACTCAGTGTTGGTCTTTTTGGCTGACAAATTGGGCACTCAGCAGTAGTTGTAGTCCGATCAGCCTTGGTGAGTAGAGGTGTATGTTGTTAAGCTCATGTATAACCTCAATCCCTATCATCTTGGCTGCTCTGTTCATAAACCCATTGACAGGAATGGCTGGGGAAAGAAGTTGACTGGTATCCACAGAACAGTCACCTTATTTAAATCCTCCTCTGATGAGGTTACCTTTGGTAAGCATGAACATGAAGCAAAAATATATTTAGTTTTTTGACCATTCAGAGAGGTCTATGAACTTACCTCTTTTCCAGACCTCCTTGTCACAAATTTTCTAATCATGTTCCACTCACGTCCATGTCTATCCAGCCTGTCCACAGCCCATGAATCCATATACAACCATACATCTGGCTGTTTCTCCTTCCAAGCAAAATAAGCGACCAGGTTTATTACTCAAAGTTCTTCTCACTGGAAGGATTTCTTTCACTCTATGAGTCGGAATCTACTTAACGACGACTTTTTTCTTTTAATCCCTGAAAACATTGTGATCTTGACAGTGGCACTAATCTCTTTATTCCTACCAGGAAAGTGCTATTCCTTTTTTGTTAACATTTTTGTAAGTAAAGACAGTTTTAGTGGGTCCTGCTTGACCTTTTCTGCCATAATAGCCCTCACTCCACAGATCAGAGAACCAATGTGAGGATACTGCCAGTTGCTGAGTGTGCCTAGCCTATGCTTTCTGGGGCTGGGGAAAAAAGTCACACGATAGGTTCAGGGAGCCACTGGACCCATTGTCAGATGTACCTGAGTTAGAACTCCATTGGTGACCTGACCTCCACACACACTCTCAGTGGTAGGCCATAGTAACATTTTGAGGGCTCTGAAATTAGTGTTATTTCAGAGTCAGTGTCCAGTAATATCTGAAAAATCTGTTATTTCATTTTTCTTTTCCCATTGGACAATCACCTTGGTAGACACGCATGGGACTCTTTGGGGCAGGCTAAGTAAAGATTAATAGCATAAATATTTGGTAGTGTAGTATGGTTCTTCTTCAGGGGGTCTCAGCTTCCCCATCATTCAAGGGGTTTTGGATCTGTAAATCAGATCCACAGGTGAGGTTAGAACTCTCAGTCAAGAGTTGAAGCCGCCATCAACATGCAGAATTTCTTTTTCTTCAGGAGAACCTAAATTCTACTCTTAAGACTTTACAGCTGATTAAACTAGGCCTGCCCGGATTATCTGGGATAATCTTAAAGTCAACTAAATGCACACATTAACCACATCTACAGAATACCTCCACAGCAAAGCTGGGTTAGTGTTTGATTGAACAACTGGGGCTAGAGCCTAACCAAGTCGATGCATTGGACTGACCATCCCAAGGCCCAACTTCAAAATCATCATCACCCGCTAAAGTTCAGAAATCTCCTGGGAGCGATTCTCCAGCTCAGCCCTGTAAAGGGATGATGGCCAGAAGGCAAGGTTCCCACAGAAAGGGAAGGTGACCGTAGCTTCCACGCATCATCCTGAAAATTCTTGCTTGCAGAAGAGTGTGGGAGCTGCACCACTAGACAGACCACTGGAGAGCCTGGGGGAAGGAATGTCCCTGGGGAGAATGGAAGTTAAGAGCTGTATGTTTAACTGTTTATTTATTTATTTAATACGCTGGAAATAAATTTAGCTCAACTGAATCCTGGTGAAATTTGCCACCTCTGAAATACGAACACTGCACAAGTCAGCAATGCTTCAAATACCAAGCCCAGAGCAAAGCGATGTTTTGCGTATATTAACCTATCCACTCACGTAACAGCAATGCGCAGGGACAATATCAACTGCTTGATGGAAGATTTATCCTGATTGAGTTTAAGTTAACAGGTCACACGTGATGAACAGCAGGCACAGTCATTCCAGAGAAGCAGAAGCCATGATTTTCTCCATCTATCCTCTGTTTTTGTCTTTTGCAGTTAACATTGAGATGCTTATGTGCCGGGGAAAAGTATCTTGTTCATAAATTTGCCTAGTATAATTAAGAAAATGGTAGCTCATTAGATTCAATATTGAACTCAGAATGAAAAGAGCAGATATTGAGGAAACTAGAGTCACTGAGGTGTGAGGCAGCCTGACCTGCAGCTCCTGAATAAAGCCTGAGTCTACGCAGCACTTGGAATATGCTCAACTGAGATCCAGCAGAATCCGTATTTGGAGAGGGCAATTGTAGCATTTAATTGCCACTGGACATCAACCTGTAAGGATCTTCATTATTTTACTTTAATTCCTCTTTTATAATCAGAAGAGTTTATGTTTATACATTGTTGGTATTTTATTATTAGATAATATTGTCATTTATCTCTTCACAGAATATCAGGGAAGCTATACTGAGATAAGGTGTCCCTGCATGGCAAAACTAACTGAAAGTTTGCAGTTTGAACCCACCCAGAAGCACCTTGGAAGATGGGCCTGGTGATCTTCTCCTGAAAGGTCCCAGCCTTAAAAATGCTATGGAGATGTTCTTCTTGGCACACATTGGGGTTACTCTACAT
Source organism: Elephas maximus indicus (assembly GCF_024166365.1). Classification (NCBI taxonomy): domain Eukaryota; kingdom Metazoa; phylum Chordata; class Mammalia; order Proboscidea; family Elephantidae; genus Elephas; species Elephas maximus. Next base: position 7,909,557 of record NC_064820.1, on the reverse strand, counting down.
CAGAGTCCTCTCAACTGCAGCTAACAACAACAACATACATAGATGACACAAAGACTTAGAATGAGAAAGAGAGCAGGGAGTGAAGTTGCAAATTTGAAGACCATTTGACTAATTTCAGTACCTTTTTTTTTTTTTTTTTTTTTCACAGAACATCTACCCTCTAGCTTCAGAAACCCTTAAAAGAAAAGTATTTGGTTTGAGGAAGTTGGAATAAAGGAAGATAGCCTCACTTCCAGGTTATAATAACCTTCCTTTCCTTGTTTCATGTTTCCACATGGAAGGACATCAATTAGGCTAACACTCCTGGCCTCTCTATGCCAATCTCTCTGCTTAGGGGAAGGAGCGACTTACCTGACCTGCCAATATGGGAAGAGGAATTGGGCTTGCCTACTCTCATCCCCTTACTTTTTCCTTCTTGAAGGAGCCAGTTCCCTGCACATATCACATATCACACACTTACTTTTCTTCTTGCGTGGGTTTTAAAAGGACAAGAAACACACATGCTATTCTACTCTCTGCCCTGAATTTTCAGTGAGGAGCCCTTGCCCTTAAGGGAATGGAGATGGGCAGAGGGAAGGGGATCCTGGTTCTCTAGTGTTGCTGATGAGTCTCTGTTGCCAGACTCCAAGCCATATTCTTCCAAAAGTTTATCAAGAATAAATTCAACATCAGGATCTGCATTGGCTAACTCTCTTGTTTTTCAGTTTTTACCACACATGAATAGAACAAAATCATGCCACATCCTAAATCCCTCAAACACCAATCAACCATTTTACAATATCTTACAATATTTTCATCTTTGGAACACATACTCAGTTACAGAAATGTTTCAACATACAGTATTTCTCCACAATAACCCTCTTCTGCCTCCCTTGGCTTAATTAAAAGCCACCTTTACTCAGTATTATCCTCTTTCTTGTGCCAATCCTTGCCATCCAGCCAATTCTGACTCAGAACATATAGGACAGAGTAGAACTGCCCCGTAGGGTTTCCAAGGCTGTAATCTTTATAGAAGCAGACTGCCAAGCAGTTATCCATATAGCCCTTTCTCACCTTGCCCACAGTCAACCTGGGACTTGGTTTTACTACTCTTTGCTTAAGCCCTGGGTTACCGAGCCCTGGGCCACCTCTTTCTTGGTATAGTGTAATGTTCCCCTGTAGGACATCTGATCAGTTGTAAGAAAGAGCACATGGTAGGTAAATTTATAAAGCCCTTGTGTATCTGAAAAATTCATCTATTCTTGTACTTGATTGACGATGTGAGATCGTTTTTAAAATCAGAAATCAACAATTCTCAGAAATTTGTTAGCAGATATCTTTTATCTTTCAGTGTTAAGTCTTTTATTGAGAAACCTTATGCCTTCTTGATCCTCATTCATTTGTTTTATACCTTCTGGGAACATTGAGAATTTTGAGGTTAAAGCTGATGTTTTCAAATTTCAGGTTGATGGTCCTTAGTGAAGGGAGATCTTCTTTCTTTACTCTGTTGGGCACAGGTTATGTCCTCTTGTCCCAGAAGCCCCAAATCTGTAGCCAAGTGAGAGTCCAAAGTTCTCCCCAGGAAGTCTTTCAGTTTCTGGAGGTTATTCTCTGATTTTATTTTTTGCCATCGTTCTTCCACACACTCCATTTCTCTATGTGCTGTTTTGGTTCCATAATTAGACCAACAGTTTTACAATTATTAAAAAAAAGTGTTTCCAAACATTTCATAAATATTATAAATAAACTATATTTTATGGAGCTCAGAAAGCAAATCATGTGGCAGAATGCTTTACCCTGCTCAATATGGCTTCCCATCTTCTCCCCTGTCCTGGCTTAACAGATATCTTAAGGAGAACATCTCTTTCCATTTAGGACCTGTTAATATAGCTCCATCTATCCCATTTTCCCATTAATGTGTCCTTCCCCCCAAAAAGAAAAATATATATATATCTTTAGTTGTCTAGTGTTTCTATGACAGAGATAGCACAAGTGGATGAGTTTAACAAACAGAAATTTACTTTCTCACAGTGTAAGAGGCCAGGTGTCTGAATTTAGGGCACTGGCTCTAGGGAAAACTTTCTTTCTCTGTCAGCTCTGAGGGAAGGTCTTTGTCTCCTCAGCTTGTTTCCTGGTTCCTTAGAGATCTCCACGTTGTTTGGCATCAATCTCCCTCCATTTTTCCTTGTTCACTTGCTTGTTTAATGTATTTTATATCGCAAAAGAGATTGACTCAAGACATGCACTACACTAATCTTGCCTCATTAACATAACAAAGACAGCCCATTCCCAAAAGGGATTATAACCACAGACATAGAAGTTAGGATTTACAACACATATTTTGGGGATAACAATTCAATCCATAACTATACATATACAGTGTCTGTCAGTTTGTCGTACTATGGGGCCTGGTGCATTACTGTGATGCTGGAAGCTATGCCGCTGGTATTCAGATACCAGTAGAGTCACCCATGGTGGACAAGTTTAAGCTGAGTTTCCAGACTAAGACAGACTAGGAAGAAGGACCCAATGGTCTACTTCTGAAAAGAACTAGCCAGTGAAAACCTTATGAATAGCAGCAAAACATTGATATACTGCCGGAAAATGAGACCCCCAGTTTGAAAGGCACTCAAAATACGATTGGGGAAGAAGAGCTGCCTCCTTATAGTACAGCCAACCTTTATGACGTGGATGGAGTCAGTCTTTTGGGATGTGGCACAACTCAAAATGAGAAGAAACAGCTGAAACATCCACTAAAAATCAGAAAGTGGAATATACGCGGTATGAATCTAGGAAAACTGGAAATCATCAAAATGAAATGGAGCCCATAAACACCAATATCCGAGGCATTAGTGAGCCAAAATGGACTGTTATTGTCCATTTTCAATTGGACAATCATATGGTCTACTATGCTGGGAATGACAAATTGAAGAAGAATGGCATTGCGTTCATCATCAAAAGACACATTTCAAGATCTATCTGAAGCACAATGCTATCAGTAATAGAAAAATATCCATACACCTACAAGAAAGACCAGTTAAAATGACTATTATTCAAATTCACCCACCAATCAATAAGACCAAAGAAGAAGAAATTGAAGATTTTTACCAAGTTCTGCAGTCTGAAATTGATTGAACATGCAATCAGGATGCATTGATAATTAATGGTGATTGGAATGTGAAAGTTGGAAACACAGAAGAAGGATCCGTGGTTGGAAAACATGGCCTCAGTGATAGAAACGATACTGGAGATCTCATGATAGAATTTTGCAAGACCAACAACTTCTTCGTTGCAAATACCTTTTTTCACCAACATTAACAGTGACTATACAAGTGGACCTCACTAGACCGAATACACAGGAATTAAATTGACTATGTCTGTGGAAAGAGATGATAAAAAAGCTCAGCATCATCAGCCAGAACAAGGCCAGGGGCTGACTGAAGAACAGACCATCAATTGCCCATATGGAAGTTCAAGATGAAACTGAAGAAAATTAGAACAAGTCAACAAGAGCCAAAGTACGACTTTCAGTATATCCCACTTGAATTTAGAGTCCATCTCAAGAAGAGATTTGATGCATTTAACACTAATGACCAAAGACCAGATGAACTGTGGAACAACATCAAGGACATCATACATGAAGAAAGGAAGAGATCATTAAAAAGACTGGAAAGACCAAAATGGATGTCAGAAGAGACTCTGAAACTTGCTCTTGAACTTTGAGCAGTTAAAGCAAAAGGAATAAATGATGAAGTAAAGAACTGAACAGAAGATTTCAAAGGGTGGCTTGAGAAGACAAAGTAAATATTATAATAACAGGTGCAAAGAGCTGGAGATAGAGAACCAAAAGAGAACAACATGCTTGGCATTTCTCAGGCTGAAAGAACTGAAGAAATAATTCAAGCCTAGAGTTGCAATAGTGAAGGATTCTATGTGGAAAATATTAAATGATGCAGGAAGCCTCAAAAGAAGATGGAAAGAATACACAGAGCCATTATACCAAAAAGAATTGGTTGATGTCCAGCCATTTCAAGAGGTAGTGCATGATCAGGAACCAATGGTTCTAAAGGAAGAAGTCCAAGCTGCGCTACAGGCATTGGTGAAAAACAAGGCTCCAGAAATTGACGGAATATCAATTGAGATGTTTCAACAAATGGATGTAACTCTGGAAGTGCTCACTTGTCTATGCCAAGAAATTTGAGACAGCTCCCTGGCCAACCAAATGGAAGAGGTCCATATTTATGCCCATTCCAAATAAAGTTGATCCAACAGAATGAAGAAATTATTGAATATCACTAATATCACACACATGTAAAATTGTGCCAAAGATCATTCAAAAACGGTTGTAGCAGTACCTAGACAGGGAACTGTCAGAAAGTCAAGCTGAATTCAGAAGAGGACATAGAATGAGGGATATCACTGCTGATGTCAGACAGACCTTGGCTGAAATCAGGGTATACCAGAAAGATGTTTACCTGTGTTATATTGACTACAAGAATGCATTAGACTGTGTAGATCATAACAAATTATGGACAATATTGCAAAGAATCGTAATTCCAGAATACTTAATTGTGGTCATGAGAAACCTGTTCATAGACCAAAAGGCAGTCATTTGAACATAACAAAGGGTCACTGTGTGTTTTAAAATCAGGAAAGGTGTGCATCAAGGTTGTATCATTTCACCATACTTATTCAATCTGTATGCTGAGCAAATAATCCAAGAAGCTGGACTATATGAAGAAGAACAGGGCATCAGGATTGGAGGAAGATTTACTAGCAACCTCCATTACACAGATGACAAAACCTTGCTTGCTGAAAGTGAAGAGGACTTGAAGCACTTACTGATAAAGATCAAAGACCACAGTGTTCAGTACGGATTACACCTCAACATGAAGGAAACAAAAATCCTCACAACTGGACCAATAAGCACCATCATGATAAACTGAGGAAAGAATAAAGTTGTCAAGGATTTCATTTTACTTGGATGGACAACCAACACTTATGGAAGCAGCAGTCAAGGAATCAAATGATGTATTGTGTTGGGCAAATCTTCTGCAAAAGACCTCTTTAAAATACTGAAAAGTAAAGATGTTACTTTGAGGACTAAGGTGTGCCGAACCCAAGCCATCATATTTTCAATTGCCTCATATGCATGTGAAAGCTGAACAATGTATAAGGAAGACCAAAGAAAATTGATGACTTTGATTTATGGTGCTGGTGAAGAATATTGAATATACCATGGACTTCCAGAAAAAGAAACAAGCCTGATTTGGAAGAAGTACAGCAATTGGGAAGGAGAATGGCAAGACTTTTTCTCATATTATCAGGAGGAACAAGTCCTTTGAGAAGGACATCATACATGGTAAAGTAAAGGGTCAGTGAAAAAGAGGAAGACTTTTATCAAAATGAATTTACTCAGAGGCTGCAATCGTGGGCTCCGTAGTGTGACTATAGCATAGGATTGGGCAGTGTTTTGTTCTGTTGTACATAGGGTCGCCATGAGTTGGAGCTGACTAGAGGATCCTAACAACAACAGCTAAGCTAAAAAGCTTCCAAGGTTAGACTTGCCACTAGGTCCTAAGGTGCATCTATATATTTCCTGCCAGCGGACTACACACCATTCTAGGACAAGGAGCATGGCTCTTCACGTTGTGCTCAGGGCTTGCCTTTCGGAAGCCAGTAAATAAATGCTTCTTGTTACAAGTTCATTCTCTGAATAAAATAGAGGCAAGCAGCACTGGAAACTCTAGGGCAACAATTTGACAACAATCTTGCCCCTGAGGCCATGTGACGCGAGAGTGTTGCCAGGTAAAATAGAGTTTTCTTTTTCAGTTATTTTATCTTTATTTTTGGAAGGCAGCAAATTATCAGCCTTTTCCCAACTTTAGCTGTTTTGCCATGACTTTGTGTTAAAAACCTGTCATTGATTTGTATGATTGAGATCTGAAAAGAGTCTGTGAGATCTGTTAGTCGAATAACATGTGGTAGAAAGACACAACTACCAAAGCGTAATAGATTTTTGTTTAAAATATTTGGTGAACATTTTATTACATCCAAGCAAAGCTCACAATTTTTAAGGAGTTTAAATGCTATAGGGTGGATTTTCTTTGGAGCAAGTTTTATTAATTGGTGTGAAAAGGACCTTTTCTCAAAGTTTTTCTTTTTCTTTTTTAATAATTGGAGCATTCTCAAAGATTATCACTAAAACATTAAAAGATTGGGGGACCATATGGTCGCCTCTGAAGGATTTTATAATCTCTCCATGGCACTCCATCTACATCATTAACTGTCCTAGGTAACTAACGCTACTATAACACAAATACCACAAAGGGGTGGCTTTAAAGAACAGAAGTTTATTTTTTCACCGTCCTAGAGGTTAAAAGTCCAAAACTGTATCTTGGCCATGTAGATTTCTTCCTTGTAAATAGCCCCAGGCATTATTTGGTTGCGTTGGTGTTCCTATATACAGTTTCACGCAGCATTTGTCTTTCCTTGTGTTTGAGTCTCTGTGTCTATTCTAGTCTTTTTATAACTCAGAAGTGATTAGGATTAGGGTCCATACTGTGCTGGTGTGAGGAGCCCTGGTGGCACAGTGGTGAAACAGTTCAGACCCAGAAACTGCTCCATGGGAGAAAGATGTGTCAGTCTGCTTCTGTAAAGATCACAGCTTTGGAAACCCTATGGGGCAGTTCTACTCTGTCCTATAGGGTTCCTATGGGTTTGGTTTTTGGTCTGTGCTGGTATGACCTCATTAACATAACAGAAGAAAGCCTCTATTTCCAAATAGTATCGTATTCACAGATACAGTGGTTAGAATTTCAACATATGCTTTTGGAGGACAAAACTCAACACATATCAGTAACAATTATTTTTCGCACCCAGAGTGTGAAGAGGTTCAAACGAGGACATGCATTGGAGGGCGTGAATCAAGTCAGAGGTGGCCTGGTGCCGCACGTGCTGTGTAATCATACCAGCTTCTCTCAGCTGAGCATATTTCACTTGCACAAAAATTGTTGAACACGTTGTTACTCCAAGTAATAAATCCAGCCAGCCATGCGTAACTTTCCTATTTGAAAAGATTCTCTATTTACAAAATGGCATCATCTGGTTTGCAAAACAGACATCAAGGGAGTGTTTGCTCCATAAATATAAGGAATATGTTATTCTAACATCATACAGTAGTTGTACAAAGCTTGGTATTAGACAAAGAAGGGTAGAAACAACATGATAATACTAGTGCTAGAAAATTCAGACAACTGGTGCCAGTTTGAGTAAAGTATAGAAAACTTTTTCGTTTCTTAAGAAAACGTACCTACTTTCATGTTGCTTCCTAGCCCAGTTGCCGGCAATTTGATTCTGACTCATGAAAACCCCACGTGTGTCAGAGTACAACTGTGCTTCATAAGGTTGACTACGCCTGGTTTTTCAGAAGTAGGTTACCAGGCCTGTCTTCTGAGGCACCTCTGGTTGGACTCGGACTTCCCTGCCCCAACATTTCAGTTAATAACTGAGCACAATAACATTTGTACCACCCAAGGACTCTTTATATTCTTTTACCCACCCTCATTTAAAAGCTAATTGTCTGAAATATTTCTACAGACACCAGTCATTTTTGCTTTAACTGTCAATTATAAATCAGACAACTCAAGAAGTAAAGTCTATTATATTTACCCATATTTTTGCTTATAATGTACTTCCTAATTTTCCAATTTTTTTTTTTTTTTTGCTTCTTTTCTGTTTTCAGAAGTTCCTTTAGTATTCTTGTGGGATAGGTCTTCTGGCAACACATCATTCTAGTTTTTCTCCATCTGAGAATGTCTGCATTTTACCTCATTACTAAGAATATTTTTGGTTGATATAGGATTCCAAGTTGACAATTCTTTTCTTTCAGCACTTAAAAAAATGGTATGCTACTTTATTCTGACCTGTGTGGTTTCTGATGAGAAATCCATTGTCTATTCAATTATTTTTCCCTTATAGGTAAGGTTTCATTTCTCTCTCACCGCTTTCAAGATTTTTTCTTTGTCTTTAGTTCTGAAGCAGTTTGACTATGATGTGACTTGGCGTGAAATTCTTTAGATTTATCTTATTTTGGGTTTCTAAAATATATAGGTTTTTGTCTTTTGCCAAATTTGAGAAATTATTAGCTATTATTGTCTTTGAGTATTTTTTGGCCATGCCCTCTTTCTTTTCTCCCCCTGGGACCCTGATGGCACAAATATTAGACCTTTCCTTGTGGACGCACAGGTTTTTAAGCCTCTGTTCATTTTCTTCAGTCTATTTTCTCTCTGTTGTTCAGATTGGTTAATTTCTATTGTCCTTTCATTCAGTTCATTGATTCTTTCATCTGTCACTTCTACTTTATAAACAATATGTGATTAAAAAAAAATCAGTTATTGATTTTATTTTTAGTTCTAAAATGTCCATTTTGTTTTTCATTATATCTTCTATGTCTTTGCTGAGGTTTTCCATTTTTTCATGTGTTTCCAAGGAGTCTTAAATTGCTGATTGAAACATTCTTACGATGCCTGCTTTAAGATCTTTGTCAGCTAAACTTACTCTGTTATCTAGGTGGTAGCATCTATCGACTGCCATTTTTCATTCACTTAGGGATCTTTGTGATTCTTGCTGTAGGTGATTTTCTGTTGAAGCATGGGTATTATGAATATTATGTTACGAGATTCTGGACCTCATTTAAACCCTTTGTTTAAGATGAATTCCTCTGTCATTACCTTAGCAGGGGAAGAGAGGGTGCTGCCTTCTTATTGACAAGTGGGGCAGAAGTCCAGGTTCTTCTCATTCTCCATTGGCACCCAAGGGAGGGGTTCATCATTAGTCCTGGGTTAAGGAAAGGGCTCTGACTCCCAACTACTCCTCCACTGATACTTTTCTGTTATGGTGTAGATGTGCCTAATTACTGCTTTCCATATGGCCTCCACTGACACCATTAGAGGGCGTGTGGACACATGAGTGTTGAACAGTGGTGGAAGCCCTGACTCTCCATCAGGTCTTCTCTCATAGCACCTCAGTCTGGACTTGGTTGTCATTATTTATTCGTGGGGTGTACATCTAGGCTCTCCATGAGGTCTCGACTGAACCCAGGTGATAGTGTTCTTGTTATTTCCATGTGGAAATGAAAATCTTGGTTCCTTACTCAGTATTCTCTGACATCACCCTAACAAGATTATTGTGGCACCTCATTACAGCCTGATGGACATGGAAGTTTAGGTTCTCCACCTGGTATTTGCTGACTGGTTTAGGGTGGGCCACAGTTTATTCTGTGGTGTTTGGCTGCCCTAGAGTGGCTATTGGCTAAAAGATGTCTATCTTGTTACCTTGCCTCTTTCCTGATCCTTTGGCTAGAGAGTACAGGCTTTTATTGCTTTGTTTTTGCTTTTGCCTTTGTCTGTGTCCATTAATGTTTCTGGGCTGCTGGCTTCTTTAGACCCAAGTCTTGTGGGAGAAACAAAACCCTGAAAATTCAGCCTCATGTCATTATCCCAGTCCCAAAGTCCTAGCGAGACTGCTTTCTTTCCACCTTTCACAACTTTCTTATATTTGTCTTATATATCTCTATGGTTTTTACTTGTATTGTATAGGAGGAACAGGAAATATTATATCTCCTGCATTTTCCCAGAGGTAGCAGTTTATCAACATCACTTTTTGTATGTGATTAGATAGAACAACATTTAACAAGAAACAACAAGGTAATAGCATGGTGGAAGGGTAAAATAATGAGGAAGGTAGCTATGTATTAAACAAATATTGATTGAGAGCATACGTTATAAATATAATGAATAGAAACAATGATGCAAAGAATATAGATACAATGATATAATGAATGTAGCTACACTAAATAGATACAATGATACAATGAATATAGATACAACAAATGGATACAGTGCTTCCCTTCCCAGCGCTTATTAGCTAGTGGACAATACAGAGAGTGAGCAGGACATTGTAACAGCAGACTAAGGGAGAATAAGGACTAGGGGATTTCAAGGGGCACTTCTCTTTTTTTTCACCCAAGGAACATTTTTTTTTTTTTTATGAGTTTGAGGAAAGTTTTCTCAGAGGAAGTATTATGTAAACTGAGATCTGATAGGTAAGTAGTGGTTATGGAAAGTAAGTTGGCTTTGAAAAAGACAAAGACTAGTCTGTGTAGAGAAAAGACATGGTTCATAATTCCCCATACTAGTGCATTTTTATTTGCTTAGTTTTGAGATCACAATATTAAAATTGTTACTCCAAAAAAGAAGGGTGGACACTTAATTATAAGATCTCTAGGACACATCACCACATAAGAAAGTAGCACTTTGTAATAGGGAAATTTTAGAGGACAGAAATGTGTAGAGATTGAAATAAGACATTTTCTTCCCACTGAATGTTAATACTTAAATTATTTTATGAATTAAAACAAAACAGAAAAGTAAGTTTGCAAGAATTATAAACTAAAACGCATCCTGAATTGTCTTAAGTAAACAGTATAGTTAAACCTATGCATTTCCCCCTAAAATTTTACTACAAATGTAGTTTACATATTTTGTATGCATTTATGAGACATTGCTTCTCTCAAAGAATAATTTTCTCATTTCTTGGCCTTCAGAGTTCTGTGTTTTCAAACTGACTACCCACTGATTGAATTTACATGATCTAGCTGTCATTCTTTATCAAATACAATGTAAAAGTTGTGGAGGGGAGATTCTGCCTACCTCTTTTATTTTAACCAACAAAAAAAAGAGTCTTGATAAAAATATCCTTGATGTTATGAATATGATGACAACCATATGTTCCTTCAACAGTGTGTCTCTTAACAGAGCAGGGCTTTCCTTTCAAATAAATCTATTTAGCATTCCAAGTTGCAGTTGAAAGCTGCACAAGTGTCAAAGATTTGACAAAGAAAAGACAATAAAAGTTTGGAATAATTTTGCATTAGTTTTTCTCTATTTGTGCCTAAACATTTTTTCATCAGAGGTCTAAAGCCAATGTATAATCAATTAACTCAGAGTATGACTAGAGTATTCCCAGTTGTAATGTGAATTCAGCTTTCTTTCTCTATCTATCTCTGTCTCTTCTTCTTATCTTTTAAGGGACACAATTCCACCCATAAAAATGGGTATCAAATCAATGCAATATTTGGATTTTGTTGGGTATATTTAAATGTTATATGCCATTTAGGGTCATTTAAATGCATAAAACATTTTCATTGCCAAGTCAAAACAGTGTGAAGAGATTTCGTAATTCTCTTGGGTGTATATGTGCAAAAACTTTTGCAATCCAGTGGTAGGTACAATAAAAACGGCCCATCTTTACCCCTTCTCTGCACACTCAGGGGAAATTTTAGCTTAACTTGGAGTTAAAGACATTCAGAAGTGGGAGAAAGTTGTTTTAATACCAGGCCTATCACAGCATGGAAAATAGGCATTGCCACTCTGGATCTTCCATCTTGGAGAAAATATTTCATATATATATATATAAACACACACATTTTTTTCCATAGTCTCCTTCCTCCCAACTTGGAATGTCTTCTCCAGTCATATTTCCACGATATCAGTTGCATACCTGCAAGCATCTCATATTACCAGACTTGTAGTATAGGGAGAGGCATGTAAGACTTGCAAAGGTAGACTAGGAAAATCAAAGTCAAGGCATGGTTGTTAAAGGGCCCATAAGACTCCTCAGATGTAACTTACTATTTCAATTCCCCCTGGAAACCTTCTGTGTGTGTGTGTACGTGCATGTGTGTGTGTGCGTGTGTGTGCATGAGTGTGTATGTGTGCATATGTGTGTGTGTGTTTTGTTTTCCTCTTACTATCTTCGGTAGCTTCTTCATCATATTTTAGCCAATCTTTATCTTATATATATCATCATCCTGTTGGGTCCCTATCCTCTATTATCCACCTAGTGAAGCCATAAATTAACACTTAACACAATTTAAAATCATGAGAGGCTACCCACCATGGGAATAAGAAACTTGTGTTGTTATGGCAAACATTGACAGAATTGTTTACTTATTTGTCCCAGAAGGCAAGGAGAGATGTTTCTTTAAAAATCCTAGGTGACCGGGAAATTGTATGATGATGCTTCTATGGAATGAACAGAAAATAACCCTGATCAGCTTGAGCAATGATAAATGCACAAACAAAAAACCAAACGGGCTGCTGTCGAGCCGATCCTGACTCATAGTGACCCTATAGGACAGAGTAGAAGTGCCCCATAGGGTTTCCAAGATTGGCTGCTGGAACAATCTTTTGGTTAGCAGCCAAGCTCTTACCTACTGTGCCACCAGGGCTCCAAGCAACAATAGAAAATTTATTTAAAAGAAAGTAGGAACCCCACCCCCCCCCCCCCAAAAAAAGCCAAACCCACTGCCATCAAGTTGATTCCTACTCATAGTGACCCTATAAACTGGCACATATCATGGGATCCAAGAAAGACTGAACCGGAGGTTACTGGATAAGTGATAAGCAGGAGACTCTAGAGCCTTCTTGGTAAAAATCTGCCTTTAATATAATTTGGTTTCAACAACCCCAGCATCTTCTTGCTCTAAGTTCAAAAATCAAAATTTCTGGAGGAAAGGATCTCATTAGTCCAGTTTGGAATAAGTGTCTACCTGTTTATCATTTATCTAGGACTTAAAAAAAAAATTTTTTTTTTTTTAAGCAGAGGGCTGTTTATAGATATGACACTTTGAACAAAGCCTTCTAAATAGGGAGCAATTAATAAACATGTGGGACTTGCTGTGAGCTAGGAAGCTCACAAAACAGGGACCACCTCTTCTTCCTACCATAGAAATGGCTAAGGGATACAAAACCATGATTTTGCTTTAGAAAGCTATGCACATCTGTCCTGAGAAGAGGAGAATTGTAATTGCCTGGGTGGTCAAGGGATTTGTGATCAGTTACTAACCTAAAAGTTGGTGGTTCAAACCCAACCAGTGGCTTCCCTGATGGAAGGCCTGGCAATTTTCTTCCATAAAGATTACAGCCAAGAAAACTCCATGGAGCAAGTCTACTCTGTAATATACAGAGTCAACATGAGTCAGAATCAACTCGAGAGCAGCGGGTTTTTTCGGGTTGACACTTACAGGCAACACTGAGCTATCAATTCAAGGCAAGCCATTGTGGAACACCTTTGAGCCTTTTTCTCTGGAATGGCAAGAAATTTTCTGAGGTAACACCAAGGATGGAACCAATAGCTCCACTCCTAAATATTTAGCGAAAGAACTTTATGTTCAATTCAAGGTCACGGTTATGAGCTCAACATTTATACAACAATCACATTTTTCAAGTGCACTGTTTATGCCATATTACGTCAGAATTAATAAAATTGTAAATAATGACTTAAGACCTGAAACAAATAAATCTGATCTTAGCAATAGCATTTCTGATTAAAACGAGGATCTATGCTACTCTTCTCAAGCCAGGGCTCAAAGGACTTAGCCAGTGGTCATTTTACATTTACTTTTTTGGATGTACAACATATTTATGATGTGTTCTGCGAGATTTGTCTTCCTTCCCCTATAATAAAGCACATCAGATTGACTTCTAGCAATATCTTTAAGTAGGTCATTAAGAAAAAACATTCACAGGAAACCGGGGTCAATTCTGGGCCTTTTCGCTTCTAGTTAAATTAAAAAGAGAAACAGTTCTGGAATTTATCTACTGTGCTGTGACATTTTCTTTTAAGACATTCAGTACACTTTCAAAATTACAGTTACCAACCAAACGTAATATATTATGTCCAGAGTATGCCTGATATTTTAGAATTACACACTTGTTACTTAATCACCCCTTTTTTTAAGTAAAGCAATATATTAAAAAAAAAAGCCCTAAAACTTTTTTTTTTTTCCTCATGACAACCAGTGAGATAGGCTGAAATTTTTGCAACCACATACGATTTACTCATCTAGGAAGGTTTGACACAGGCTTGGATTTTGTAACCTGAGATATGATGTAACCATGAATTTACTGTTGAAATTATTTTGACATTTCCCCTTAGAGTTTGTCCTTATTTTCTGATGATTAAACACATACTTCTCTCATGAGTGGAGTCCCTGGGTAGTGCAAGTTGTTAATGTTCTTTGATGCTACTGAAAGATTGAAGGTTTGAGTCTACCCAGAGGTGCCCCAGAAGAAGCTTGGTGATCTTCTTCCAAAAATCAGGCATTGAAAAACCCTATGTAGCACAGTTCTACTTTGACGCACATGGGGTTTCCATGAGTCAGAATCAACTTGATGGCAATTGATGTCTCATGAGAAGTTGCATCTAGGTACCCAGGTTGATTCTATCAGAACTTTATCCTGACCAAGCCCACACTGATGATCTCCATCTGCATTGAAGAGAGGCTGGTTGAGGGATTGGGGGGAGGGGGGGTGATTTAGAAATGGTACAATATTTATCCATTCAACTGTGTATTTAACCAGCATGTGTTTAATTAATACAGATCAAGTGCTAAATTAACAATTATACAAGGAGTTGCCCTTGGATATTCCATGAAAATACAGAGTAGAGACAAGTTTGCAGGTAAGCTTAGTGTTTTTGTTTCTAATAACACTTAGGTCTTGCCTCCTTTCACAGGATTACATGGGTGTTTTTCTTGTGGGAATATTTGTGGCAACAGCAAAGGCATTTAAAACCTCATAGGGTCCTGTAAGCCATCTGCTTTTAGGGCTGTGGACTTCAGCATCCTACACAGAGATTGCCCTTCCTCTTCATGAGCAGCCCCAAGATGGGCCAGTGTATTTAACTGTTGCACAAGGTATCAGCCTGTCTTAGTTATCTAGTACTGCTGTAACAGAAATACCACAAGTGGATGGCTTTAACAAAAAGAAATTTATTCTCTCACGGTCTAGGAGGCTAGAAGTTTGAATTCAGGGTGCCAGCTCCAGGGGATGACTTTCTCTCTCTGTCAGCCCTGGGGGAAGGTCTTTGTCATCAATCTTCTCCTGGCCTAGGAGCTTCTCAGTACAGGAAACCCAGGTCCAAAGGATGAGCTTTACTCCTGGCATTGCTTTATTGGTGGTATGAGGTGTCCCTGTCTCTCTCAAAAGAGATTGGCTCAAGACACAAACCAATCTTGATTGAGTCCTGCTTCATTAACACAACTGCTGCTAATCCCATCTCAACATCATAGAGACAAGATTTACAGCACTTAGGAAAATCACACCAGATGGCAAAATGTAGAACAATCACAAAATCCTGGGAATCATGGCCTAGCCAAATTGATACACATATTTTTTGGGGACATAATTCAGTCCATGCCATAGCTTTTCCCCAAATACTCTGGAGAAGGGTGCCAACATCTGGTTGAGACACAAAATTCAGAGTCACAGGGAAGTGTCATTCCTGAATCCATCACAGGTGATGCTGAAATTGAGACACCATTCAATCTGACACTCACATAGAGGTCCTGACAAAGATCACCTTAAAGAAGGAAGGTGGGTTACCATAGGAACTTCTGACTTAATTTGAATAAATCTGTACTGGAGCCACAGTTGTTGTTAGCTGCTTTTGAGTTAGCTCTTCCTCATGGTGACCCCATGTACAACAGAACAAAATGTTGCCCAGTCCTGTACCAGCTTCACCATCATTGGTAAGTTTCAGTCCTTTGCTACAGCCACTGTATATTCTGAGTGACTTCCAGCCTGGGGTCCATCTTTCAACAGTGTATCAGAAAATGTTCTGCTGTAATCCACAGGGTTTTCACTGACTAATTTTTGGGAGCATATACCCAGGACTTCCCTTCTAGTATGTCATAGTTTAGAAACTTCACTGGAACCTGTTGGTATTTGAAATACTGGTGGCGTAGCTTCCAATATCAGTAGGACTAAGTAAAGGAATAAGCTAATGAAGCACAAAGCAGCAAAGGTCAAAGTTCAAGCTCACCAGCAGGCAGTAAAACCAGTTATCAATGCACATGAAGAGAAGAAAGGCATGCTAGACGCCCTGCTCGCTCTACCAATTGCTGTGGTTACTCCACAGAAGTAGGATGGAACTCTCACCCCAAAATTGGTTTGGACGTTGGGGCTACTAATCCCACACATGCACCAAAAGGGTAAGAATTGATTTATTACTCACATAATGAAGTTTTCTAGGGAGAGCAAAGCAAGCTCCCAAGCAGGTCCAAAAATGACAGATTGAGCAGAGGAAATTGGCATGGCTCTTATTTTATCAGTGTGATTAGGGGGTGGGGCCGAATTGAAGGTTCTCTCTCAGCTTGGGCTTGTTTGCATGGTAAGAACTTCCCATCAATACCAAAGGAGGGAGTACCTTACTGATTTTTTTTCTTTTTAAACCAACTTGTTCACCTGAGGGGTAAGAGGGAAGCAGGGAAGGGTTGAGCTTGAAAACTATCAGCAGCCAAACAATCAGAATAGAGTCCAACTCTTTATTATAATCTATCTATGACATTAAAGCAAATCATAATTGACTTTACACAAAATTTTGAAATTATTATTATAACAACAATACAACAAAAGCACAGTAGGCTTAGATTGTAAGCAAAGTTAACATGGTCCAATAATTGATTGAACTTTCAAATATAAGTGACTTCCAGTAACAATAGCAATATTTCTTCACAACTAATTTCTCAGTTGGAAGGTAGGTCAACCTCCTCCTAAGGAAATTAAACAAACCATCTAGCACTTCCTGAAATGCTACCATTTTTGGAAATATTTAGAGGGATAATATATAAATTTAAAGAAGTAATACATAAATTGTGGCAAAGGTATATGGGAAATATAATATTTTAAGCTTTACTTATATCATGAGTGTCTTAAGCTGGGTTCCCTAGAGGAGTAAAATCAGCCAAGTATATTCGTAAATATATATAGAGAAATTTGTTTCAAGGAAATGGTTCACGCAATTGCGGAGGTTGGCAAGTCCCAAATCCATGGGTCAAGTGCCAGGGTGGAAGCTTCTCCCAACTCATATTGTTGCAGGAGCAGAAAGACCCAAAATCTGCAGGTCGGGTAGAAGGCTGCTGGCTGACAGGGTTGTCCAGCTGGTGAATCCAAAATCTGTAGGTGAGGCAGCAATCTGAAAGCTTCTTATGTCCCCAAAACTGGAAGTCAGAGCATGATGAGACTAATGCAGGATCAAGAGCGTGCAAGAGCTTTGCTAGAACATCCATATATATTGGATAAAGGCCACACCCCCAAGGAAAATCCCCTTCCGACTAATTGCTCATATTGGATCACAAAATGGAAGATGATTATATTATGTCTTCTAAACCACTGAGAATCATGACCTAGCCAAGTTGACACATAACATTAACCATCACAATGAGATGTAGTTTAAATTCCATAAATAGAAACCTTCGTTGTTAAACCTGGCATTTTAATAGTGTAAAACAAATGATAAGTTGTAGTCTCAAATATATAACCACTAGTTTTTTTTTAGTCACTAAAGGGAAACCCTGGTGACATAGCGGTTAAGTGCTATGGCTGCTAAAATCTTCCCATGGGTCTAGAAGGTTCTCAGTGCAGGGACCCTAGGTCCAAAGGGTGTGCTCTAATCCTGGCTCTTTTTCTGGGTGTGAAAGACTTGAAACACTTACTAATGGACATCAAAGAAAAAAGCCTTTAGTATCGATTACACCTCAATATTTAAAAAAAAACAAATCCCCACAACTAGGCTAATAAGGAACATCCTGATAACCAAGAAAATATTTAAGTTGTCAAGGATTTCATTTTACTTGAATCCACAATCAATGCCTATGGGAACATTGACGTATTGCATTGGACAAATCTGCTGCAAATGACCTCTTTAAATTAAAAAGTAAAGCTGTCACTTTGAGGGCTAAGGTGCAGTTGACCCAAGTCATGGTATTTTCAATCTCCTTATGTACATGTGAAAGCTGGACACTGTATAAGGAAGACCAAAGAAGAAGTGATACTTTTGAAATATGGCATTGGTAAAGAATACTGAATATATCATATGATCAGGAACTGATGGTACTGAAGGAAGAAGTCCAAGCTGCTCTGAAGTCATTGGTGAAAAACAAGGCTCCAGGAATTGGTGGAATATTATCTGAGATGTTTCAGCAAATGGATGCAGTGCTGGAGGTGCTCACTCATCTATGGCAAAAAATATGGAAGACAGCTTCCTGGCCAACTGACTGGAAGAGATCCATATTTATGCCTATTCCCAAGAAAGGTGATCCAACCAAATGTGGAAATTATAGAACAGTATCATTAATGTCACACGGAAACAAAATTTTGCCAAAGATCATTCAAAAATGGCTGTAGCAGTATACTGACAAGGAACTGCCAGAAAGTCAGGCTGGTTTCAGAAGAGGACGTGAAACCAGGGATATCAATGATGATGTCAGATGGATCCTGGCTGAAAGCAGAGAATACATGAAGGATGTTTACCTGTGTTTTATTGACTATGTAAAGGCATTCAACTGTGTGGATCATAGCAAATTATGGATAACATTGTGAAGAATGGGAATTCCAGAACACTTAATTGTGCTCATGAGGAACCTGCACATAGATCAAGAGGCAGTTGTTTGGACAGAGCAAGGGGATACTGATTGGTTTAAAGTCAGGAAAGGTGTGTGTCAGGGTTGTATTCTTTCACCATACCTATTCAATCTGTATGCTGAGCAAATAATCTGAGAAGCTGGACTATATGAAGAAGAACGGGGCATCCGGATTGGAGGAAGACTCACTGACAACCTGCATTATGCAGATGAGACAACCTTGCTTGCTGAAAGTGAAAAGGACTTGAAGCACTTACTAATGAAGATCAAAGACCACAGCCTTCAGTATGGATTGCACCTCAACATAAAGAAAACAAAAAACCTCACAACTGGACCACTGAGCAATATCATGATAAACGAAGAAAAGATTGAAGTTGTCAAGGATTTCATTTTACTTGGATCCACAATCAACAGCCATGGAAGCAGCAGTCAAAAAATCAAAAGACGCATTGCACTGGGTAAATCTGCTGCAAAGGACCTCTTTAAAGTGTTGAAGAGCAAAGATGTCACCTTGAAGACTAAGGTGCACGTGACCCAAGCCATGATATTTTCAATCGCATCATATGCATGTGAAAGGAAGACTGAAGAAGATTTGATGCCTTTGAATTGTGGTGTTGGTGAAGAATATCGAATATACCATGGACTGCCAAAAGAAAGAACAAACCTGTCTTAGAAGAAGTACAACCAGAATGCTCCTTAGAAGCAAGGATAGAGGGACTGCATCTTACATACTTTGGACACGTGTCAGGAGGGATCAGCCCCTGGAGAAGGACATTATGCTTGGGAAATTAGAGCGTCAGCAGAAGAGGAAGACCCTCAACGAGGTGGATTGACACAGTGGCTGCAACAATGACCTCAAGCATAACAATGGTTGTAAGGATGGCACAGGATCGGGCAATGTTTCTTTCTCTTGTATATATGGTCGGTATGAGTCGGAACCAGCTTGACGGCACCTACCAACAAGAACAGCAACAACCATGGACTGCCAAAGAATGAACAAATGTGTGTTGGAAGAAGTGTATCCAAAATGCTTCTTCAGTGCAAGGGTGGCCATATTTTATCTCATGTGCAGAACATGTTATCAGCAGGCCCAGTCCCTGGAGAAGGGCATCATGCTTGGTAAAGTAGAAGGTCTGTGAAAGAGAGGAAGACCTTCAATGGGATGGATTGACGGAGTGGCTGTAACAATGGGCTGAAGCACAGCAACAATTGCGAGGATGGTGCAGGACCAGGCAGTGTTTTGTTTTGTTTTGTTGTATAAAGTGTCACTATGAGTTAGTGCCAACTCCACAACATTTAACACCAAGTCACTGAAATATTTCTATGACTATTTCTAAAGGATAATTGAAAAAGCATTTGAAGAGCCATGGTTAAGATAGACAGCAACCGAATTTTAAGTTTTAGTAGTCCAATTGTATAGTTAATGGAAATTATTAAATTCTCTCTTAAGGTGCTTTATATTTCTTTATTTCACCACAAATGGTTTTTAATAAATTTTAACTCATGTTAAATAGATATGTGATTTCCAAACACAGTCCATCCATTCACCCACCCACCACTAATCCTGTGAAAATTGGAGCACTGTTCTTTCCACTCATGACCCTAAGGTACTATTTGTAGATATGTTGACCAAATTAGAGCACTTTTCAGAGTCTAAGTCTAATTCACAATTGTGATCTAAACTAATGAATGTATGAGTGAATAAGAAACTGTACATGACAATATGATAGTATAAAAAGAAAACTACTGGAACTAATAGAAGATTTCATCAAAGAATCAGGATACAAGATAAACATAAAAAATCAGTGAGATTTCTCTACATCAACAAGAGAACTTCGAAAAGGAAATTGCCAAATTAATATCATTTATGAGAGCCCCCAAGGAGATAAAATACTTAGGAATAAATATAACCGGAGACATAGAAGACTCACACACACACACACACACACAAACCTGTAAAACACTACTGCAAGAAGCTAAAAAAGGCCTACAGAAGTGGGAAAACATACCATGCTTATGGATAGGAAGACTCAACATTGTAAAAATGTCAATTCTACCCAGACACAACGCAATCTGGGTCCAAATTCCAATGACATTTTTTAACAAGATGGAAAAACATATCACCAACGTCATATGAAAAAGGAAGAGGCCCCAGGTAAGTAAAACATTTCTGAAGAAGAACAAAGTGGGAGGACTCACACTACCTGATTTTAGAACCTATACAATTGGTACAACAACAGACACATGGACCAATGGAACAGAATTGAGAATTCAGACATAAATTCATCCACTTATGAGCAGCTGGTATTTGATAAAGGCTCAAAGTCTGTTACATGGGGAAAAGACAGTCTCTTTAACAAATGGTGCTGGCATAACTGGATATCCATCTGCAAAGAAAATGTAATAAGATCCATACCTCACGCTGTGTACAAAAACTAGCTCTAAATTGATTAAAGACCTAAATATAAAATCTAAATCAATAAAGATCATGGAAGAAAAAATAGGGACAATGCTAGGAACTCTAATACATGGCATAAACAGAGTACAGACCATAACTAAAAATGTACATACACCAGAAGGGAAACTAGATAACGGGGAGCTCCTAAAAATCAAACACTTATGCTCATCAAAAGAATTCACTAAAAGAGTAAAAAGAGAACCTATAGGCTGGGGAAAAAGTTTTGGCTACAACATATCCAATAAGGTTCTAATTTCTAAAATATACAAGATAGTGCAACATCTCAACAGCAGAAAGGATAATAACCCGATTTTAAAAAATGGGCAAAGGATATGAACAGGCACTTCACCAAAGAAGACATTTGGGTGACTAAGTGATACAAGGAAATGCACACGATCATTAGCAATTAGAAAAATGTAAATCAAAACTACAATGAGATACCATCTCACCCCAACAAAGCTGGCACTAATCCAAAAACCACAAAATAATAAATGTTGGAGAGGTTGTAGAGAGACCAGAACGCTTATATACTGCTGGTGGGAATGTAAAATGGTACAAATCAATTTCGTGTTTTCTTAAAAAGCTAGAAATAGAAGTACCATTTGACTCAGCAATCTCACTCTTTGGAATATATTCTAGAGAAATAAGAGCCATCACATGAACAGATATGTGCACATCCATGTTCTTTGCAGTACTGTTCGTAATAGCAAAACAATGGGAACAACTTAGGTGCCCATCCACAGATGAATGAATAAACAAATTATGGCACATACACACAATGGAATACTATGCAACAATAAAGAAGAATGATGAATTCTCAAAACTTTTCACAACATGGATGAACCTGGAGCGCATTAAACTGAGTGAAATTAGTCACTCTCAAAAGGAAAAATACAATATAAGACCACTATTATAAGAACTCAAAAAAAAGTTTAAACACAGAAGAAAATATTCTTTGATGGTTATGAGTATGGCGAGAGAGGGAGAGGGAAATTCACTAA
This sequence comes from Elephas maximus indicus, assembly GCF_024166365.1. Taxonomy (NCBI): domain Eukaryota; kingdom Metazoa; phylum Chordata; class Mammalia; order Proboscidea; family Elephantidae; genus Elephas; species Elephas maximus. The sequence continues at coordinate 7,887,632 of NC_064820.1, read as the reverse complement.
CTAGACAGTAGACAAGAATCATCTTAGGTGAAGGGAAAGACAATACACAATACAGGGGACCTCAGCACAACTGGACTAAACCAATAGCTAAGAAGTTTCCCAAACACAACCAAACTCTTTGGGGCATGGAGTATCGGGGGCTGGGATCTGGGGACCATATTTTTGAGGAATACCTAGATCAATTGGCATAACAAAGCTTATTAAGAAAACATTCTTCACCCCACTTTGGTGAGTGGCATATGTTGTCTTAAAAGCTGACGAGGGGCCTTCTAAGATGCATCAATCAGTCCAAACTCACTTGGAGCAAAGGAGAATGAAGAACACCAAAGACACAAGGAAAATATTAGCCCAAGAGACAAAAGGGCCACATATACCAGAGATTCCATTAGCCTGAGACCAGAAGAACTAGATTGTACCCAGCTACCCCCAATGACCACCCTGACAGGGAACACAACAGAGTCCCTGATGGAGCAGGAGGAGAGTGTGGTACAGAACTCAAAGTCATCTAAAAAGACCAGACTTAATTGTATGACTGAGACTGGAAGACCCTCCAAAGCCATGACCCCCAGAAGCTCTGTTAACCCAGAACTAAAACCATTCCTTAAGCCCCTTCTTCAGGCAAAGATTAGACATGATTATAAAACATAAAATAATACTTGTGAATAGTGCGCTTCTTAGTTCAAACAGATGCAGGAGACCAAATGGGCAGCTCATGTCTAGAGGAAGGATGGGAAGGCAGGAAGGGACAGGAGCTGGTTGGATGGACATAGGAAACCCGGGGTGGAAAGGGGGAGTGCTCCGTCACATTACAGGAATTGCTACGAGTGTCACATAGCAATATGTGTATAAATTTTTATATGAGAAATTGACTTGAGCTGTAAACTTTCACCTAAAGCACAGCAAAAAGAAAAAAAAAGAAACCATACATGACAAAGTTGAGTAAAGCATATTTTTAGCTATAGTTATAAACTATGAGTATTTGTGATATTTTGTTACCGAATCCAAAATAACTGAGTAGGGCTTTTCATAAAAAAATACAAATTTTATGGAAGAATTGCATACAATCCTTTTATTTTACTTATAACTTCCAATGATATGGATTTATCTTAAGCAATGATTGATTTATTAGATCTTTGTACGAGACAGAAAATCAATATAAGAAAAACAAATGCAAAGTATAAATGGCTGCAAAGATCTTATGTGTGCCTAAAACTATTACAGAGGGGTGTTTTGATATAAATTTATCCTAACAGGAAAATTCTTTCATTCCAAGCTTCCATAAATTTTGGCTTTAACACAATACTTAATGAAACAGAAAAAAAAGTAAAACTGCAACATTGACTTTAAAAAAAGTTCTTTAAAGAGAAAATTTTATTTCCTCTGGTCCATTTAAAAAAGTTGAATAAGACACTTTTGTTTTTTTTAAATAAATATTTATTTTGAGACACTCGTACATCTACATGAAGCTTTAAAAATAATACAAGAGACACCTTGTATTTCTTAGTTTTTCCCAATGGCAACATTTTGAAAAGCTTTAGAACAATATCATAATCAGAGTATTGACACTGATACAGCCAAGATGCAGACCATTTCCATTAATACCAGGATTCACCATCTTGCTCCATTTTTAGCTACAACTACTTACTTTCTACCCCATTACTGTTTTATCCTCCTTGTCATTAGCTTCCCTGAGGTCGATTCCTACTCATGACGATCCAATGTGTGCAGAGTAGAAATGCTCTATTGGATTTTCAACACTGTAAAAAAAAAAAAAAAAAATTTTTTTTTTTTTTTTAACCTTTTGGAAGCAGATTGCCATACTTGTCTTCAGAGGCATTTCTGGTTTGGTTTTCGCTAGTTGTTGCGTGATTAACTGTTACCTCCATCGAGGGATTCCATTACCTCTTAAATCTGAACAATAGCTAATCTATTCTCTGTGTCTGTGATTTTCTTCTTTCAAGAATGTGATAAAAATACAGTCATACTGTATGTAATCTTTTGGAATTGGTTCATTTCACTTAGCATCATTTGGTTCATTTCACTTAGCATAATTCTCTGAAGATTCATTCAGGTTGTTGTATATATCGATAGTTCATTCCTTTTTATTGCTGAGTAGTATTCTATAGTATGGTTATACCACCATTTTTTTAACCATCCACCTATTGAACAACACTTCGGTGGTTTCCAGTTTTTGGTTATTATAGATAAATATACAATAAATATTGCTGTACAGGTTTCTGTTTGAAAATATACCATTATTTCCCTGGAATAAGTACCCAGGAGTATAAACACTGGGTCATATAATAGTTGCATATTTAGTATTTTAAGCAACTGAAAATTATTTTCCAGAATTGCCTTATCTTTTTGATTTCCCATCAGAAATGTATAAGTGATACAATTTTTCCACATACTCACTTAGCATTTGATGTTTTCCCTATTTTTAATTTTAGCTATTCTGATAGGTATATCCTGTTTTCTCATTATGGTTTTAATTTGTATTTTCTTAATGAGTAATAATATGTGTGATGGTTAAGATTGTGTGTCAACTTGGCTGGGACATGATTCTCAGTGTTTATGTGTGATCACTCCCATGATAGAATTTGCTGTGAGTAGCCAATCAGCTGAAGGGGCATTTCCTTGGGGGTGTGGCTTGCATTCAAATATAAGCAGACCTTCTGGCTTTTGCTCATTCTGAATCCTGGGGCTGCCTCTTTTCCATCTGAACTCTGGTTCTTGGGACTTGAGCTATTAGCTTACCTGCCGATCTTGGGTTCGTCAGCCCTTGCAGCTACATGAATTAGAAGAAGCCTTGCGGTCTTGCCTGCCAATCCCGGGATACGTCGATCTTCACAGCCTGTGAGCAAGAGTCCTCTTCTCCAACCTACAAGTCTTGGGTTGGCCAGCCCCTGCGGCTACATGAGTCGAGAGAAGCGTTTATCCTGATCCATGGACTTGGGAGGTTCCAGCCTCAACAATAGCGGGATCTGTTCCCTTGATACAAATCTCTTTACATATATATTTATGTGCTTTACCTATTTTGCTTCTCTGGAGAACCCAGCCTAAGACATATGTTTTTGTTTTTACCTATTTTCTAGTTGAAATTTTTGATCACTGTTCTTGAGTTTTTACAACGCTTTATGCATCTTAGATACTAGCCCTTCATTAGACATGTGGTTTGCCAGTATTTTATCTTGTTCTGTACCTTGTCTTTTCATCTCCTTAACAAGTCTTTTTCAAATCAAAGTTTTACATTTTAATGAATTCTAATTTATCAATTTTTTCCTTTTACAGATTGTGCTTTTTGTCTTAGGTCTAAGAAATCCTTCTCTACTCCAAGATCTCAGATATTTTTCTCAAGATTTTCTTCTGAGTTTTATAGTTTTATGCATTATATGTAAGTTTGAGATCAACATTTTGAGTTAATTTTTGTATGTGACACTTATTGATATTGTTAGGTGCCATCAAGTTGGTTCCGACTCAGCAACCTATGTACGACTGAACAAAACACTTCCTGGGCCTCGCCATCCTCATGATCTTTGTTATGCTTAAGTCCATTTTTGCAGGTGATGCCAATCCATCACCTTGAGGGTCTTCCTCTTTTTTACTGACCCTCTACTAAGGATGATGCCTTCCTCCAGGGACTGAACCATACTGATAACATGTCCAAAGTACGAAAGACAAAATCAAAGTGTTGCCATCCTTGCTTCTAAGGAGCATTCTAGCTGTATTTCTTTGAAGACGGATTTATTTGTTCTTTTTGCAGTTTATGGTGTATTCAGTATTCTTCGCTAACACTGTAATTCAAAGATGTCAGTTTTTCTTCGGTCTTCCTTATTATTGCCCAGCTTTCACATGCATATGAAGTGATTGAAAACACTATGGATTGGGTTAGGAGCACTTTAGTGCTTTTTAACACTTTAAAGAGATCTTTTGCAGCAGATTTGCCCAATGCAATGCATCTTTTGATTTCTTGACTGCTTGACTGGAGCTATACATGTCTTGAAATCAGGTAGACCTATTTCTTCCAATTTATTCATCTTTTTCAAATGTGCTTTTAACTATTCTAGTTTTGTTGCATTTCCTCATACTAATTAGAGTAAACGTGTTTATAATTACAAAGGATCTTACGGAGATTTTGATAGAAATTGTGTTAAGTGTATATACAAATTTGGGCAGAATTGGCATCATTACTATGCTGAATTTTCATATTCATGAAGGCAATCTTTCTTTCTATTTCTTTAATTCTTCTTTGATTTCTTTAACCAGTTTCGTGTTGTTTTAACCATACAAGTCCTAAATATGTTTTGTTAGATTGATCCCCAAGTATTTCATCGTTTTGAGGAATTGTAATAGTATTCAATTTTTTTTTTAATTTCTGTGTTCATGTATTTATCACTAGTATTTAAAATACAATTGATTTTTTCTGCATTCATCTTGTAGTTTGAGATCTTTTTGAACTCATGTATTACTTCTAGGTAATTCTTTGTGGATACCTTTGGAATTTTATATATAGATGACCTTGTCACCTATAAATAGGGACCATTTCTTTATTTTCTTCAGATCTATATGCATTTTATGCCCTATATTGCCTTACTGTACTGGTTAGAACTTTCAGTGCTATGGTGACAAAGTGCGGTGACAGCAGATATCCTTGCTTTCTACCCAGTGTTAGAGGCAGGCATTCCTTCTTTCACCATTAAGTCCGTTAGCTGTAAGTTTTTGGAGAATGCTTTGTATCAAGTTAAGGAACTTCTTTTCTATTCCTATTTTCCTGAGGGTTTCTTTTTTATTTTATTTTATAAATCGAGAACTGTTTTTGATGTATTCTGCATCAAGGGATAAAAATTACATAGTTTTTCTTCTTAAACCTGTTAATATGATAGGTTACACTGATTGAATATCAAACCAGTTTTATATCCCAGAATAAATCCCACTTGGTCATGGTGTATAATTTCAAACATATTGCTGAAATGTGTTTGTTAAAATTTTGATAAATATTTTGTATCTATATTCATAAGGTGTACTGATTTAGCTTTCTTTTTTGTAGCGTTTTTTGTGGTTTTTGTATCAGAGACATATTAGCTTCATAAAAGTAATCGGGAAATAATCCATGCGCTACTATTTTCTGGAAGAGATTGGGCAGAATTGGTGCTAATTCCTCTTTAAATATTTGGTAGAAATTTCCAGTGAAATCATCTGGGCCTGGAGATTTCTTTTTTGGCAATTTTTAAATTATGAAATCAATTTTCTTAATTGTTGTAAAGCTATTGAAGTTATCTACCTTAAACTGGGTGAGTTACACTAATTTGTTTTTCAAGAAATCAATCCATTTTTCTAAGTGTCAAATCTATGTGTGTAAAGTTGTTGTTACATAGTATTCTCTTAATATCATTTTGCTGTCTATAGGATCTGTAGTGATATTCTTGTTTTATTCTGTGTTTTCTATTTTTGTTTTTCTTTGTCAATCTTACTAGAGGTTCGTCAGTTTTATTAATTTTATTGATCTTATCACAGAGATTTGTTTCATTGGTTTTTGTCTGTTGGTTTCCTGTTCTCAATTTCATTGATGTCTACTTTTATCTTTATTATCTACCTCTTCTTACTGTTCTAAGTTGCTCTATTTTTCCAAGTTCTTGAGCTGAGAGCTTTAATTATTGATATTAAACTATCCTCTTTCCTAATATCCGCATTTAGTGCTGTAAATTTTCCTTCAGCAGTACTTTAGCTGTGTCCCATGACTTTTTATTTTAATTTGTTCCTGTTTTTGAGAATATATACAGCAAGGCATACACCAGTTTAACAGTTTGACATTTCAACTCAGTGATATTGATTACATTTTTTGAGTTGTGCAACCGTTCTCACCCTCATTTTCAGAATTGTTCCTCCCCAATACAAACTCTACTCACTAAGCTTCCTACTCAACCTTTTGAGTTGCTTTTGTCCATTTGATCCTGTATAGATAGTCCTTAAAAGAGCATAGCACTCAAGGCAGACATTATTAACACTTTATATGTTGTACTTTAATTTTAATTAAGTTAAATGCATTTTTAAACTTTCCATTGATAATTTATTTTTTCATTGAAGATTTATTTTTGCCTTGAATTTGTTATAATCATATTATTTAATTAACAAGTGTTCAGCAATTCCCCTATTACCTTTCTTTTTTTTTCTCATTTGCATTAGATGAAAGTTTACAGAGTAAATTAGATTTCCATTTTAGAGTTTGTACATAAAGTGTTTCATGGCCCAGGCTTCATTCCCCACAATATTTCAACACTCCCCATTTCTGCCCTGGGTTCTCCTTTTCCTTTCGTCCTGATTTTCTACCCTTTCCTGCCTTCCCATCTTTGCTTCTGGCCAAATATTGCCCTTTTGATCTTGTATAACTGATTGTTCTATGGAGCACCTTCCTCTTGGGTGTTATTGTTTATTTTATGGGCTTGTCTATTGTTTGGCTGGAAGGTCGTCTCCAGAAATGTTTTCAGTTCCAGACCAGAAGGGTGTCGTAGGGCCATGTTCTTGGGGGTTGCTCCACTCTCTGCCAGACCTATAAATCTGGTCTTTTTTAGTGATTTGTTTTTTTGTTCTACATTTTCTTCTACTCTGCCTGAGACCCTCTGTTGTGATCCAGTCAAAGTGGTTGGTAGTGGTAGCCAGGCACCATCTAGCTCTTCTGGTCTCGGGATTGGGTAGACGTCATGGAGGTGGAGTTGAACGTGGAGGATAAATACCTCTCAAACAAAGCAGGCTCCCCTCTTTTGGTTCACCTTCTCATATTGCTGAATTTTGTGCAATTTCCTGAATGCAGCACACCTTGTCTTCCCAGCCACCACACCTTCAACTCGTTGTATTCATTTTAACGTGTGGAATGGGAGTAAGAAGGCCTAGTCTTTGATGAAAGAAGCTCTGTTGCTCCCTTAAAGGAGATTAACCTTTATAAACACTGGACTCAGACAATTATGCAAAAATGGAAACTATAAAAGTTATTCCGGAGTTCATCTTGGTTCATTCTCAGGCGTATTTCCATACGGTGCTTATAATAACCTCAGGGTACACCACTGTGGGATAAGATTCTTATAGGTGATGTGACAAAGTCTTTGCATGTAGTGATATAATGGTGGATTCAGGTGTGTAACACTCACACAAAATAACAGAATTAATAAGGAATGACTCATTTCACTACAATCCTGTGTGACTGTTTAGAGGACATGGACTAAATCAGAATTAAGGGCTATTAAAAGTACACAACAATAAAAAATTTCTTGACCTCTGTGTAAGTATATATTATTTTGATGTCTTAAAAAAAAAAAAAAGGACCATGATCTATCCAAGGGCTCCAGGGGAGAGCCTTTCCTTGCCTCTGTCAGCTTCTGGTGGTTCCTGGTATTCCTTGACTTGTGACAACGTCACTCCATTCTTTGCTCCCTTTTTCAAGTGGCTATCTTCCTTCTGTGTCTCTCTGTGTCCTTTGCTCTTATAAGGACACTGGATGTTGGATGTAAGGCACACCCTAAATCCAGGAAGATTTCATCTCAAGATCCTTAACTGATTACATCTTCAAAGATTCTACTTCCAAATAAGATCACATTCTGCGGTTCTGAGTGGACATGGATTTAGGGGGGACGCTGCTCAACACATTACACTTGCCAAATACGTACTCATTTAATTCCCACAATAAGCCCTTGAGTTAAATAATATTGTTGTTAGGTGTCTTTGAGTCAGTTCCAACTGATAGCAACCCTAGGTACAGCAGAAAGAAACACTGCCTTGTCCTGGGCAATCCTTGTAATTGTTGCTATATTTAAGTCCATTATTGAAGCCACTGTGTCAATCCATCTCCTTGACGGTCTTCCTCTTTTTTGATCACGCACTACTTTACCAAGTATGATGTCCTTCTCCAGGGACTGGACCCTCTTGATAACATTTCCAAAGTTGTAAGATAAAGTCTTGCCACCCTTGCTTCTAAGCAACTTTCTGGTTGTACTTCTTCCAAGACAGATTCATTCGTTCTTTTGGCAGTCAATGGTATATTTAGTATACTTTGCCAACACCGTAACTGAAATAAATCTGGTGTTCACTGGTGTTCCTTATTCATTGTTCAGCTTTTGCATGCATATGAAGAGATTAAAAACACCATGGCTTAGGCCAAGCACACCTTAATCCTCAATGTGATATCTTTGTTTTTAACACTTTAAATAGGTCTTTTGCAGCAGATTTGTCCAATGCAATACATCTTTTGATTTTTTGACTGCTGTTTCCATGGGTGTTGATTGTGGATCCAAGTAAAATGAAATCCTTGGTAATGATTCGATCGTTTCTCCTTTTATCATGTTGTTGTTTATTGGTTTAGGTGTGAGGATTTTTGTTTTCTTTATGTTGAGGTGTAATCCGTACCGAAGGCTGTAGTCTTTGATTTTCATTAGTAAGTGCTTCAAATCATTTTCATGTCCAGCAAGCAAGGTTGTGTCTTCTGCATAACGCAGGTTGTTAATGAGTCTTCCTCTAATCCTTATGCTGCATTCTTCTTCATATAGTCCAGTTTCTCAGAGTATTTGCTCAACATACAGAATGAATATGTACATTGAAAGGATGCAACCCTGACATACACCGTTACTGATTTTAAATTATGCAGTATCCCCTTGTTCTGTTCAAAAGACTGCTTCTTGGTCTATGTTCAGGCTTCACATGAGCACAATTAAGTGTTCTGGAATTCCCATGCTTCATAATGTTATCCATAATTTGTCATGATCCACAGTACTGTCCCCTTATTACAAATGAGGGATCTGAGATGGAGAAGGTCTTTGACACTCATGACCTGTCACTTAGCTAGGAAAGGCAAAGACGTGCACAGCCTGGTGCTCTTGTCTTCTCTTCCATGCTCTCCAGACATGGGGTAGCTTCCCTGAGCTCCTCCCTGGGCAGCTTCAGCCTAAATGAGGAAGGCACAAACACACTGAGTTTGATACACACAGGCAACGGCTCCACTTTCCCTACTTCCTGCCCTGGGGCCCAAGCATGTCACTAAACACGGAACAACAAAACACACATGATGATGGTGTGGCCCAGCCTGCATTTCCCCATATTAGATCGGGGTTTTAACAGAGTCTGCAAGAGATGTTGTGGTGGGGTCACGGTAGTTGACTGAAGGCCAACCTTTGAAATCACCCGCTGCATAGATGACAACAGGCAAAAACACTCAAGTATCTTTCACAGTCACCACCGGTCTGTCTGTTTGTCTTACTGCAGTGGCTTGTGTATTGCTGTGATGCTAGAAGGTATGCCATTGGTATTTCAAATACCAGCAGGGTCACCCATAGTGGACAAGTTTCAACTGAGTTTTCAGACTAAGAAGAAAGTCCTGCAAACTACCTCCAAAAATTAGCTAATCGAAACCCTATGATTCACAACAGAATATTGTTCGATATGGTGCTGGAAGATGAGACCCCTGAGTTGGAAGGAACTCAGAATACACGGTGGCTGCAGGGATGGACTCGAGCACACTAACAATCATGAAGATGACACAGGACCAGGCAATGTTTTGTTCTGTTGTACGTAAGGTCACCATGAGTTGGAGTGACTACGGAAACCAACAACAACATTTTCGTGGAAACAGTGTGTTTTTATTTTTGTTTGACTACTCCCTGCCCTCCCTGAGTTGCATCTCCAGCCTCTTCAGATGGTTCTTGGGGGAGGATGTGGGAAGGTCAAGGCTCAGGGAGAGTCTCCAGGCTGGACCCAGCCCTCCTCACAGTCCTCACAGTCCTCACAGTCAACAATCAGAGATGTGCTAGGGAACCCAGCAGCCCCCGCAGTCTTCAGCTTCTTCATCTGTAAAATGGAGGTCCTGCCCATATCAAAGGACATATTAACCCCAGCCCTACTTTCCCCTGAGTCTGAGACTACAGGACAGGATGTGTGTCTGATTATCTCATAGAAGAGAAAGTGCCTCTTGCCCGCCTGCTCCTGGCTCAGCCAAGCGGACTCCTGAGGGCCCATCCTGCAACCCTGCCCTGGGTGCCCTCCATCGGTCCTCCATCAGGTGCCCCTGGGGGTTTTCTGGTCTTAGGGTAATCACTCCCCTGGGCATTGAGTTCACAGCTGCAGCTCAAATCCTCTAACACCCGAGAGGCATGATTATCTGCTGTCGTGCTTTAATTCTTCATTAAAACAAGAACCAGAGCTACCATAGAGCTGTGGAGAGGACTGTGCTCCTCCCCAGAGAGACTAGGGGTGTGTGGGCTCCCTGAGAGCTTCCAGTCACAGCCTGAGGCCCCTGCTTCAGTGCAGGGAGCATCCCACCCAAACTTGTAATGCTGGATAAAACGCCAGGGATAACCCAAAAAAGCAGAGGTCCTGGGACTCTGAGGAGAGGCGTGCTCTAGGACCTTTTCAGGTTCATCCTCCTTTAACCTTTTGGCTGGAGTGTGAGCTGTGTTCTCATTAGCAGGTTTCTGTGGAGAGCAAAGGGACGGGCTGATGCTCACCATGCTTATTATGGAAAATTAGAATAACTGGGTGTTACGTTTAATGCAGGGCGGCCAAACCTGCAATTAAAGGAAGTAATTTTAAACCACAGTGAAATATTAATATGAAAAGTGTTGCAAGGACAGGAATCTAATTAACACAAGTTAAGGAAAAGCACTAAAAACTCTCATTTTATGATCTTTTTAAATAAAAATTAACCTGATTAGAGTTTCCCACTTAGAGGTTGCATTAAAAAAAAAAAAAAAAAGTTCCCAGCAATGTAGCTACAATGAATTTCGACAAGACAAATTCCTGTCGGCAAAGTCTCCTGATTTTTTAAATTTTATGAGGCTCTCCTGGCAGAGTTTTGTAGCAGTTAAGTTGAAAATCCGGATGCACGGCACCCTTTAAAATGGGGGGGGGGGGGGAGAAGAGGAGGAGGAGGAAGAAAGGAAAAATAATCAATTTGGTATCAAATTTATTCCAAAGAAGAGAAGTGCATCTTTTTTTTTTTTTTCTGATTGTGGAAAAAAGACATGCAGAGAGGCCAAAGGTCAGGCAGAGAGGCGACAGCATTGTGTAGGAACTGTCACGCATCACCACCTATTTTGACATGCACGGGGCCGTTTGTTGTCTGTCGAACATGCAAATTAAGTGCCTGCTGTCATAGCCAGCCAATATCTGAGAGTGGAAAATGGGACCACCTGTAACCAGTGAATGGTGTGATGGACAAGCATTCAGCACGCGTCATCTCCAAGGCCATTCACTCCACCTTCGAATTGCATATGACATGTAAAAATCTTTTCTTAATATTCACAACCGGGAAGTTTGGGGAATTATGGAGGCTTCAACTGCTGCATCTAATGGGTTCTCCAAGCAGACAGCTGTGACTGTGAGCTGGCTTGATAATTAGGTGTCCAGGAAGATTTTATGCTACGAATCAGTTAAAAGGGAAAAAAAGAAAAAGAAAATAATGGCAAGCAAAACTCACTGGGATGGAAATTGCCTTAACCCTTGGGTGTCTTTTTTTGCTTGTAAACCCTCTATGAACTGGGATTAATTTTCTACAGCTGGTGTAGGCATGACTTTCTGTGTACAGGTTTAATTTGTCATCACACCACAATGCACCGGGAGTAACCGCAAGCATGGTTAGTTAATTCAGACTATAGTCCAGGAAAAGTTCTCTCAGTAATAAATGTGATATCTGGTCTTGAATGTTATGCAAGGATTCTGAACATGGGCTGAAATTTTTCTGTCAAAATAAAAATTTCCAGAGGTGCATCATTCTATCAAAATAATAGAACAGGGTGTGATGGCTGTCTTTGTGCAAATCAAAGTGTTTTATGCACAGCTCCAGTCCTTTGCAGGGTTTCTTAGCCAGATGTTCACACTCATTGGGAACGTTGTATCCCATGTTCAGATGGGAACTAAGAAGTGGGAAGAACTGGCATATCGTTAAATGAGACTGACTCGTTTAAACGGGAAGAATGTTGTTTACTGGAAAATTGGCATCGTTTTTTCTTCCTCAAACATCAACTCCCTAATTCCATGCCGAGTACAGTTGGGAAGGCAGACTGGCATCTCCCCAGATCAGGGCTGCTCCCTCCCTCCTGGGGGCCCTCCGTGAGCACGACCTGAGAAGTGCTGCCACTCTGCTAGAGAAGAAGCATCTGACTGTGTGCATCACTCATTCAGTACCGCACCGGGGGCTCGCGGCTCCTGTTGATTCCCCGTCTTTCTATCAGTATGCAACAGCAGCAGTGTGTCCTAATCATACAAACATAAACAAAACAAAACCAGTCACTGTCAAGTCGGTTCCTACTCATGGCGACCCCATGTGTGTCAGAGTAGAACTGTGCTCCACAGGGCTTTCATGGCTGTGACATTTCAGAAGTAGATTGCCAGGCCTTTCTTCTGAGGTCCCTTTGGGTGGACTTGAACAGCCAACTTTTGGTTAGTAGCCAGGCACTTAACTGTTTGCGCCCTGAGAATGTTTAACTCCTTTAAGGAAACCATAGAATCTGTAACTAGTTAATGTAGAGCATAGATGGATGTAGGGACAAGTATCCGTGTCAGTGTTTGCATAAGATGGTATCACAGTTGTTCCATCAGAAGGTTGTTGCCATTGAAAAATCTACTCTAAAAGGGCAAAGCCCCTGTCCTTTACCCCTTGCTCCATAAATGATCTTTTTTTGAGCAATCTCTAGGGCACTATGGTTATTTGTATAGTGAAACCTGTGAAAGTCGGAAACTGATGGGACTGCCTTGTTTTTCTGGGTCTCCCAAGTTTTTTGCCTTTGACAAGATGCAGTCTTACTGCTTTTCTGTTGCTAGTTTAGTAGAAAGTTCTTGAGTTTTCCTTCTCTGACAGGTTTCCGCCTTACACTGTTCCTGCTTTCGCAGGTTTTACTGTATTACTCCCAATCTCTGTGTTGCTAGAGTAGAAAAGTCAAATACTGATAATCGGCAAAGCCCCTTTTCAGCTGGGAAATGTTTATTGAGGGCCTACTCTGTGCCTGGAAGCCCTGGTGGCATAGTGGTTGAGAGTTATGGCTGCTAACCAAAAGGTCAGCAGTTCAAAGCCACCAGGCGCTCCTTGGAAACTCTCTGGGACGGTTCTACTCTGTCCTATAGGGTCGCTATGCATCAGAGTCGACTTGACGGCAATGAGTTTAACTCTGTGCCTGGTGACAGGTACTTGTGATGCATCAATGATCAAAAGGTTAAAAATCTTTGCCTTCTTGGCACTTATAGTCTAGTGATGGGAGGCACTAAATTGCAAAGGTAATAAATAAGGAAATCTATAGATTGCTACAAGGGCAGTGGAAAAAAAAATCAGGGTAGTTTAAGGTTCCAGGGTGGTGCAAACAACTTGTGCTCAATGACTAACCGAGAAGTTGGCAGTCTGAATCCATCCAGGAGTGCTGCAGAAGAAGGCCCTGTTGTTCTACTTCTGAAAAAATCAGCCATTAAAACCCTGTGGAGTGCAGCCCTAACTCTGAACCGACTCTGTGGAAATGGGTTTTATCTAGAGGAGCAAAACATCAAAAACATGCTAGAAATAAGCTCACTTTTATATCAGCTGTTTGCAATTGAGAGCATTGTTTTCATTAATACAATGTTATAAACGATGGAACATGTCAGAAAAGCCTACTTTTCCAACGGCGCACTGGAGTCAGCCTGCGCCAGTGAGCTGGCTGTTAACACAGCCACTGTTAAAAGTTAAATTAAATAAACTTAGGATTAAATAAACTATATTAAAGACAGAATAATGCACATTCAACCCTCATCAAGGAGCCCTGGTGACACAGTGATTAAGAGTTCGGCTGCTAACCAAGCCCACCAGCCACTACCCAGAAGAAAGATGCATCGGTCTTCTTCCGTAAAGATTACAGCTTTGGAACTCCTGTGGGGAAGTTCTACTCTGTCCTCTAGGGTTGCTACAAGTCAGAACTGGCTCGACTGCAACAGATTTGGTTGGGCTTGCAACCTTCATCACTTCCTAATTACTTTAGTACATTTTACTCTCATTTGCAGTCCTGAGGTTATTTACACTGATTCCATGGGCATGGTAGAAATAATGCACATTTCTTCCCAGCTCGACACTTAGTGACATCCTATCGGTAGAATGCCATGGTGGGAGTATTGACACCACGGGAACTGGCAAATGCTCTCAGTCGGGACATTTCTCTCACCCTCCTGAGAGCTGGCTGGTGTTGACCCCCTTACCAGCACGCCCAGCACTCACTCTCATGAGCTTCACTGTGTCATGAGAGGTACCGCTCAGATGGGGATCTCTAAGCTCTGAGACATTTGGTACATCAAAAAATGACGGATGCACAGAATCAGGGAGGAAAGTCAGAGTGGCAGCTTACTCCTGAGTCCAGAAGCTGGCTTCGCTAATACATTCTTCTTGGAACCACATTGTGCCTTTGAGGAAATCATCACCGTATATCTGCACTCTCCAGCCCTCCAGGTGACCTTAAGCCCACAGGAATTGTTTCCCTGCTCCTCGACAGTGTTTCAGCCGCAGAATTCCCAGGCAATTCCCAGAAAGCACGTGTGTAGATGATTTGAACTGAAATGACTTCTTATTCAGGGAATTTCAGAGCGTGGGAAGTGGAGCCCACACAGTTCTTACAGAGCAGCTAAGTTATATCTCTGGTGGAGGTTCACCAGCCAAATGGTGTGGTAGACACTTATCTGGAGTTGCCACGGGAAGTGAGCCCCACCAAGGCAGCTGTGTTTTCCCTGACCTTGGCGTCTGACTTAATATAAAACCAAAAAAAAAAAAAATCAAAACCTGTCTCCGTTGAGACAATTCTGACTCACAGCGACCCTATTAGGGCAGAATAAAACTGCTTCATAGAGTTTCCAAAGAGCAGTCTGTGGATTCAAACCGTCGACCTTTGGATTAGCAGCCAAGCTTTTAACCACTGTGCCATCAGGGCTCCAAAAGATATTTAGTTGTGTTCAATTTAAAAAAAAAAAAAAATGTATATATAGTGATTAATTTTACAGAAATAAGCAGAGACAATTTTGTAAATAAAGACAGAGGATTCATCCATTCCTTCATTCTAGGTGCCATGTGCTGAGTGAAAAAGATAGCAAGGAGAGAAGATCCAGAGTTTCCAGCAAAAACGCCCCAGTTATCCCCTACCTGAGCTCTGTGGTCTGCTGTCCTAGTATTGATCAGCTTCAAATAGAAGTAACTATCACATTTCCCAGTACATTCAGAGGAAAACATCTTTAATCATCCCAGTTTCTTATGACAGCTGTGCCCGAATCAGCACAAAATCCACAACTTAACTAGGGCTGTGTTTGTGTGTTTGCATATGTGTGCATGTGTGCGTGTGCATACGTGTGCATGTATGTACATGTGTGTCCATATGCGTACAAGGGAGAAAAAGAGACTCTTAACGTCCAGGCGTTACAGGAAGGGAACGTCAGCAGCAAATGCCCGTGTGCAGGGTGCTGGGCAGAAAGGCAATCTGTTCTACCTGAGGGTTAAGGATACGTGTCCTCCGGAGGTGACATGCTGGCTGGCTGTGCCTTGAGTTTCTGGTAGGGTTTTCGTGATGCTTGTTCATTTGAGTAAAGGACAATTGAGGTTCCCAGACAATGGAGCAAGGCTGTGGGCTAGAATCTGAGATGTGGATGTGGAGGAAGGAGTGAGTCTGGAGAGGGAAGGTGGGGGAGTCTGGGGAACCCTCCTGGAGTCACAAGGAGAGTAGGCCGGATGGACTGTCATCCACCAAGCCATCAGGACTGTGGAGGGATTTCCTGAGGTTTACTGGCTTCCGGAAGAGACCCTGGGTGGTGCAAATGGTTAAGAGCTCCGCTACTGACCGAAAGGCTGGACGTTTGAATCCACACAGAGCTGCCTCAGAAGGAAGGCCTGGCGATCTACTTCTGAAAGATCACAGCCACTGAGAACCTTCTGGAGCACAGTTCTACTCTGACACGCACGGAGCTGTCATGAGTCGACAGCCACTTCACAGCCGCCAGCTGGCTATGGCCTTCCGCGCTCGGGGGCGAGGGCCAGCGTTAGGGCCTTCCGCGCGCTCGGAGGCGAGGGCCGGCGCTACTGCCTTCCGCGCGCTCGGAGGCGAGGGCCAGCGTTAGGGCCTTCCGCGCGCTCGGAGGCCAGGGCCAGAGTTATGGCCTTCCGCGTGCTCGGAGGCAAGGGTCGGCGCTACGGCCTTTCGCGTGCTCGGAGGTGAGGGCCGGCGCTACGGCCTTTCGCGCGCTTGGAGGCCAGGGCCAGCGTTAGGGCCTTCCGCGTGCTCAGAGGCCAGGGCCGGCGCTACGGCCTTCCGCGCGGTCGGAGGCGAGGGTCAGTGCCTGGGGAGGCCAAGAGCAGCGTGGCCCAGTTCACCTTCCCTGGTCTACAAACACACAAGGAGTTTGAAAGATAGGCTGACTATTGAATGATTGGAAGGTTTTATTTTCTTACCTTTTTTAAAAACACTTCCCTTGTATCATGTGTTACACTAAGAAGTTACCAAATGTCATTTAATTCTCAAACCAACACTTTCCAACCACAGTGGAGCACACCAAGCCTTGCTGTTGCCGTGTGGTTTACTTTACATGTAATACCTCACACAACCCAACCAACACACTGCCGTTGAGTTGATTCGAACTCATAGGGACACTATAGGACAGAGTAGAACTGCCCCATAAGGCTGCCAAGGAGTGGCCAGTGAATTTGAACTGCTGACCTTTTGGTTAGCAGCTGAGCACTTAACGACTAGACCACCAGGGCTCCAATACCTCGCACATACGTCTTAAAACCGGACGCTGCTGCTGATGGCAGTTGTGTTTTTTATTTTTATTTCTTCTGTTAAAACCATGCCACTTAATTCAGCTCTAGAACTTCAAGTGTTTCTGTGTTAACTCAAAGTATAAGGTCGCAAAGCAGAGAATTCTTCCTCACTGTGGTGGCCAATGTGCTGATTTGCACTTCAGATGAGAAACTATTTGAGCAGTGTTCTTGCTCTGCTGTAACAACTGGTCAGGCCTTGGACACATACGTAGAGACACAGATAAACCCATCTGTCTTTAGTTGACCCACTTATTCCACATTCATTTACTTAACACCTGATGATAACTAAATGTGTTACACCTCGGAATGGAGAGGGGATCTTGAGCTGCCATCAAGAATCTTAGGCCCTGGTGGAAGAGATGACAGGAAAGAAATAAAAATGCAACAGAGTTTTAAAAGTGATATTAAAGAAGTCTGTGCGGTTTGTCGGGGGACACCCAGGGTGAGAAGCCTGTTCCACCTGAAAAGGGGGAGTGTCTGAGGAGACTCTTGCCTACCTTGGTCCGAGGAGACCCCTCCATCTGCTCTCCAATGCAAACCAGGTTTCTCAGCAGAGAGCATCCACCTCTCCGCACCAAGATCTTCTGTAAACTGCTGGCAATTTGACTCAGTGATCAACCAAAACAGAGCCTCTGGTTCTATTGTCTTCCATTCTGAGACAACTCTAGGTTTTAAAACCCAGATGCCCAGGCATCACCCAACTGAAAACGTCAGCATTTTTTCCTCTCATTTGAACTGGAAAAGGACTTAACATGTCTCCAAGTCTACCATATTTTTTTACATACCAGACAAGTCTTTTTTACTAACCTCTTTTGATCTCTTCTCAAATCCCCCATCCGTCAGCCATTACAGGAGCCCTGGTGGCGCAGTGATTAAGTGCTCAGCTGTTAATGAAACGTAGGCTGCTGGCTGCTAACTCACCAGGTGCTCCACGGAAGACATTTTACGTTTACAACATTGGAAGCCGTATGAGGTAGTTCTACTCTGTCCTGTAGGGTCGCTACAAGTTGGGATCGACTTGATGGCAATCGGTTTGGATGTGTATTCTAAGTGCCCTGGTGGTGCAATGGTTAAGTGCTCAGCTGCTAACCAAAAGGTCAGTGATTCAAATCCACCAGCTTCTCTCTGGAAGAAAGATTTGGCAGTCTGTTTCTGTAAAAATTACAGACTTGGAAACCCTGTGGGGCAGTTCTACTCTGCCCTAAAGGGTCGCTATGAGTCAGAATCGACTCCACGAGTACTAGTTTGGTTTTATTGGTTTCGTCTGTACACACCCATGTCCTCGCCAGTTCTGCCAAGAATTTCTATTTCTGGATTCCTTTCCACAGATTTTCATTCTGCCCGTTCATGGAAAAACACAAAACAATAACCATCAGATAGTAAGTTTAAAAAAAAAAAAAATTGCATATGAAGTCTTGCTTAAAGGTGAACATTTTGGATAGTAAATTTCTTGGAACACGTGGCTACCTTTTAAATGCACCACCAGACATGGTGACTATTTCAAGTTTTACAGAAGTTTGAAGTTGTGGACAGATAACACAAAGGGGTTTTAACACACTAGTCAAGCTTTTTCTATATTTTTCCCATTCAGGTTGTTTCAGGTTATTTGTAGTAGAGGAGCTGGCGAAGCAGGGGAACCCTATAAGTGTTTAATTACAGTTTGATCCAGCCCTTGGAGAGCGACTCAACATCTCCTGCAGCGATAGTTTACTTGAATGGGAGACTTCTCTGTTGCACCGCAATGAGTAACACCAGCTTGTGACTTAGAAAACAAACCCGAAAACTCTGCACACAAAATAATGACAAGGCTCCTTTTTTTTTCCTACCAATTCTGCATTGAAATCCTAACTAATCATAAAGAACATGTCCACAACTTTTTTTCTGGAATCTTATTTGCATTCTCTAAAATGCTAGCATATTTTTATTATAACCAGTCCTCAGAATTATCCCTTAAATCAGATTAAGCGGTATCCCTTAAACTGGGGAGAAGGGAAATTGCACATAACAAGCAGGCGGGTCGGCAACTTGCGTTATGCCACTTCATTGATGACGTCAGGGCAGAACATGGTTTTTAATCACGTATTGTTTCAAGGGGGATACAGTACAATTATATTCTTTCTAGAGAAATGTCAGCAGGTGCAAAAACAATACAGACCGTGTAAAGATTTAATATGCAACCAAATTGAACAAAATCTCTCCAAAAGACATGCAAAAGCTATTGGATTATTGCTCTGAGTTAATATAAATTGCAACATTTCTGAATAGCAAGAAGAAAAATGACTTTTCTTCCCATGAACAAAATCGCAAAGCCTAAATAGTCACCTAATAGATGATGCCTGCATAACCATGTAAAGCCTAAGGGTATGAGTAAAATGTCTACATTGTAAAACAATCTGAAAGAAATTTTTATTTTAATATTTTCACCAATATCTCGGTTTATAAAATTTTGGCAGCATTCTTAAATAGAACACATTTGCCATGATTATTCATAGTTTTTGTGGCTTGGCTATAGAAGTATTAAAAATACTTTTCTTCTTTCAACAAGAGTGGATGATTCTTTTTCATATATACTTTCTTCTTATTTTTATTCTTATTTCGGCAGTGACAAGACTTATTTTCCTTAACACCATGCACAGATATCCTCTGAAGGATCTTATATTTAAGTTTGTGGTTTTATACTATTTGGAACTGATTACTATCAATTATTTATAAAAATATAAGAGATTGAAAGTTTGTTTCTCATCTCCTTCCAGAATCCCAGTCTTCTTCTTGCATTTCACTCTTATTTGGAATTGAGGGTACAATTCCTTTAGAAATAATTTAAGTTTCCTTTTTCATCATTATTTTTTAATTTTTCTTTTTTCTAGAGCAAAAATTTCCCTTCTATATTCTCCCCGGAAAAGGCGATCAGATTAAAAGTGCTTCTGCCCTGTATCTGCAGGGGAAGATCTCTTTTGGCACAGGTGCTAGCCAGGGCCACAGAGAACATACATTCCACACAGCAAAGACTTACAGCCCTACCCGGTGTACACAGATAGGCAGAGACAGATATAACTGTAAGCGCTTTCCACATTGTAGGTTGCGAAGTTAGACCTGTAAAACAGGAGCTGGGCGGGAAATGGTCTCTTGACTAGGATCAAAATATAAGTTTACTTCACAGCCCAGCCCAGTAACAATGGGTTATACCACTCAGTCAGCTTGTATTTCAAGGTCTCATTTTATAATAAGCTATACCATTATCCTTAGAAATTTTTAGGTTAAATCCGTTGTATGTTTTGGCAATCTATAATTTTTGAAACTGCAACTTTTCATTTTCAATTTTCACACCAACTCTCTCTACTTAGTTTTTTTTAACAACAAAAAAAATACCTTTTTCTTTTTCCCTAAAAATGCCTTGTTTACAAACTAACTACTGTATGCTTAATGTAGAGAGCAACTCAAGATAAGAATAAAAAAGAAAACAGACATTATAATAAAATGTCCCTCAAATGGTCCTTTATAAGAAATACATTTTCAAAACTAAAATATTTGTTACATTTGAACCTATGGGGGAGAAACATGTTTGACATTTATTTTTACATAACATAAATAAATCCACACTGTCTTGATTCCGTTTTTGCAGTGCCTGTAGGTGTCATTAATTACATCCCCCTCCTTTATTTGGGATTATCTGGCCTCTGCTAATAATATCTATTTTAAAAATCATTCGTGCAGCTATCCATAGTGGATCGTAAAATGTGAGGGAAAAACAAATGCCAATAATGCAAAATGTGTTTTCTGTTAGTCTTTTTTTTTCCCCCCACATTTTAGCAAGGTTATTTTGATAGCCAGATTTTCTCAGAAAACTCTACTAACCTGTTTTAAAACAGTCACTTGAAAAAAATGTAGGCCAAAAGCACGGTATGAATATAAATTATTTGTCAACATATGGTACCAGAGGGCGTTGACAGCCCTAAAGTCAGCACAAAGAGCGGGCATTGTCCACAGTGATGAAGTCCTCAAATGGAAGTTCCATGGTGGCGGGGAGAAGTTGCTCCCATGTTCTGGGGCTAAAGCACTTAGTAAAGCCAGGGACAGCTGCTCCACTTCTACCTAATTAGTCAAGGTCAGACACTGCAAATGGAGGACATTCACCATTTGTCAGGAGAACAATGGAAGGGGACCTAAGCTTTCTCAACTGGGAATGACTCTGAGAGGCTCTCATTGGATCTGGGGGAAAATGCCGCCTGCCCTTTTTTGTACTCCCTGCAAGGGGGACAGCCACTCAGGACAATTCAAATATTCACACTAGCAAGTCTAACCAGTGTCACAAAACACAATCTTGTTTTAACTACCAGAACCATATGTTCGTTGACACAAAGTAATGTTGGTGACATTTGAAGGAAACGGTGAAAGAAGAAACCAGAGAATAAATGTATTTTTTAAATGTGCTTGGGATATCGTGTTTCCTTCCTCCATTCAATGGCATAATCTTTTTTAAGTTGCCAATTGGTGCAATGTAATCCTTTAAATAAAGGGATGATTACTTCCAAGTGAGCCGAAGAGCTCTGGAATTAAGGGAAAATGCGTTGATATAGGATGAAATGTTTTTGTCTTGCTGACTGCTTAAAGAGATGCTTTATTTCAAACAGAAAAAAAAAAAAATGAAACATGCATTCAAAAGGTCTACTAACAGAAAACAAAATAAAGGAAAACTTTCCATATTGGTAGTTATATGAGACGTACTAAAAAAAAATTCTAATCTAGCCAACAAGCAAGTACCTCATGGCAAAATCTGCAACTAGTTTTAGGTAAAACAATACAAGGATATTAACGTTAGAATTCAGATTCACAAAAGTTTGAAAAGCTAATTTATAAAATGTCTGCAATGTTATCTGGTAAAGATGAAAGCTTTCCATTTTTACCCTTTCTTGCCTTTGTGCGACACTTTGCGGCTCATTCACTGCTGTTTTAGGACCCAGAGGGCTCACCCCATCTTGAAGGGAACAACGTTTTCATTGGACACCTTCCTCCCTTCCAAAAAGTGCCATGGGGATGAGCAAGGAGAGGGGCAGGGTACAGGCTGCAAAAAGGGGACACGGAGCTGTGTACTCCCGTGATTTCTCATTAGCACGCTCTCCCTGGCCACATTTCCAGGTGACATTCTTTCCTTTGGTCTCAGAGCCCTCATTAGTGTCTCATAAAGTCTTTCTACATATCAGATTTATTTCAGTCCATGCACTTTGCAACAGAAATTCCTACCTGCAGAGGGAAAGAGTCAAGGAATTACTTTAAAACTAGGAAGAAGTTAGTTGATGGCTCACGTGCACACACGCTCACACACACACAAATGCAAATACACAGAAGCTGGTAGGAATTACAGAGCCCATTGCATTTGTTGAAGACGTCAGAAAAAGCAAAACAGTTACCATCTTTCAATGATGCATCCTTATAATAGGAATTCATTATCTCGCTGTTTACAAAGCAATACATTTCTGATTAGACTTTTATCACATTTGCATTTTCGAATGAATACATCAAAATAAGAAGGAACCGCACTATAAATTCTTCCTCCGTTACTG
Organism: Elephas maximus indicus; assembly: GCF_024166365.1. Taxonomy (NCBI): domain Eukaryota; kingdom Metazoa; phylum Chordata; class Mammalia; order Proboscidea; family Elephantidae; genus Elephas; species Elephas maximus. The sequence goes on along the minus strand of NC_064820.1, from coordinate 7,865,282 downwards.
CCAGCAAGACAAAACGAAATAACACACCACACAGGCATTTCTAACTTTTCTGAACACATATATACACATTCATATATGGGATGTACACACACACACACACAATTTATTCTCTTCCATCCTCATGATTGAAAGAACAGTTGCCTGTTCTTTCTCTCATAACCCTTCAATCCTACATAAAAAAAGAAACGAGGCGACATTTTTGGTATTAGGTCTGTTTTTCCCACAGTCTTCCTTTCTTCCAGTTTATCTCCTGGTGTCCTCCTGAGGAAATTTTAGAATCTGCTGTGCAATTTCGGTACTCCTCAAGTACAATCTTGCGAACTTCGCTCTCAGTAAAGTTAATAAAGATAACGACCTATTAACGTCTTTCTTTCTCTGTGGTGCAGTTTATCTGTGGGCACAAGGAATTGACAATTTTACGTAACCAGGGGAAATCATGCGCTTGGAATGTGCACGGAGGAATGTATTCAGCAATTAAAAATGAAATATACGATTAAGTCAACCGGCCATTTACAGTCTTCTCCTGCATGACCACTGTCTAAATTTAGGAGATGCTGCTGCTTCTCCCTGGCAGAACTGTATTTGCTGCAGTTCCTTTGGGATGGCTTTTTAGAAAATGCTTGTGAGAAAGCCCGCTGCTCAGCACCACCCCATCGCCACCCCTGCCTCTACTAACTACTGTACTAAGTGGTATCTGGTAGTTAATCATGTCGGGGAAAATAACACACAAAGCACACCAGGCCATCTATTGCTTCAATTTAATCTGAAAGTAGGGTAATAACTGCTAATGTGAGAATATGATTCAGCATGTTTATTACAATGTCATTATGTCTGATTATTTTTATTTCAGTTGCTAACACGTGCAATTAACACCGTCTCTAAGGACTTGAAGGCAGTCCTATATTTATTCCTGATCTTAACTGTGACTAAAATTGATTAAACTAATATGAAGGAATAATATTTATCATTAAGCATTCTCCATTTAAGCCTCTGCCTTTGATAAATGAAAAATGGTTTTCACAGCCACAAAAGCATTCAGACTGAACGCATTTAACCCTAAAAAGGCAGTAATACACACATGCCATCTGGGTAATTTCCCTACTTCTCACTAGGTAAAATAAATCATTTTCACAGGTTAGAGCTCTTTGGATGGAGAAGATGAAAATGCATTTCTAATGAATACTAAAATGATTTTAGTACATGACAAAGACAGTCTACTTTTTCCTTTTAACTTTCTTATGTTCAGAGAAAAAGAAACAGTACCTAATGCATTGCTTCTAATCTTACATTTCCTGTGCCTTCACACGGTTAGTTTTTTACCTGACTGCAACATCGTGAAAGTAACCTAAAAATTCACTAGGTATATTATTCTAGACATGCGAGGTATTTTGCTTTTGTGTTGTTTCCAATTTGGAAGTGGCTTACGACTGCCCCCTCTCCCCATTTGGGTACATGGTGTTTGGCATATGAACAGTGGGCTTGATTAAAAAAAAAAAAAAAACTGGTTCAGCTGAGTAAAAGCTCGTCCTAGAATTTTCAAATATTATATGAAAGTCCATGAATCTGTTAATGAGCTGCATGGTTTTCACATTTCCTCTTTGTCTCAAAGTAGATGTTTTCAGCTTTTCAGTATCTTAAAGCTATGATCATGACCATTAATCCTTAAAAAAAAAAAAAAAAAAAACAGACTTAAGTTACTTCCTGGCAGTGAATTTTAATAAGTGCCGTGGTGTACGTAAAGGGATCTTAGTGACCTAAAATAATTAATGCGCCTTAGGAAGGACCAAAATTGCTCATTGGGAACATGCTGGAAACTCTTGCAGACAGAATTCCCCAAGGCAAGAGCCCTGTGCCAGCAACAGACAGATTTGGGGGTGTCCAGGCTTGGGTTTAAATTTACCTGCGATAGTGCTGTCTTAGCCAGGTTATAGGTAATCACACACAGTAAAACGTGACTAGCAGAGGGTTTATTGTGGTTGTTTTTGCTTTGCTCTGTAGGCCTGCATTTTCTTTGTGCAAATCGCTAACTACCTACTCACCTTGCCTCAGGAGGTGTCTTTGGGTCATGCTCCAGGGGCTGAGGAGACTCAAGGGAGATGAGAAAAAGAAACGTCTGGTTGACATTTGTTGGGTTGGATCATACCCTGGCTTCTAAAGCTCCAGCTTTAAAACATTCACGTACTTTTTAAACTTGTCATTTTCTTCACTGAAGTCTGATATATGCACTGTTTTAGTTGTTTCATTAAAAAAAAAAAGTTTCATTAGATATTAATAAACAAAAGGTTGATCAAGAGTATTAAGTTTCCGCTAAATTAGGTAATTAAATATTTTACTGTCTGCTACAGAGCAAAAGAGAGAGGCGCTAACTTCATGGGTTTTTATTATGAGACACTGATTCCGAGGGAAGATTTGATCTTTGACATCAAAAGGCGCGGGAACTGTTATTTGAATTATCCCGGCATCTGACATTATTCAATACAGTTCAGAAATTCAAGCATATCCTGAATGGGGGATCCATGCATCTAAGCAATGGTATTACTGGTTAATTGACCAAATTCCTCTTCCATTTGTACTGTTTTTCTTCTTTAGTGTGGTGTGGAGAATCACTATATTTCTCGTATTTGTGAGCTGTGCATTTATACTTGTGCCAATCTTCTGATAGAAACTTACAAAAGAGGCCCAAGAAAAGCATATGGAGGAAAAAAGCTTAACTTTGAATAGAAATTGTGATTTGGAATATTGACCCTAGGAAGAAAATTCAGAAAAGGCACTTTTGGGAACTGTGGTCTGGAGTGGTCCAAGGGCTCCCTCTACTCGCTCCAAGTGGGAAATGTCAATCAGAGCAGCACAGGAGAGATGCGTGCGCATGCGCATGGGTTTTGGAAGCCATCCTCGCGTGTCCTTGTACTAAGGGTCGTTCTGAGGTTACACTGTAAGTACGGGCCAGGTAGAAATCAGTGCAAATTCTCCCATAAATACTGCCCAGGTAAAGCCTGCCACAAGTTACTCTTCATTAGTTACTTGGTGACTCTGGCTGGAGGTGACAATTAAAGGGAGTTATTTTATGGCCCTATTAGTGCAAAGACTATTCAAAGAGGGCTCAATTTGTCATGCCTTATTAGCAAAAGCGTGGGAAAATATTGCAGGAGCTGTCAGCTCACCCTCAAAATAAAAATTCTGCCCAATCCATTTGACTTCCCTACGTTTTCCTCCAGGTCTCAGTACCAGTTCCTTCCAGTGTGAAAGAGATGGGGCTGGTCTGAGGATTTGCCAGTCTCAGGTCACGAAGAAATAGCATTATTTTGTGGCAGTATTGTGCAGATTCTTAACGTGCTGGGTGACTTCTTTAACTCCCAAAATCTGTTACTAAGGAATACAGCTACATCTAGGAGATCAAAAGCCTCTTTTAATTCCTGTTCTAGCATGAAGTGCTGACATGGACAAATCCGGTATGGATTTACGTCTCAGATGTGTAGATCCAGACACACACAAGAGCCTTATCTGAGCATATGTGCCCATGTTCACCAAGAAGCTTGCATTTTTACTTATCAAAAGGCTTGAATTTATAAATATGTGTATATGTACACAGAAACAACAACAACCCATTGCCATCAAGTCTATTCTGAAGCATAGCCACCCTAAAGGACAGAGTAGGCTGCCCCATAAGGTTTCCAAGGCTGTGATCTTTTTCCCAAGAAGCACCTGGTGGGTTCAAACTACTATACTTTCAGTTAGCAGCTTAACCACTGAGCCACCAGGGCTCCTCATATACATAGCTTAAATAAATAAATACACATGTGTGAGTGTATGTGCGTGTGTGTATATATACATATATATGTATATATATGATTTAAAATTTTCCATGGCATATTTGTCCAAAATAAAGTACTATGTTCTTACTTCTAAAATTTATTGACTAAATAGACACTACCTTATTTAAGGATTTAAGACATCCAAGTCATGTTTTATTTTAAGTCATGTTTTCTCAGGAAAAATGATTATGCATATAATAATTACCAGTTAAAACTATTCCTACCATTTCATATCCTTTGCCCATTGTATATAATTGTATGTCATTGTATACCACTGTCTGTTGCCAGTACAGGGGCACAATCCCAGAATTGTGGCTTCATCACCCTGTACAAGCCATCCATGGCAGCATATTTATATATCTATACATATATACATACGTATATATAAACCAAACCAGAAAAAAAAAAAAAAAAACTCGCTGCGGTCCAGTTGATTCCAACTCATAGAGATTCTATAGTAGCGGCTAGTGGATTTGAACTGGCGACCTTTTGGTTAACAGCTGTAGCACTTACCTACTGTGCCAGTAGAGCGCCATACATACATACACGCATATATATAAAGTCTAATCTTTTGTGTGCATATTTAGGGAGTATTGAGTTTTGCATAGAAGATACAAAGGTATTACTCTAAGATAAAAGACATGCTCTTCTTCCATAATATAACCCTTTCTCATTTCGACGTCACTGCTTGCACACACACACACACACACACACACACAAGCAAGCATGAATATTCAATATGAAACCATCATTTATGGAATTAAAATGACAAATTTTTTACGATATGTGGCGTACTAACAAAGAAACAGCCTTGTAACAAGATATGAATTTATTAGCACCCCATCCTCAGAATGTATGCTGACAGAAAATGGAATTAAATCAGCATTTCTTACTCCTTACTCAGCAGGAATTTCTGCCAGCTCTGCTCGCCTGATGCACTGTATTTTTTGTGTTCATGAAGAACAATAGTCTTTGAGGCTGAAATCTTTTTGTTGTTCTTAATCTACGAGGGATGCCCTTGCCCAGACCCAGGTGGATGGAGGCAGAATGGTGAAGGGCTTTGCCGCCATCATGCCACCCAGAAACTTGAATCAAGTCAATCGCCCCTTTTCTGTGCATGAGAAATAGCCATGAACCAAGAGCTGAAAATGAATGTTTTATAAGCCATTATCGTTTGACATCGATTTTTTCACAATAGATAAACCCAGTCAACTGAGAGGTGAAAGGCAACTTTGAGTAGACTCCAACTCATGGTGACTGTATGTGTGCAGAGTAGAACTGTGCACCATAGTGTTTTCAGGTTGTGACCTTTCAGAATCGGATTTCCAGGACCTCCTTCCTGGTGGGTTTAAACCGCCAACTTTTTGTTTAATGTCTGAGCCCTTAACCATTTGCACCACCCAGGAAAACTTTAAATAGAAAGTAAAGTAAAATGAAATAAAGTTAAAGGCCAAGCTTAAAAGTCCACTGGGTGTTATATGAGACTGCTATTATAAAAACTCATGAAAAGATTCATACACAAAAAGAAACAAACTTTGATGGTTGCAAGGGTGGGGAGGGGTGGAGAGAGAAAAACATTAAATAGGCAATAGATAACTGGTAACTTTGGTGAAGGGTAAGATAATAAACAATACTGGGAAGCCAGCACAACTTGACCAAGGAAAGGTCATGGAAACTCCATAGATACATCTAAACTCCCTGAGGGACCGAGTTACTGGGCTGAGAGCTGTGGGGACCATGGTCTCAGGGAACAGCTAGCTCAGTTGGTATGACATAATTTGTAAAGAAAATCTTCTACACCCTACTTTGGTGAATAGCATCTGGGGTCTTAAAAGATTGTGAGTGGCCATCTAAGATACTCCACTGGTCTCACCCTACTTGGAGAAAGGGAGAATGTAGAAAACAAAAGACACAAGGGGAAGACTAGTCCAAAGGACTACTTGACCACAAGTGCCATAGCCTCCACTAGACTGAGTCCAGCACAGCTAGATGGTGCCCAGCTACCACTGACTACTCTGACAGGGATCAGAATAGAGGGTCCCAGAAAGAGCTGGAAAAAAATGTAGAACAAAACTCTAGCTCAAAGAACAAAAAACCCAGACTTACTGGTCTGACAGAGACTGGAGGCAACACAAGAGTATGGCCTATGGACACTGTTATAGCTCAATAATAAAGTCATTCCTGAGGTTCACCCTTCATTCAAAGATTAGACAGGCCCATAAAATAAAATAAGACTAAATGGACACACTAGCCCAGAGGCAAGGATGAGATGGCAGGAGGGGACAGGAAAACTGGTAATGGGGAGCCCAATGTTGAGAAGGAGAAAATGTTGATATGTTGTGGAGTTGGCAACCAATGTCACAAAACAATATGTGTATTAATTTTTTAATGAGAAACTAACTCTGTAAGTCTTTATCTAAAGTACAATCAAAAAAAAAAAAAGTCCACTGTGATGATCTCAGTAGTCCTTGAGAGAATTTTAATTTTCCTGGGCATAGAAGGACCCCTATACCCTTGCCCTTTATACCACAAAGAGGTCAGAGGCAGTCCCAGCAACTTACCAATGTTTTGCTTTCTGCAACTCCTGCTTTCCTGATCTCATAGTTCTATTTTTGTGGCACAGAGTGCCCCATGGCATTGTCCTGCCAAAGCCTTTCTCTTAACCCCAGCAAAACCCTTCTCTTAACCACGCAAAGACCTTCCCAGGATCCCTCCAAAAGCTCATCCTTGTATTTCCACATGACTGCACCAGACACTCTGGAAATTTGACTCTGAATTCTCATTCTTCTACAGGCTTCAAGCTCCTGTATTCTTCCCTGATGCCATCTCCTGGTATGTTACACACGAGCTTATGCTTTGTGTTTTGTTGTGTATATTCTTAACAGCAACAACAACAAAAATAAAATAATTTAAAGAAAAAAACATCATTATGTTGATGCTAAGAACCACAACAGAAGGACTCTGCAAATATAAGCCCTGATACAAAGATGTGTCCTCATTCCAGCATCTTGGAGATGGATGAGCAAAAAGAGAAAAAAATTTTATTTTATTTTATTTTTATTTTTAGGTGGAAATGGATATAAAACCTACGGCATTGTCTGGCTTCTAGTTGAATGTGTATGACTGACAGAGTCCTGAAGCAGAAAGCATATCGATTTAAGAACAATCCTTCATACAGCTTTCTCCCCTGTTAGAAGTAAAGGAGGCACACCACCCCGAGCTGGCTGTTGCCCACCTTATCCTGCAGATAGGGAGACTGACATGCAGTTCTTTCACTCTGTTGTCACATAGGTAAATTTCTACATTTGTTCAAAGGAATTTTTGCTATCACCCCCTCATCACGTTAAAATGCCTTAAAGTAGAATGCATTTGAGGAAAATAAAAATATGCTCAGTGTGTTCTTTGTGTACCAAACAGGAATCTTTCCCCACGCTTGGAAGGTGCATGTTGCTAAAGGTGAGCTTGGGCAACTGACCTGTCCTCTTGCTTCCCCAAGCCCAGGGCTTGCCCTGCTCAGACTCTGCCTAGCCCAGGGAAATTGTGATGCTTCCTATGGCCACCAGGCCTGTGACAGGGACTCTGGAAGTTCTATACACATTAAGTCAAGAAGTTAAGGGTGTAGGATAGTGGCAGAAGGAACGTAAAGTTGAATCAGATCGAATTTATGGCTATAGGTACATCAAGCAGAGATTCTGCATTCAGAGTTTCATCCTGAGAGTTAGGAAGAGGAATCCAATGGCTCTTTGATTGGTTGGCTAAAACATGGGCCAAAATGTGCCCTACACTAAACAAGGTGGAAAAACCCAAACTGCCTTAGTATGCTGTGGAAGAATGTATTCTAATGCATAGGGACATTGGAATGTTAGAGTGGATTTATCATGCCTTACCAACCCCTGTGCCCTTTAGAAGCTTCTGCCTCCCCTCCCCTGCCTGTCGGGCCAAATCCAACCCTCATTCGACAAACACTGAACACTTGTGTTTAACGCCTATTCCTAAATATTCTTTCCCCTAGAATCCCTGGATTTCTCTTTTTGAACACACCTTGAGGAGACTTGTTCTAAACTTCTTTGGTATTTTAGTGGCTGGACCTGGAATTTAGGGAAGCAGAGCCACTTCCAGGAGCCAAGCCTTGTTTATGGTCTGGCCTAATTACCTTAAGGAAGCTGGGTCATTGGGAAAGTATTTGAAGTAAGTTGCTAGCTCTGCCTTTCCCTAAGCCTCTCAGATTTATGAAAATTCAAGCCCATAATCAAAAGTACTCATTTTCAATAAGTTCCTGAAATAAACCTGTTGATCTGAGACTAGAGATATACCTGGCTGCAGAGGAAAAGGCAGGGCTGGCAGAAAGGAAATGAGGGTGGGGTAGGAGGCAACAAGAATAAGCCCACCCAGACACCCAGTGTAAGTTCCTCTGTTGACAATATCCTCTGAGACATTGTGTGGAGTCCAAACACACAGGTGGATAGCTGTCCAAGGCCAGAACTACATCCTGAAAGTCAGGTACCATTCAACACCACTGTGAGCCTGAGAAAAGAGTCAGAGAGAGTGAATGAGTCATGCTTGGGACTTCAGGTTACTCTCTTTCTCAAAAAAAAAAACACATAAAATATATGGTTCTTACATAATAAAGAATATTAAATATATTGTGAACTGCCAAAAGAATGAACAAATCAGTCTTAGAATGCTGTTAGAAGGGGGGATAATGAGACTTTGTCTCCCTTACTTTGGACACAATGCCAGAAAAGACCAATCACTGGGGAAGGATGTCACTGTTGGTAAAACAGAGGGTTAGGAACAAAGACGGAAACCCTCAGTGAGGTGGATGACACAAATGGCTACAACACTGGGCTCACACATACTAATGATCATGAAGATGGCACAGGACCAGGCAACATTTCATCCTGTTCTACACAAGGTTGCCATGAGTCAGAGCCTGCGCAATGGCAACTCACAACCACAACAACATAAAGAAAGCAGTTTATATATAGTTACAAAAATAGATAGTGTGTGTTTCAACTTATGTGAAACTCAGGAAGGGGCAAAAAGATCCTATGGCTGTAGAAGTCAGCGTAATTGTATCTGAAGTGGGGGACTGGCTGAACATGGGTTACCAGGTAAATTTCTGGGTAATGAAAAGGATATATGTTTATTTTGGGTGGTGCTTACTGGAATGTATGCAATTGCCAAAGCTCATTGTCCCGAACACCTCAGATCTGTGCATTTCACTGTATGCAAATTTTACCTTAATAATATAAAATAATGTTCTCCTCTCTTATTTCAATACTAGGCTAATACTCAGTAACTTGATATTTTTTAAATAAAACACAAAAGTAAGTTCTGAAATCTGAGCTTAATAGGCAGCAGCTAAGCTTTCCTTTTCAGTTTTCCCCAGCATCCTCTTGCGTCCCGTGATACAATGAAGTTACGTGTAAATAAATAATGCGGAGGCAGCGCATTGGAACACTCACTTAACCTATGAATCGCAAGGTTATTTTTGTAGCCGTGCCCTGTCTTCCAGTGTGGAGGGTGATTTATGGTTTTCAGCCAAGCTTCATCATCATTGTTCTCACCTTTGTTTCCATCATAGTTAATTAAAGGGAAGGTCATTGTCACCTTATGTTTTAAACCTTCTTAACATAATATATCACCCTTGGTACACTTTAATAAGGGGATTTGTGAAGGAATGGTGTAATAGGAAAAAAGTTTACGGCATAATCCATCCTGTTAACAATTACACTCTAGCTATTGCCCATAATGAAAGTTAATAAGTAGACAAAATGAAGGGTCTATCTTGGGATTCATTCAAGTGTTGATTAATTAGCTGGGTGATGTAATGGAACACGAAGATACCAAGCTTTTCTAAACTGCAGGCAAATGTGGCCAAAACAAACTCCATTTAAAGGACAATCTTTCTTTCCTTTCTTCATTGCAAATTGTCACCCCCAAACAATATGAAATTAATTAAACAGCTGTTTATTGAATGCCATCCACATGCCAGGCACAATACAAGACCCGGGCCATAAAGGGTGAAGTAAGACACAGCCCTCATCCCTGAGGGGACCACAATCTAGTGCTGGTTGAGATACAAAGGAAGGGCAAATTATTTATTCTAAGTGATTGCTCCTGAGGATATCAGAATTAGTTAAGATTCATAAGAATGGCTGAAATAATATTAAGTACGCCAAGCACATCTGCCAAGAAAATGTTAAATCCTTTTCCCAAAGCCATTTAACAAACACTTATATAGTGCTTACTAAAAAGCAGACATTGTTCTGAGTGCTCTTCAAACATTAAGCCATTTAATACTCAAACATTCCTAGTGAGGAAGGTACTGTTACTACTGTATTTTATAAATGAGGAAAGTGAGGGTCAGAGGATTCAAGTAATTTGCTCAAGATTGTATAGCTACTAAGTGGCAAGGTAGGAGTTCAAACTCACCATTCTCCAGAATCTGAGCTCATATCCACAAGGTTGTACCAGAAAATGAATAAGGAAGACAGAAGAAGAACTGAATAAGGAAGACTGAAGAATTGGCGCCTTTGAATTGTGGTGTTGGCAAAGTCTATTGAATATACCATGGACTGCCGAAAGAACAAACAAATCTGTCTTGGAAGAAGTACTACCAGAATGCTCCTTAGAAGCAAGGATGGTGAGACTGTGTCTTACATACTTTGGACACGTTGTCAGGAGGGATCAGTCCCTGGAGAAGGACATCATGCTTGGTAAAGTAGTGGGTCAGTGGAAAAGAGGAAGACCCTCAACGAGGTGGATTGACACAGTGGCTGCAACAATGAGCTCGAGCATAACAATGATTGTAAGGATGGCGCAGGACCAGGCAGTATTTCATTCTGTTGTACATACAGTGGCTATGAGTCAGAACCAACTCGACAGCACCTAATAACAACATACCAGAAAAACCAACTTCCGTTGAATTGACTCTGACTCATGATGACCCCATGTGTGTAAGAACTGTATCCATGGCTGATTATTTGGTAGATCATCACGCTTTTCTTCCAAGGCACGTCTGGGTGGACTCAAACCTCTACCCTTTCAGTTAGCAGTTGAGCAAATTAATTATTTGCATGCTATAAAACCAAACCAAACCAAACCAAACCCAGTGCCTTCCAGTCAATTCCGGCTCATAGCAACCCTATAGGACAGAGTGCTGCCTTTAAAATAGATTTAAGTTTTGGAAAGTCATGGCTTATAAAAATGTTATTAATTTAATTTTGCATATGATTCTTACAAGATTCTGTATCTCCATCAATATTTCTCTCAGTCCTATTAAATAACAGAATTCATCTTAGGTAGAGTACCCACTGACCCAATATAAGTAAATTGTTAACCCACTTAAAATTTCGGGGAGTGTGAGCCAAGATGAGAAAATGTGTTTTTAAGACATTTAGCATATATGTCTATGTACTTTCAAAAGTAAAGGGGACTCATTTAATCTGAGAAATACCTGAAAAGAGATTTCAAACATCAAAAAACATGTCAAGGCTATTAAAGTAGAAGGCTGCATCCATGTCACAATTCACTCATCGAAATACCAACAGATTCATCTTTAATTTTTTTTCTCTTAGAATAATGATGGATGCAAATTCACATAATGCAAAAGACAGGTACACTGTAAAATACATCCCAATAGTCAAATGAGAATTAGGCATAAACATTGAGCTAGGAAGCCTTTATAATGCACCCCATCGATCCCTGCCTCCTCGTGTTCATGTTCTTGTGCTATACCCTCCCTTTCAGTACAGATGGAACTTGTGACTTTTGTCTAGAAAATAGAAGTGGGATGTTGTTGTTGTTGTTCCAACATTAAGTCTGTTCCAACTCATAGTGACCCTATAGGACAGAGTAGAAATGGCCCATAGGGTTTCCAATGAGGGACTGGTGGATTTAAAGTGTAGACCTTTTGATTAACAGTTGAGCTCTTAACCACTACGCCACCAGGACTCCATAGAAGTTGGATCAGACAGAGAGTTGGATAGGTGATGAAAAATAGCTTTCAAGATTAGGTTACAAAGAGATGGTGATGTCTGCCTTAGGCTTACTCTCTCACTCTTGCTCTCTCTGATGAAGCCAGCTCCACGTTAGAAGTTGCTCCACAGAGGGGGTCATGAGGCAAGGAGCTGAGGGTAGCCTCCATCCAAAAACCAATGAGGAACTGAAGCCTCAATCCCACAGTCCACAAAGAACTGAATCCTGACAAAAACCACATGAATGACCTTGGAAATGGATCTTCACCCAGTTGAGGTTTCAGATGAGACCACAGCCCCATCTGACACCCTGACTGCAATTTCATGAGAGACCCTGAACCAGATACACCCTGCTATACTGCAGCCAGATTCCTGACCCACAGAAAATGTAATTCTTAAGTCATTAATTTTCAGTGAAACTTCTTATGCAACAGTAGATAGGTAACACGAACACCTTTCGTTCAGCATATGCTTATTTTCTGTTAAGTACAAAGAAACTGGGCAAGACATTAAAGAAAAGGAAGTGAGATGCAGTCTAGTGGAAGACGGCTGAATCCATAATCACGAGAATTTCCTGATAAAAGCCTACATCATATCTCTTTTGGCAACACAGAGCTGAGGGACTTTTCTAGACTTGTGAGTAAAAGACTTGACACGTGAAGTATTAGAAGATGAAATTTTGGTGCTTAATATTTATGTGTATGACTTGTTTAATGTCAATAGAACACAGGTTTGAGTTTAGCAGGAGCAGATGGTTTTCCTAACCTTATAGGTGGAGGGATACTAGAAAAGTAGGAAGGAGATAGGCCTGGTATATTTGATTGGATACCCCAGAAATCTTGGTACTCTTCCGATCATTCTCTATCCCTTTATTCTGTGTTTGGGCTGTAACATAGCAGTTAAAAAAATAGCATAAGAAAGCAGAGTAAAATATAAAAGTAGCATACATATGTGTTTTCCCTCCAGTAAATATTTGTTTAGCATCTATACATAGCAGATACAGTATTAGTGCTGGGATATATATGGGAAAAAAAACTTCCTTGATCTTGGAGAAAAAGTAATATTAGAGAAAGAAGAGGAGAAAGAACAATGCGGTGAACATCTGCTATGCGCCCGGTAATTAGATGCTCTGCCTGTGCTCTCTAATTTAATTATCACAACCAAAACACAAGATATGTTTCATTATTATTTAGTTTTGAGGAAACTGAAGTTGGGAGAGTTTAAGAAAAATACTGCATGTTATTAAATTAGTTTTGTAGTCCAGACTTGAACTCAGTTCTAATTAATTAATTGATCCTGAAATCCCAACTCCAAGTAGTGAGAAGCAGATGAATGAATGGTTCAAAGATGATAGCGTCATTGAGGTGCCCACTAGAAAAGGCAAGGAACAGGAAGGAAAGGCCCTTTGAAGGGTGGCAAGAGGCTGATGATCTCCTACTTTTCTGTGGAGGGCTTATATGGAACCAACTTTGTTGCCTTTCCACTTGTAGGAGGCACCATCTTCTTACCTTTGTCTGTAGTATTCTTCTAAGAGGGAGGTCACCAGTGGAACCTGTGCCAATGATGCCATCATCCACATGACTATTGCAGAAGCATCTTAAAAGGTGAACTCAAAATTTATGGTTAATAGTTTTTTTTTTTTAGTTGGTTAACGGTGGATAATCCAGGCGTGTAATTCTGGCACCTTTATGGAATTTTACATTTCATTTAGGAATCTTACAGATGTGAACTGAAAGCTGAGTCAACATTTTTCATTCAATGTAGGACATAATATGAGAGTATGAACCCAACCCAAGTTTGTGCAAGAGATTGAAAAGTTCCTCCTCCATACTTCCAAACCCTAAACCATTTGCCTTGCAGAAGACAAGGGGGAAAAATGACAGCCAAGAAAGGAATAAAAGAAGAGTGTTGAGTGATGAGAAACCCAGAGTAGAGCTGACCTTAGGTCTGGTTTATATCACACAGTAATGGGGAGAAGAGCCTCAGCCACAAGAAAGGAAGCCATTGCAACCCCTTCTCTCTCCTGTTCCACCCTCTCTCAGCCAACTACTCTCAATGAACTAATGAGTTTCTCAAGAGCAGTTACACGCTGCTTGCCAATGTCTGTTTCTCTATTTGGTTCTGGTACTTACCCCCAAATGGAGAGAAAAGGCCCCTTTCCCTTAGTGGCTTGGCGCTGAAAGTAAGATTGAGTTATTTCCCTCTCTCATCTCTGGGCCACTGGGAAATCTGAGCCCTAAGGTGGTTGTAGAGCTTACTGAATTTCTGATAAAGGAAATGCATTTAAATTCAAAATACTTCTTATGCATGACTTTGCCCATCTGTTGCCTGTATATACTCTAAAGAATATTAAGTGGGCTTCACATGCATAACCCACAAGAGCCCGTAATCCTGAGCTCTTTGCATAGTTACACTGATATTTTCTGTCTTCCAATGTGAACATCTGTGTTTGACACAAACCCAGTTATTCTTTCATAATCAGCATCTCCAACAATTCCTCTTTATATCAGTCCTAAAAAGGATTAGGATACTGGTATATATCAGTTTGTCTCTTGGGAAATATTCCTATTTCTTGATAATAGGAAAAATAATCTTTAAGATAAATTTTGAAACACTGGTCCAGTGAAGTTTCTCTTTCTCTTATTTGGTATAAGGGATGAAACAAATACTCATGATAGGATGTGGGTTTCCTCCTTCAGTGTATGCAAAGTAGCCTCATTTGACTTTGTACAAACCACTTTCTTTGTGGGAGACAGAATCCTGGCTTGTGAGGAGGGAGATGGGGAGATGATCCGTGGGACCCATTAGGCAGAAGACCTCTCTGCAGTTTGTACTGAGAGGTACCTCCACTACTTGTGACAATCCTTTTTAGTTGTGGTTTCATTATCCATAAACACACCTAACTCTCGCCTCATAAGGTGAAGACTTAGAGAATTTTACAAAGCACACGACCAAGCAACTGTCACAGAGTAGGCACTCAGTAATGATTACTAGTATTTCTGCTTCGAATATTCTAATTGTGATTTACATTACTATTGTATTAAAGTGGTGAGTCCTGAATCTTTACAACAAATGGAAATGCTCTAACTGGGAAATTAGAAAATATAAACAAACTAGGAAACTTCTTTAATAATAGTTTTGTGAAATTGAAATGGCACGCCTTAACTCCCTTTACCTTTAGAAGGACTGAGAAAAGACTTCCCAAGCCCTGCCAAGAAGACGGTGGTCCTCTTCACTCATAGTTCTACTCATTTGCTTTGGTGCTGTGGCTGGCAAAAAGTAAGTACTCAACAGCTATCCAATGACTGGATTCCTTAATGCCTTTTAAAATATCAGCAAGTTCATCATTTTTAATTGCTCAAAGGAATGCCTCAAGGAGGTGGAATTCCCCTGGATCCTTTCCTGGAAGAATGTCTCCTAGGTCTTAGAAGTTTTCATTCTTTTCTCCTTCGTGGCTTACACTGAGCAAGGGGAATTATCACAGAGTGGTTGAGTTTTGACTCAACTCCATTGATGATATTTTAGCAATCTCCCATTGGCAACTTTTTTTTTTTTTTAAATAAGTATGCTACAGAGAGTAATATGACTTATGTGGTCCCAAATTCAGATTTGTGAGAACTTGAACATGTGTGCTCATGCAATGACTGAAATTCAAACTTACAGCAAGTCAGAGAGAAATGCTGAGTCAGAACCCCAGGAAATTCAAAGCAGGGCTCTGGTGGTGTAGGTGTGTCCGAGATGATGAGAGACCATTGCACCCCCTGGCTGGCTTAGCTGGTGTGTGAAATTGAGAAGGGAACATCAGGGGATGGGAACCTGAGTGATAAGAAGACAAGTGACATAGCGAGACAGGAGACTGTTAACAGCACCATGTATCTTTCTTTCTTTTTTTTTTTTTCTTCATTTTCTCTGGTTTTTGGTCATCTTCTCTTTTGTTTTGGTATATACATATATACATATATATATGTTACAAATTCTTATCATAGACAACCCAACTCTATGAGTGTAATGTGCTTGATACTAGATAATTATCTTTGTGACTAATGTACGAAAATCTTGTAACATCCTGAACCTCAGTTTTCATGTCTGTGAAATAAAGGTAGAGATCTAGGTAAACTTTGTCCTGTTCTAAATGTGGGTCACCTGTTTATGATAAAAGCAATCATCTGCTCTTTCCTACCAGACTCCAAGAAAAAATAGATAAAAATTGTACTTGCATCTGCATAATCATTTCTGAGAGGTAAACTGTTTTCCCTTTAAGCCTAGTAGCAAGATGAGTACACAGTGCAGTGAAGCCCAATATCTCTTGTTATCTCTTTGTCAAATTAGTCCTTGGTGACACAGGATGAGCAGGTTAGTAGATTAATTATATTGTGTTGGATAAAGAGAAATGACAATGTATTAGTAAGCAAATTTTCAGGTTTTTATAACCAATTCTCCCTCTTTCCCTCCACACCTTACTTTGCCCTCTCTCACTAGATTTCCCATACCCAGGAGACACATCTTTCTAATCTAATCTCCCTCTCAGAGATGCCCTTCCCATACTCAACACTGGGGGTGCTATAAGAAGCCTGAAGAATTTGAAGCTCACTGGAGTTGTGTTCCTGCCATAAGAGAGGCAGTAGTTGATGAACTACTTTTTAGACCCAAGTAAAATGGTTAGTTAAATCTCCCTCCCTGTGTCTCAGGGAGAAACAGATGTGTGTGAGTCAATGACTTTTACTAAATCTCTCAGAATGAAAGTGATGCTTGTGAGTCTCAGTGAGTCTCTTTTTTGACTTGAAAAAGGTAAACATATCTCCAAAAGGGAAGCTTCTCAGGGTGCCCCAGGACCTCTAAGGGCCATGTCCACATCTGTCTGTCTAGCCCTGACAAAACAGCCCTCTCCTCCAGCTACCCCACAGAAGATATCCCTAAGCTTCCTGAAGGGGCTACTGCCTGCACTGTGCCATTATGCAAAGTGAAAGCTGGCCTGCTCTCTGTTACTTCACACTATATGGCCCAAGCAACTCCTGCATGATTTAACAATAATCCAAACCACTAATGGGATGTCTTTAATTACAAGCAATGGGATTTTCAAATGATTGGTGACTTCTTTCAGATATTGGGGTACATTGTTTAATAAAAACTGTGTTCTGGGATGAGCAAACTGCTTAGACTTACGGAATGCTCTCTCTTTCAATATTGAACTTAGTCTAATTAACTGAACTTTTCTCCGCTTTGATCTTTTACTTAAAATTTCAATGGGGACATGCTTTGCCAAGTTCACACTAATCAAAACAACTGACAGCATAATTGATTTATCAGAACAAGGGTCTATTTGATGTTGTCTTAGAATGCTACCCAGTGGACCATGGGGTGTTATTTTGTGAGGTTTCTAATAGGCCTAAGTGTGGAGGCCTGGGATTTTAAAACTTTCTTCATGAAGGTAGGCACAACTCAAAATATTCTCACACAATCACGCCACCTTTTTCTCTGTTTCCAGTGAGCAAAATAAGTCCTTGCAATTTTATAATTACTTTTAAAAAAAGGTATTTTGCTTTTTGTCTGAACAGCCAACTTGATAAAATAATGTTTCATAAAGAAAGTTGTTTTATTCAAACTAAAGTTTTCATTTATCTCCTGGCTTTATCCACTATTTGATATTTGGCAACACAACTCTAATCTGACCAAGTAAAATCAGTCAATTTCCTTTGTACTTTTTTGGTTAACTCAGCTTGCAATTTTTAAAAGTGTAGTTACACTGAGTTGGGTATCCGATGGTTTGCTCTCATTTCTAAAATTGTGCAATATCATAGTAACTACCAAAGATAAATATAAAATACCTTCACGTTTCTTTGCTGTCTGTACGTATTTGTATAATCATTCAGCTAGTACTTTAGTCATTGATTTCAATTAATTTGCAATCAGAAATTATGTTACCCTCTGAAGTAATTGTCTAAGGTTATACATTGTATCTTTAAGAGAAGGTAGTGAGTGGAAATCAGAGCTTCTCAAACGTTAGAAATTCTCAGGGCTTCAAACTGGTTCATTGTGGTTCAGACTCCTGCTGAGAATTTCCATTTCCAGCCCAGATATCCCCACGAGAGTGTCAGTTTGTCTGCCTGTGGTGGATTCTATGTTGTGAAGCTGGAAGCAGTACTACTGGCATTTCAAATACCAGTAAGGTCGCCCATGGTAGACAGGTTTCAGCTGAGATTCCAGGCTAAGATAAACTAGAAAGAAGAAACTGGTGGTCTACCTCTGAAAAAATTTAACCAATGAAAATCTCATGAATAGCAGCAAAACATTATCTGATACAGTGCCTGAAGATGAGCCCCTCAGGTTAGAAGGCACTCAAAACACAACTGGGAAAGCTGCCTCCTCAAAGTAGAGTAGACATTAACGAAATGGATTGAGTCGAGCTTTTGGGACCTTCATTTGCTGATGTGGCATGACTCAAAATGAGAAGCAGCAGCTGAAAACATCCATTAATAATCAGAACGTGGAATGTATGAAGTCTGAATCTAGGGAAATTGGAAATTGTCAAAAATGAAGTGGAATGTGTAAATATCGATATCCTAGGCATTAGTGAGCTGAAATGAACTGGTATTGGCTATTTTGAATCGATCATATAGTCTACTATGCTGGGAATGACAAATTGAAGAGGGATAGTGTCATATTAAATGTAAAAAAGAGCATTTCAAGATTTTCTTGAAGTAAAATGCTGTCAGTGGTAGGATAATATCTATATGCTTACCAACCACTAAGAAAAAAGATAGAGAAATTGAAGATTTTTACAAACTTCTACAGTCTGAAATTGACCAAACATGCAACCAAGATGCATTGATAATTACTGGTGATTGTATTGTGAAAGTTGGAAACAAAGAAGAAGGATTGGTAGTTGGAAAATACGGCATCAGTGATAGGAATGATGCCACAGATCCTATAACAGAATTTTGCAAGACCAACAACTACTTCATTGCAAAAATCTTTTTTACCAACATAAATGATGACTATACACATGGACCTCGCCAGATGGAATACACAGGAATCAAACTGACTACATCTGTGGAAAGACACAGTGGAAAAGCTCAATATCATCAGTCAAAAAAGGCCAGGGGCCGACTGTGGAAGAGACCATCAGTTGCTCATATGCAAGTTCAAGTTGAAGCTGAAGAAAATTAGAACAAGTCCATGACCTTGAATATATCCCACCTGAATTTAGAGACTATCTCAAGAATAGATTTGACTCATTGAACACTAATGACTGAAGACCAGACAAGTTGTGGAATGACATCATACATAAAGAAAGCATAAGACCATGAAAAAGACAGGAAAGAAAGAAAAGACCAAAATGAATGCCAGAAGAGACTCTGAAACTTGCTCTTGAATGTAGATAACGTGAACAGAAGAAATGAAGTAAAATTGCTGAACAGAAGATTTCCAAAAGGTGGCTCAAGAAAATTAAGTATTTTGATGACATATAAAAAGATCTGGAGATAGAAAACCAAAAGAGAAGGACACACTTGGTATTTTTCAAATAGAAATGAAGAAAAAAGTCAAGCCTCCAGTTGCAATACTGAAGGATTTTATGGCAAAAGTATTGAACAACACAGGAAGCACCAAAAGAAGATGGAAAGAATACAAAGAGTCACTGTACTAAAAAGAACTTGTTGATGTTCAACCATTTCAGGAGGTAGCATAGGATCAAGAACCAATGACACTGAAGAAAGAAGTCCAAGCTGTACCGAAGGCATTGATGAAAACAAGTCTCCAGGAATTGATGGAATATCAATTTAGATCTCTCAACAAATGAATGGAGCACTGGTAGTTCTCACTAGCTGATGCCAAGAAATTTGGATGGATCCTGGCTGAAAGCAGAGAATACCAGAAAGATATTTACCTGTATTTTATTGACTATGCAAAGGAGTTTGACTGTGTGGATCATAACAAATTATGGATAATATTGCAAAGAATGGAATTCCAGAACACTTAATTGTGCTCAAGAGGAATCTGAACATAGATCCAGAGGCAGTAGGTCGAACAGAAGTGGGGGATACTGCATGGTTTAAAGTCTAGAAAGGTGTGCATCAGGATTGTATCCTTTCATCATATTATTCAATCTGTAAGCTGAGCAAATAATTGAAGAAGCTGGACTACATGAAGAAGAACAGGGCATCAGGATTGGAGGAAGATTCATTATGAACTTCTGTTAGGCAGATGACGCAACCTTGCTTGCTGAAAGTGACAAGGACTTGAAGCACTTACTGATGAAGTTCAGAGACTACAATCTTCAGTATGGATTACACCTCAACATAAAGAAAGCAAAAATCCTCACAACTGGACCAGTAAGCAATATCATAATAAATGGGGGAAAGATTGAAGTTGTCGAGGATTTCATTTTACTTGATCTACTATCAGCATCCATGGAAGCAGCAGTCAAGAAATCAAAGGATGCATTACATTGGGCGAACCTGCTGCAAAAGACCTTTTTAAAGAGTTGAAAAGCAAAGATGTCACTTCAAGGACTAAGGTGTGCCTGACCCAAGCTGTGGTGCTTTCAATTACCTCATATACATGTGAAAGCTGGACAATGAATAAGGAAGACTGAATAAGAATTTATGGCTCTGAATTATGGTGTTGATGAAGAATAGCAAATCTACCATGGACTGCCAGAAGAACAAACAAATCTATCTTGAAAGAAATATAACTAGAATGCTCCTTCAAATCAAGGATGGTGAGACTTTGTCTCACTTTGGACATGTCATCAGAATGGATCAGTTCTTGTAGAAGGACATCATGCTTGGTAAAGTAGAGGGTCAGCAAAAAAAAAAAAAGGAAGACCTCCAATGAGATGGGTTGACGCAGCGGCTGAAACAGTGGGCTCAAGCATCACAGCGATTTTGAGGATGGCACAGGAACAGGCAGTGCTTTGTTCTGTTGTACCTAGGGTTGCCATGAGTCAGAACTTGCTAGATGGCACCTAACAACAGCAACCCCAGATATGCTGAATCAATATCTACATTTTAAAAAGATTCCCAGGTGATTCTCAAGTATAATAAATGTTGAAAACAATGCTCTACAAGTGATTCTCAGAATTGGTCCCTAGCTGTCAGCATTAACATCGCCTGGGAACTTGTTAGACATGCAGATTCTCAACAAGAGTTTGAACTGGAATTAACCCGTTGGAAGCCATGAAAATTCTACTGAAAAACATGTGGCCTGTGGTTATTTGATAGAATACGTAAAGCCTTGAATGTGCAGTTTTTCAGCTAAATTTTAATATAAATAATTCAAGTAGAATTTCCATGAAAACACAAATTAATAACTTACTGCATTAAGTGTATTGCTGTTGTAACAAATGATCGTAAACTTGTTGTTGTTGTTAGGTGCCATTGAATTAGTTCTGACTCATAGGACCCCAAGTAAAAAAAAACATAACAAACGTTGCCTTATCCTGCGCCACCCTCACAACTACTGATATTGTTGAGCTCACTGTTTCAGCTGCTGTGTCAATTCATCTCATTGAGGAACTTCCTTTCTTTCGCTGACCTTCTATTTTACCAAGCGTGATATTCTTCTCCAGGGATTGTTCCCTTCTGAAAATATGTGAGACAAAGCCTAGCCATCCTCACCTGTAAGGAGCGTTCTGGCTGTACTTCCTGTAAGACTGATTTGTTTGTTTTTCTGGTAGTCTATGGTGTATTCAACATTCTTTGCCAACTCCATAATTCAAATGTTTCAATTCTTCTTCAGTCTTTCATTTTCATTGTCCAGCTTTCACACACATGTGAAGTGACCGAAAAGCTATGGCTTGAGTTAGGCACATCTTGGTAATTAAAAGTGACACCTTTGCTTTTTAACACTTTAAAGAGGTCTTTTGCAGCAGATTTGCCCAATGCAATATGTTATTTGATTTCTTGACTCCTGCTTCCGTGGATGTTGGTTGTTTATCCAAGGAAAATGAAATCCTTGACAATTTCAATGTTTTCTCTGTTTCCTTTTATGACCATTGGGATAAACAGTTGCCTACCTTCATTTTCCACCTCTCAGGTTTATTGGGGAGCTGCTTTCCCACTGCTAGTACATGCTGCCACAAGGTAAGGGCCTTTATGACTGTTTGAAACTGAAGAGAGGGGTGTGTGCCACAAGTTACTGTTTTTACAGGGTATTGTGTGAGGTCTCTGAATTTGGGGTAGGAAAAATAGAAATTTTGAAATATTTTATTTGGGACACATAAGTCCCAGTGGACTCTGTGGGAACTCTGGGTATAGAATTAATGGGACTAATTATGTCCTACTGGACTGTACGTGTAAGCTTGTGGGAGAAGGAAAGTAAATGAAATACATACTATCTAAGAAAAATTCAGACACATGCAATAATTCAGCATGCTTTCATTAATGAAAACACATGGTATCCACACAAAATTCAAAGGAGAAAATAATTGGGTCTTGAAAGAGTTGTGTTGCTTATCGGTTCATTTGTGAGGATTTTTTTTTCTTTATGTTGGAGTATAATCCATACTGAAGGCTGTAGTCTTTGATCTTCATCAGTACGTGCTTCAACTCCTCTTCACTTTCAGCAAGTAAGGTTGTGTCGTCCACATATCACAGATTGTTAATGAGTCTTCCTCCGATTCTGATGCTGTGTTCTCCTTAATGTAGTCCAGTTTCTAGGACTATTTGCTCAGAATTCTGATGGCATAAGTATGGTGAAAGGATGCAACTATGCCACACATCTTTTCCAATTTTAAAACATACAATGTCTCCTTGTTCTATTTGAAGGATGGCCTCTTGATTTATGTACAGGTTCCCCATGAGCACAATTAAGTGTTCATAAACTTGGTGGCTGAAAACAACACAAGTTTATTATTTTACAGTTCTGTAAGTCAGAAGTCTGACATGTCTCCATTGGACTAACCACAAGGGTTCAGCAGGGCTGCATTCCTTTCTGGAAACTCTAGGGGAAAATTAACCCCTTGACTTTCTCCAGCTTCTAGAAGCTACTCACATTCTTCTTTGGCTCATCTCCCCTTCCTCCATCTTAAAGACAGAAGTGACTGGCTGAGTTACCACATCACCTCACTCCAATCTTCTTCTGTCTCTTTGTTTTACTTATAAGTGTACCTGTTATTTCACTGGATCCACTCAGATGCTGCAGGATATCCCCCATCACAAGGTCCTTCACATAATCACATCTTCAAAGTCCACTTTACCATTTAAGGTAACATATTCACAGGTTCTGGGGATTAGGATGTGCACATCTTTGGTATTACTCTTCTTTCCAAAATTTAATTAATTCAAGACTTGATTTCCTGACTCCTTCAAATAGGCAGGTAATCACAGGTGAGAAGGTGAGGAAGGAGGTTTCTAACAGCTATGGTGGAGGCACACAGGACATTGATATCTTTGCTTGGGGGGCTTCAAAGTGGGAGGGGGTACTTGCATGGGAAATAAGTTCCTGGAGTCTTGACAAGCAAATGCAAAGATATGGCATGATACTCCTAAGTGGTTACTTCTGGGTACATGTGGGTGATTTGGCAGTGGTGGAATAGAAGAGACAACAAGATTGGAGGGATAGGCTGGGTCCAACTCAGGAGGGAGTCCATGGCAAATTCCAGGTAGCCGTCACTTTATCTGCACTGAGGGATCCTTGGGGGTTCCTAAGCAAATGACAACATGATTATATTCTCATTATGGAGAGACCACTTGGGCAGTAATTTGGAGGGCTGGTTTGAGCAGTGTAAGGTAGGAAGCAGGAATCTAGGTAAGAGATGATCACAATCATCTAGAGGAGATGAAAAGGACATGGCATTAAACATGAGGATAGAGAAGAGGGCTTCAATCCAGTGATGAGGTAAAGCTACAGTACTTAACAATGGTTCTAACAGGAGTTATGAGGAGAGTAGAAGAAGTGAGTCTACTGCTCAGTTCTACCTTAGATAGCTGGATGGACAGGGTACTAGTGAGCAGAATGGATAGGCAGTTCTGGGAAAAAGACCCATGAGTTGGTTTGGTCATACTGAGCCTGAGATCTCTCTGAGATATTCAAGATGAAGCAGGTCACTACTTTGAGACAGTAAAGCATCTGATGGGGGTGCAAACTTCGGAATCACAAAAGGGCCGTTGGAAAGTATCTTAGATTGGGTTCTTCAGAGCAGCAAAACCAGTGAAGTGTACATATAAATACATAAACCAAAAAAAAAAAAAACAAACCATTGCTATCTAGTTGATTCCAACTCATAACGACCCTATAGGATAGATTAGAACTGCCTCATAGGGTTCCCAAGGGGCATCTGCTGGATTCAAACTGCCAACCTTTTGTTCAGCGGCCAAGCCCTTCACCACTACTCCACCAGGGTTTCCACATATAAATATATGTAGAGAGATTGATTTCAAGAAAAAGGCTCATGCAATTGTGGAGACTGGCAAGTTCCAAACCTGCAGATTAGGCAGCAGACTGGAGGCTTCTCCTGACTCACATGGTTGCAGCGGCTGACAAACTCAAAATCTGCAGGTCAGGCAGCATGACGAAGGCTTCTCACATGCCAAGAACCAGAGATCAGAAGATGACGAAATGAATGCAGGATTGAGAGAGAGCACAAGCTTTGCAAGAACATTCATCACTGGTGGGTGCAAACCACACCCCCAAGGCATCTCCTTCCAACTGATTGGTTGGTTACATCAGATCACAAAATGGAGGATGATTACATAATATCTGCCAGACCACTGAAAATCATGGCTTAACCAAGTTGACATATAACATTTACCATCACAGAGAGGATGGAGCAGAGAGGGTAGATTAGAGAATATCAGAGATGACCAAAGGACAACAGGAAGGAGGGATTGGATAGTCTGATAAGAGCAGGAATTCCAACCAAGAGGAAATTTCTTCAAAAAGACACAAATCTTTCAGGTGGTCTCTGGTATCCTGGAGCCTCAGGTTAAGAACCTGAGTTTAAATAACAAACAACTAAATATGTGTCATGCCTGTGGTCTGGTGAAAACTTCCACCTTCTGCTCGTAGCGTAGCAGCCCAAAGTACAGAATGGTTATGGCAGGAAGCAACTGAGCCTGGGCTAGAAAAGCTTTCTTCATGTGTATTACACTCACTGTGTTTATGGTTCCTACTGAGTAGGGTTCTACCTCCCTGGGCAGTGAAGATGTAAAGGCACTGCTTACCAAGTCACCTCTCTATCACACTTAATCTCCAGTCATGAACAATCCAACATTTTAACTAAAATCTAGAGAAAAACAAAAACAAGACATTGAGCTGAGTCCTGTTTCAACTTGCTAACCATCATACTCAGTACTACTGTTTTGTACGGTTTCCTGTGTCTCACAACCTCCCGTCTCTCACAACTTCCTCCCTCTCACAACTGCCTGTGTCTTACAACTGCCTGTGTCTCACAGCTTTTAGCATCTCACAATTTTTTTCATCTTACAGCTTCTTATCTCTCAGAACTTTCTGTGTCTCACAGGTTTTCATGTCTTACAACTACCTGCATCTCACAACTTCCTGTGTCTCACAATTACCTGCATCTCACAACTTCCTGTCTCTCACAACTTCCTGTGTATCCCAACACCCTGTGCCTCATAACTTCCTGTCTTTCACAGCTAGTGACTGGAAAAGTCCACCAGGCCCTGTGGCCACATGTCTATGGGATATCACAAAAAGACCCCTGTCTTCACTAGAGACCCCACACCATCAAGGCTTAAGCAGAATCCCTCTACCCACTCTATCTCCTCTCTGACCTATTTCTTGGGCTATCCCAGAAATTCAGGATGATGCCTGATCACTGTAAAACAAACTCTCAACAAAAACCCCTCTGGAGTTTTAAAGGTTGTTGAGAAAGACTAATTTCCAAGATCTCTTAGTTGCAGTAAACCTTCTTCAGAGAACAAATTTTACAACTGGGAAAAAATAATAATAAAGTGCTTACCCAATCTGTTTTTAAATGTGAAAGCAATATATAACTTACTAACTTACTGTTTGCAGGTTACATGTAAACACTGCTACGGAAATGGTCTACTTACATTAATGCACGTAAATAATTCAGGGTTTTACAACGGCATGAAAATTTTCTCAAAGGAAGAAACATATGCACAGGTTTTTCTCACATGCTCTCCAATTTATCATTACATTCTCTTAAACTCTGGGGTGTTGCATTTTCGGGTCCTATTAAACAAATCAAAAGAGCATATTATCTGAAATTAGGAACCAGACAGGACAGCAACTAAAATTAATTCACCCTAGTAATCTCCTCCTAAGAAACTCCCCTGAGGGAAAACATCATACACCCATTTCCCTGGCAGAGATTTAAATCTCTCTCTCCTAGTAGCCTTACATGCCGAAAGCCCTAGGCGTTAAAAGAAAAACGTGTCCTCTCAGAAGAGAAAACTCCAGTAGGCACTGACCTTTTAAATGAGTCCAATTAAATTTCATCAAGTTACACATCTACATTTTAGAAACACATTGAATATTTGAGACAGAAATTGGGTCTAAAGACAGATTTGCCCATGTATATTTCCAAACTATTCAAACCTTGCCTTGCCAAAGAAAAGAAAACCCAAACTGAGAGCTATCAACACAGACACACGCACACAAAAATCCAATCATCCCAGCCCCTTCATCTTGAAACTACACATGCAAAAATAATCACAGCATTCAACAGAAGTGTTGTTAAATATTGGTACCCAAATTCCATTTCATTTCACCTCCAGTGGGCTTGGGGTGGGGGGCACCAACGTGGTTGGGTTAGTTGGAGATAATATGATACAGGGCTTGAAGCCCTCCTCGGATTTCAAACAGGTCAACTTGTCAAAGCTTTATGTGGGAGCCAATTACATTAATTTTCCACAGCAGCCAAATACATATTTCATTTCCATTTCCCACCAGGGATGGGGCCCAGGGATCTGGTTTCGAAAGGCTCTTATCACTAAGTAACATTCGTACCCCCAAAGGAACCCTTGGCAGCCGGTGGCCATTGATGTGAGTGAGCGAGGCCCAGGCTGCCGGTTACTGCTATGGAGCTGCTCAGACCCTCGTGCTCAGGGACAATGGGGCTTCCAGGACAGCCACATTGTCAATAAATTTCAATTACACTAATTGCCAAGAGTTCAATGAGTGCACTTTGAAAAGAGAGGAGGGGGTGGAAGAATATGAAAGAAAGGGAGCTGATGCCTCACAGGGCTAGAGAAAAGGCAGTAATAATAAATAGCCTGTGTTTTCTAATGGGGGCGTCTGAGTATTTTTCAACACGGCTTAGCCAGATTTTACAAGCTGTTCCAGCTTCAGGGATCCTGTTTTACATTTCTTTGTTACTGTCTCCAAACAACATATACAGAAACTCAATTATGTGGCATTATATTTCAGGGGAGATTCAATTTCTAAGTTTTTTTTTTTTTTTTTCTCTCTCTGTCTCTCTTTTAACCCGTTGATCTGCTCTGCTTGCGTGGATAATGTGCTCAGTGAGTTTGGGGAGGCCGTTTTCATGAACAAAATGAGGTTACTTTCAAAACTAACCCAGAGGATGGCAAGAACTGAGGGTGAGGTGCCCCCGGTATTTAGACCCTCAAAAAGTGAAAGTGAACAAAACAGAAAGTGTTGTGTCACCCCCAGAAGTCATAGGCTCACAGGCGTGGATTAACCAGCAAGCAAGGTATGCACAAGCTTACAGTACGCAAGGTACACATGAGTTTCACCACATCACAGGGGAAATTGTGCACTGCAGATTAGCAAGTAAGCACAAGTAAGCCTGTGCTTGCCTGCTTATTGGGTAATCCATCCTTGCCACGTAAATGTCAAACCCGTGTAGCCGAATGCCTTGGCCTTTCATTGTAATGGAGTGGAGTCTTGATCCATTTTTCAGGATTGGAGAGATTACCATCCTTGCTCATTCAGAAGGAAGGGTAGAGCAAAAGTAAAAATGGTTTTCATGGCTTTTAGGATATCTTCAATTCCTCAAAGCCTGCCTGGTGTCTCAGAGCCAATGGACTAGGACCAACAGCTCCAGAACATTAGACAAGGAAAGGCGCTTATTCATCTTAAAGCTGTTGGTGAGAAGACCAAAGAGCCCTGAGAAGTCAAAACACTGCACTCATGTTTGTGGGATGCAGGGCTTAATGAGGCCAAGGAAACTTAGGAGACAACAGAGCTGTTTATTCCTCCTATAACTGAGTTTAAAGCACCTAAATTAGCTTTCTTCCAGAGAAGGTCTCATTTATCACAGCCGGTTATAGCAGAAACAATGTGGGCATAAAGTCAGCTTCAGCTTGAACCACAACCATGAACCTGGGCTGGCTGGCTCGCGTCTTCATTTGTTAAATGGAGGTAACCGCCAGCCCTTTACTTAGAGGACACTGCGCCGGGCATTGTACTGAGCACTCCGTACGAATTAGCCCATTTCATCTTCAAATTTAATCCTTGGGGTCATCTTTGCTCATCTTCTGACACAAAACCTGAACACCAGAGAAAGCTGGTATTAGTAAATTACACCTTGGTAATACTTTTAAGTCAGTGTATTACCTCCTTCAAGGATATTTTTATTTTAAATGGTATCTCTGCTTATTGAATGAAGTGCTTTGTGCTCTGAAAGTGGTTTTAAGCGTCAAGGAGCAGATGGGGGGAATTGTACTAGCTCTATCTTTGGAAACATGGCGCTAATTACACCCTGGGAGAATTAACAAAAAGGAGTGGGACCAAGGGCAACACTTTTGAGCACATCTGAGGGAGGCCGACGTTGGCTGTGCTCAGAGGAGAACAAAATATTCAACGGTGCGATTGTGAGTTTGTGAATGCCAGATACCAGGGAGCTGTCTTTACCAAGCAAGAAGGCAAGGGCACTTGTAATATGGCTCACTGGCTCTCCAGGTTCTGATTGCATTTGTTTACTTGTATGTTTGTTTGGTCTCATGACCGACCCACCAGGTAATTGCAGATCCTTTATTGCTAAAAGAATTCACCACTGGGGGAGAGGCGGTGGGGAAGAGAATGGGAAGAGCGAGAACGGAATGTTTAAAGCCATTAGAATCTTGGTCACTCAGAGTGTGTGGAGCAAAATTCAGAGAACATTGTGGATGTGTGTGTGTGTGTGTATGTTAGAGGCCTTAAATTATTTTGTGTGTGTTTATAAACAATTTATACAAATTCCATTTGAAAAAAATAATACTGAGAAAATTTGGGGAAAAAATGCTCAAATGAGATATGCATTAGCCCCGAAGGTTTCAAAACCCCTGGTGGTTCTGGTATCCAATGGGCTGGGACAGGGGGACTTTGTCTTTGGCCTTGGTGAGTTTTCTTTGGAAGGAGGGTGCTGGTCCTCAGAAATGCCCCCCCGTTCTTGTTCGAGATGCTCTTAGAAGGCCAGGCTCCTTGGGCTCTCCTGTTCGCTGTCAGAAGTGGTATAAACTGCGTGAATAATACATCTTGTCACTTTTGTAGACCTGAGAATACCTCTGGTCCCTGTGTGGTGCAAATGGTTTGTACTCAACTACTACCCTAAAGGCTGGTGCTTTGGATCCACTCAGTGGCACCCCTGAAGTAAAGGCCTGGTGATCTGCTTCCATAAAAATCACAACCAATGGAGCAGTTTTACTCTGTAGCACATGGGGACACCATGAATTGGAACTGACTCTATGGCAACGAGTTTGGCCTGGGTTACAGAATAGTTCAAGTACATCTATCAATTTACCTATCTATCTACCATTTATATTTTCAGTTTCCATCAAGTAGATTCCAACCCATGGCAAACCGATCTGTGTCAGAGTAGAACTGTGCACCATAGGGTTTTCATGGAGGTGATCTTTCAGAAGTAGATTTCCAGGGCTTTCTTCCATGGAACCACTGTGTGGGTTTGAACCTTCAACCTTTTGGTTAGTAGTCAAGCGTTTAACCCTTTGAACCACCCAGGGACTCCTCTATCTATACAGTCTATCTTAAGAAAGAAAACCCATAAGCCCTTTTGAGTGAATGGGGAGAGAACAATTAGTAGTTGCATTTACCAAAGAAAAACCAAACCTGTTGCCGTCGAGTCAACTCTGACTCATAGCGGCCCTATAGGATGGAGAACTGCCCCGTAGAGTTTCCAAGGAGTGCCTGATAGATTTGAACTGCTGACCTTTTTGCTAGCAGCTGTAGCACTTACCCACTACACCGTGAGGGTTCCCATTTGCATTTAGCAATGCATAAAAGGAAGCTGATGTTGACTAATAGAAACTAGGCTTCAAGTTCAGATTTCCAGGTGACTCAAAGTGATCGTGCAGCAAATAATCAATAAGATGAGTGAAAATAACTTTTGCAATTGGGGAAGATGAGCTCTAAGTTAGATACAATGGAGACAGATGCGTGTTTGGTAGGAACCAAAAAATCCTTAGTACTTAGATGGGAGCAATCTTGCTCATCCCAAAGCAAACAAATCCACTGAGCGGGTGAAAATAGGAATCAACTTGAAAAAAGAAGAGGGAGAAATTAATGCAAAGCAGAAAAGGGATATTCAATTTGATTTATACTTAAGGAGGTTAATTTTTTTTTTCTTTAATCGCTGACTTTACGAAGTGTATTTGCACTAGTTGAGTTTCCTTAAGCATTTGTTTCTGTCATGGGTTTTAAATTTTATTTTATTTTTTAATGTAGAACATGGTGGTGTCTTCAGCTTTCAGACGGGTGGCATTCTAGTCAATATTCTCAGTGAAATCCATGAGATAAGATGAAAAAATGCTATCCCAGCCCTTGAAGAGCTCATGATATTAATTCTGTTCAATGGTCCCAGAGTGTACTCAGGAAGCAGAATCAACCCTCGGGGATCATTTAACTCATGGGCACTAAACAATGGCAGTTAAAGATATTGCTGCATTAGCCTTCAAGAAGGTTAAATGCACCGTGAGAACTGTTGTCTTGAGTTATTTCAAGACAGGACACAGGTATAAATTATTATTTCCCGATCCTGACCTTGTCTCTTTTTAGATAAAGTGACCTTTTTGCTTCTTCCTAGCTGCTAATGATGATAATAATGATGGCAGTCTTAACAATAATATTGAGTGAGATCCCTCGATAGCCAGGCTTTGGGCTAAGCATCATTATGCGAACTATCACATTCAATCCTCCTCTAAAATGGCCCTTGGGGAGCACTGGGTAGGAAGTAGAACTGCTCATAGAGTTAGGAACTACTAGGGATCCCATTACATGGAGAGGAAATGGAAGCTCAGAGTGGAGGAGTAGTAACATTCACAGGGCGACAGGACTAGTAAACTGTGAAGTGAGGGTTTGAACCTGCACCACCTATCGCCCCATGCTTGCATTGTTAACCACTCAGATAGTGAATTTCTTCCTTCTCTTTTGAACACATCTGTATGTGAGAACCATTGTTCTGGCACAGATAGACACATGAGGATCCTGTTAAAATGTAGATTCTGGTTCAGTATATTTGGGGTTGTTGCTGTTGTTGTTCGGTGCCATCAAGTCAGTTCTGACTCACAGTGACCCTATATACTGCAGAACAAAACACTGCCTGATCCCGGGCCATGCTCACAATCATTGTTATGCTTGAGCCCATTGTTGCAGCCATTGTGTCAATCTGAGTCACCCTAGGTTACCTGATTAGCCTTGTCTGCATCATGATGATTGTTTTTCCATTGGGACATTCCAGAAGTGTTAACCAGAGGCAAACACAGAGCCTCACTGCTGGTGATGACAGAAGAGGAAATGGGAGTGAAAACAGCGGGGCATTGACCTAGGATCACAAGTGACATGATTCACATTCAGGATTTGAATTCAAGCCTAACCACATTTTACGTCCTTTCACTCTACCTCAAGCTCCAAGCAGAAACAGGCATGGTTCCAAGTACTGGCATTCTGATCTTCATACATTGCAAATTTGGTATATTCCATTTTACAAGGAAATAAAACAACTAAACAAACAAACCAAAAAACAAGAAAAAAAAGCAAAAACCTTAAGATTCAGCCTATCCTGTTATCTAATCTCTCATCCCTTTCCAGCAGTTTTCTCATTATAGCACTTGAGATGTTCTTGAATCAAGTTGACTGGAATAGAAAATCCATGTTGGTTTCCATTTTTTCCATATACAGAGGAGTTTGTCCGCTGGGGCTTCTATGTAATTCCTCAACAATATTGTGCTTTTTTTTTTTTTTTTAACATGAGAAATAGTTATCTTTATATACATGTTTTAGCAACCTTTAAAATAAGAAATTCTTTAAAAATTTAGACCAGGTTGAATTGTACTTTATTATTCCCTTTTGAGCTTTTTTTCTTTTTTTTCCCTGAGACTTACAGGAAATCCTCGAGGTGTTTGTGAGCGCCGTGAAGCAAAGACTACAGTACACAGGCAAAGTCAACTCCAGAAGTGTGATGTATTAAACCTGGCAGAAGCCCGCTCATTCATCTCTGAAGTATGGCTGGGGCATCAGTAATTCCAAAAGGCATTATATTAAAATGAAAAGCCCACTTATGGCGATTGAGGGTGGATTTTTGTTTCCTGTCATCATCCATTTGTATCTGCCAATAGCTACTGCTTAAATCAATGCTCCTGATGAATATGGCTGGACTGGGGAAATGAAGCACATCATCATTTCTTAGTAATGGATATTTATCCCTTCTGGGATAATGTTTATTTTTCACACATATGCATATACAACCTGTACCAATTTTATAAGCAATTAACACAGTTGAATGCAGAACTTCACAATTCAAACTACTAAACACAAAATGGTTTGCTTTCTTTTCTGTTCTTTCTTTTTTTCTTGAATTAGAATGAATTATAACTGATCAATATTGGATGCATAGAGAAGAACAGGAAGAGAAAGCTCCTATTGCCCAGGCCCCTGTCTCTGTGTGGCCTGTGTTCATCACCCTCGTGACTCATTCCACATGCATTCAACAGGCTCCTGTACCAACTGTGTGCAGTGTGCTGGGGCAGCATGATGAACACCAAGAGCCTCAGTACCTGCCGTCATGGACTGGGCAGTCCAGTGAGGGAGAAAGGGCAATTTCAAACTTACCCAGATAAATGGGAAATTGTACCTGTAACTAGTATTGCCCAGGAAGACAAGGACTTTGAGATCTTATAGTAATGGGGAAATGTGAGCTTCAAAAGGAACTTAGGGATGGTTTTCCTGACAAAGCAGCTCTTCAGCTGAGGTTTGGTTAATACACAAGGCTTCCAAGACAGCCCTTGAAGGAAAGCGGATTCCACGAAGAGGGACTAGCCTGTGCCAAAATCTAGCAGGTAGCAGCCATATGAAACAGAAGGAAGTGCAATACTGATGGAGTGGAATGAGCAGGAGGAATGTGAAGCAGGTGGACCTGGAGAGAACCAGACCATGTGGGCACCCGGAGGCCAGACAGTCTTCTTCTCGAGCAGTGGAATTAAAAAGTGAGTAAGGTGGGGAAGGGGGTGTTTGCATTCATATTTATATTTTGAAGTGACCTCTCAGGCCATATTATGAAGATTGGATGGAGGAGGGATGTAGAAGAGGACCATGCAGGTAGCCCACCCTTTAGGCGACTGTAGTGCAGGCACCAAGGTGTGCGTGTGTGGGGGGGTGATAATAATGGTGGTGATAATGGCAGTAGTTGTAGTGGTGATGGCAGTGGAGGTGATAATGGCAGTAGTTGTAGTGGTGATGGTGGTGGAGGTGATAGTGGCAGTAGTTGTAGTGGTGATGGCGGTGGAGGTGATAATGGCAATAGTTGTAGTGGTGGTGGAGGTGATAATGGCAGTAGTTGTAGTGGTGATGGTGGTGGAGGTGATAATGGCAGTAGTTGTAGTGGTGATGGTGGTGGAGGTGATAATGGCAGTAGTTGTAGTGGTGATGGTGGTAGAGGTGATAATGGCAGTAGTTGTAGTGGTGATGGTGGTGGAGGTGATAAGGGTGTTGATAACGGTAGTAGCTGCAGTGGTGGTGGTGGGTAGTAGTGGTGATATGGTGGTGGGGAAGAGTGATGGACTAGAGAGACACATGGGAGATAAAATCAGCAGGATTCGATGCTGGGTTGAATAAGAAATAATAATAGGAGATGCGTTCACGAGCCCTTGGCTTCTGGCACGTTAGTTTAGGGAGACATTGTGCCACGCCTAAAAGCAACCACGTTGTTGCTGCGTACCTCTGAGTCCGTTTTGACTCATAGCGACCCTATCGGACTTACCACATAGGCTTTTCCCGGCTGTAATCTTCACGGAAGCAGGTCACCAGGACGTCCTTCTGCAGAGCTGCTGCGTGAAATTGAATCTCCAACTTTTCGGTTAACAGCCTAACACTTAATTGTTGTTCCACCAGGGCTTCTACTGGGAATGAATCCTGCTCGTGAAAAGCTCATGTCTGATTTCAGCTAATACAAAGAAACTTGTTTGTAAGAAGACTCTTTCTGTGGACAATGCATTTATTTGTGTGCTTGCACAGTACTTACTTAATGCTAGGTGCTTGTCTAAACACTTTTCACTTCCCCATCACATTCCTCATCACAACCCAAGGAGATGGCTACAATTATTATCCCAAAAGAGCTATAACGTCCCTTGTGTGATACTCAGAAGTGAACCTGGGACACCAAGTCTGACCCAGAGTCAGTGGGTCTCACTGCCACACAAGATTATCTTCCTCTATACGAAGATGACTCAACATGTTTGGGCTTTCCCACATTTGTTTTTGTCTGTGCTTTGTGGAAACTACACTCCTTCCTACTGGTCAGTGGCTTGCTAGGCCAGACTCCAGGATGTTCAGACACCCTGAGTCAATTAAAGAAAAAAAAAACAACATGCCACCAAATCACTTCAGACTCGTGTTGCAGAGTGGAGTAGAACTGCATCTCATTGGGATTTCAAGGCTGTGACCTTTTGAAAGCAGATCACCAGGACTTCTTCTGAGGCACCTCTGAGCAGCTTTGAAACACCAAAGTTACAGTTAGTAGTTTAACGCTTAACCATTTGGACCACCCAGGACAGTATAGTCTCATTCTCATATTTAAGAGTGTTGGTGAGCACAATATAAAACTCCACTCTCAGATGGTCTAATTCAGAGCTCTCCTTACCTTGCCCTAGTATAGGTCACAGCTATGGCTTGAAATGTGGACTTCCTGCGACCTGGTTCCCAGGTTCCTTCTCTTCCTTCATCATCCAGGCAGCACTACTCTGGAGGTGATGTTGGAGGCAGGAGAAAGGAAGAGAGAAGAGGACTGCACTATCTTTACTTAAATGGAAAATTAGTTAACTTCTGTTTGCCCTTGGATCCACATTTTAGAGGGCTCCCCACATCAGAAATAGAAAAAAAAGAATGCATAAGAACACAAAAGCACTTCTGTCACTGAGTATCCCGTGCTCAGCACTGGCCCAGTGTAACTGTTTTCATTAAACATCTGCTCTTCTGACTAACAAGTAAAATTTTGCTGAAGATAATTTAAAAATGGTTACAGTAGTACATCGACAGGCAACTGCCAGAAATTCAAGCCAGATTCAGAAGAGGACTTGGAATGAGTGATATCACTGCTAATGTCAGGTGGATCTTGGCCAAAAGCAGAGAATACCAGGAAGATGGTTTTAACCCATTGCTGTCAAGTTGATTTTGACTCATAGCAACCCTATAGGACAGAGTAGAGCTGCCCCATAGAGCTTCTAAGGAGCAGCTGGCAGATTTGAACTACTTACCTTTTGGTTAACAGACAAGTTCTTAAACATTGTGCCACAAGAGCTCCAGAAATATGTTTACCTGTGGTTTACTGACTATGCAAAGGCATGTGACTGTGTGGATCATAATGATTATGGATACCATTGAGAAGAATGGGAATTTCAGAACACTTAATTGTACTCATGTGGAACCTGTACATAGACCAAGAGGCAGTCATTTGAACAGAACAAAGGAATACTGTGTGGTTTAAAGTCGGGAAAGGTGTATGTCAGGGTTGTATACTTTCACCATACTTAATGTATATGCTGAGAAAATAATGTTAGAACCTGGACTATATGAAGAAGAACTCATTGCAAGAAGACTCATTAACAACCTGCAACATGCAGATGACATAACTTTGGTTGCTGAACAAGAAGAGGACTTGAAGAACTTACTGATGAAGATCAAAGACAACAGCCTTCTGTATGGATTATATGTCAACGTAAAGAAAACAAAAATCCTCACAACTGGACCAATAAGCAACATCGTGATAAATGGAGAAAGACTGAATTTGTCAAGGATTTCATTTTACTTGGATTCACAATTAACACCCATGGAAACAGCAGTCAAGAAATCAATAGACACATTGATTTGAGTAAATCTGCTATAAAAGACCACTAAAGTGTTGAAAAGCAAAGATGTCACCTTGAAGACTAAGGTGCACCTGACCCAAGCCATGGTATTTTCAATTGCCTCATATGCGTGTGAAAGCTGGGCAATGAATAAGGAAGACCAAAGAATTGACGCTTTCGAATTATGGTGTTGTCAAATTGAATATACCGTGGACTGTCAGAAGAACCAACAAATCTGTCTTGGAAGAAGTGTAGCCAGAATGCTGCTTGGAAATAAGGATGGCAAGACTTTGTCTCATGTGCTTTGAACATGTTATCAGGAGGGATCAGTCCTTAGAGAAAGACATCATGCTTGATAAAGCAGAGGGTCAGCAAAAAATAGGAAGACTCTCAACGAGATGGGCTGACACAGTGGCTGCAACAATGGGCTCAAGCATAATAACAGTTTTGAAAATGGGGCAGGACAGGGCAGTGTTTCATTCTGTTATAGACAGGGTCACTATGGGTTGGAACTGACTTGATGGCACCTAACAACAACTCCTGATTAACACTGCTCAGGCCCCTGGGTAACATGTATGGTGAACCTTGACACTGCTAAGGCCAGAGACAGACACCGTTTTGGAATACAGGCTGGTATGAAGTAGTAGAAGCAAATGTGTAAAAGGAAAGACTAATGAACTTGTCACATCCCTCAGAGAAGCACAAATGCTACAAATTATTTCAGAATAAACTATTTATTGTCTTCCAGAGTGCCAACCATCCACTTCTTCATTCCCTTCATATTTGAACCCCTGGTTCTAGAAGTTTTCCAAATGAGTATAGTTTTGATAGTGATGCAGACAAGTGTGCAAAGTCAGACAGTTCGTATTACTCTTAAATTTGTCGATACATATATTTATATTGAACATATGTGAAGCATAATACTAAATCTTTGCATAGACAACTAGATAAACATCAACTGCTACAGATGCAGTTTTATTTTTAAAAACTTGTTTTAAAATTTGATTGTTATAACATACCTACATCTACAAAGTCAGCTATATTGAAATAACTTCAACTTAAATTTCAATGTTATTCAATTCTAATATTTAATTTGCTTATTAACTTTTATAGATGAATTTTAATGTTTCAGGAGGCTTTTTAAATATATATATTATTTTTTAAATGTATACATTTTAATTACATTAATAAAATAATTTTAAATGTTTTACATTTTGCATTAAGTTACATTTTTCCTATAGATATCTGAAAATGTGTACAAATTCTGCTGATGTGTGTATGTGTGTGTGAAAATATGAGAGATTAGAAATGAAAAATACCAGAAAAAATCTGCAAATGGGTCATCTGCTTACATTAAAAATAACTATAACAACCACCTAGAAACAATGCCATGAACAGACTTCTGTCAGGCAAAACCCACATAAAATTTGTGAATGGAACATGACTTTTTTTTAATTAAAAGAAAATAAACAGGTGATTATTTTAATCAGATGCATAATTTTAAGAAGTCAGATGAAAATCCTGCAACTTTATTGTATTGTTTACTTAGTGAAGATCTAATTACAGATCGAAACAGCAAAAATTATACATGGGCCTCCCTTCCTGGGCTTCTTCCAGGTCCTGCCCTTTTTTGGTCTCAACATTTCTTTTAGTTTAGTTTTGTTTTAAATGAGTTTAGTGTGAACGAGTTGTGATTGCAGACCAGGGAAGAGGCTCCACTGGTGAGGAATCTGCTTTTTACCTCCTTCAGATTGCTAGCTGAATTCATCTCCTAGTGGCTTTAGGACTGAGGTCCAAACTTTCTAGCTGGCTGTTGGCCAGAGGCTACTCTCAGCTCCTAGAGGCCCCTGCAATTCCTTATTGTATGGTTTTATCATAGGATGGGAGCTTCCTTCTACGTCAGAAAGCGAGTCTCTCTCTCCAGATTGTCAAGATGAAGCAGTCATGAGAAGGAGAGCCATCCCATCACCTTTGTCATATCCTATGCAATGGTTAAGCACTCAGCTGCTAACCAAAAGGTCAGCAGTTTGAACTTACCCAGTGGTTCCATGGGAGAAAGACCTGGAGATCTGCCTGTGTGTAAAGATTAGAGCCTAGAAAACTTCATGGGGCAGTTCTACTCTGTCGCATGAGGTCACTGTGAGCTGGAATCAACTTGGCAGCAAGCAACAACACTGGAGAGTCATAGGTTCTACACACTTGTGGTTGGGGTTACAAATGGATGTGACCCACTGGGGTCACCAAGGGTGTGTCCACTACAGGGCATTGCCCCAAAACAACAAAGCCTAGTTCCTCTTATCTTTCTTAAAATGAGTTATTTTCCAGAAGGTATTATCGCATCTCATTTGTATAGAATTCTCACCATGCTCCACCCATACCCACCCTCTAAACATGTCTCTACATGTCCCTGACAACATCATAAATAACCTTAGGGCCAGGTGAGACTCCAATACACTGGACAAAACGTATATAATAATATTGTTGTATAAGTGAAAACACTTAGTTTTGCTATGAGTTCTATGAACTATGAACTCTATGTACTGCCACTTTGAATCTTTCATCTCTTTTAAAACTTTTGCATAGGACTTAGAGAAATGAACAGTGATATTTATGTAAAATTATTCATTTTTATACATTCCAAAGCCATTGCTCTGAGTTACAGTAAGACAATTTGCACACTACTATTTTGCAATTAATGCATCTTGGGCAAGGAACACCTTCTCCATACTAAGGATGTTTTTCTGTTCATGTTTTTGCTAAGATTCTAATAAGCAATTACTATCATTAAATTTCAGAAATAAATTTGTTTGTCTCCTGACTATATTACGAAGTCTCATTCAAGTTCATTCATCCATGTATAATTTTGATTTTGTTCCTACTGCTTGTTGGAAACAAATGAAGAAAAAAATCAAGCCTAGAGTCGTGATATGGAAGAATTCTATCAGGAAAATATTTAATGACTCAGGAAGCATCAAAAGAAGATGGAGGGAATACACAGAGTCACTATACCAAAAAGAATTAGTTGATGTTCAGCCATTTCAGAAGGTAGTGTATGATCAGGAACTGATGGTGCTCAAGGAAAAGGTCCAAGCTGCACTGAAAAAAAAAAAGGCATTGGCAAAAAACCAGGCTCCAGGAATTGACAGAATACCAGCTGAGGTGTTTCAACAAGCTGATGCAGCACTGGAAGTACTCATACGTCTAGGCAAGAAATCTGGAAGACAGCTACCTGGTCAACTGACTAGAAGAGAGCCATACTTATGCTATTCCGAAGAAAGGTGATCCAACAGAATGGGGAAATTATCGAACAATATCATTCATATCACATGCAAATAAAATTTTGCTGAAGATCATTCAAAAGCAGCTGCAGCAGTACATGGACTGAGAACTGCCAGAAATTCAAGCCAGATTCAGAACAGGATATGGAACCACGGTCGTCATTGCTGATGTTGGATGGATCCTGCATGAGTGCAGATAATACTGATAAGATATTTGCCTTGTTTTATTGACTACACAAAGGCGTTCGACTGTGTAGATCATGACAAGTTATGGATAACATTACAAAGAATGAGAATTCCAGAACACTTAATTGTGCTCATGAAGAATCTCTGCATAGACCAAGACACAGTCATTTGAAAAGAACAAGGGGATGCTGCGTGGTTTAAAGTCAGGAAATGTGTGGGTCAGGGTTATATCCTTTCACCATACTTTTTAAATCTGAGAAACTGGACTATATGAAGAATGCCGCATCAGAATTGAAGGAAGACTCATTAACAACCTGCCTTATGCAGATGACACAACCTTGCCTGCTGAAAGTGAAGAGGATTTGAAGCACTCTCTGATGAAGATCAAAGACCACAGCCTTCTTTATGGATTATACCACAACATGAAGGAAAAAAAAAAAATCCTCACAACTGGACCAAAAAGCAACATCATGATAGATGGAGAAAAGATTGAAGTTGCCAAGGATTTCATTTTACTTGGATCCACAGTCAATGCCCGTGGAAGCAGCAGTCGAGAAATCAAATGATGCATAGCATTGGGCAAATCTGCTGCAAAAGACCTCTTAAAAGTTTTAAAAAAGAAAATATGTCACCTTGAAGAGTAAGGTGTGCCTCACCCAAGACATGTTTTCAATTGCCTCATATGCATGCAACAGCTGGACAATGAATAAAGAAGACAGAAGAATCGATAGCTTTGAATTATGGTGTTGGTGAAGAATATTGAATGTGCCATAGACAGCCAAAAGAACTAACAAACCTGTCTTGGAAGAAGTGCAGCCAGAATGTTCCTTAAAGCAAGGATGCCGAGACTATGTCTCACATACTTTGGACGTGTTATCAGGAGGAATCAGCCCTGGAGAAGGACATCATGCTTGGCAAAGCAGAGCGGCAGCAAAAGAGAGGAAGACCCTCAATGAGATGGATTGACACAGGGGCTACAACAATGGGCTCAAGCATAACAATGATTGTGATGATGGCACAGGACTGGGCAGTGTTTTGTTTTGTTGCAATGAGTCTGAAGGGACTCAGTGAAATCCAACAACAACAACAACTTGTTGGAAGGGTGTGTATACACTGAAAATGTCTGATGTGGTCCTTGCCCTCATAGAGGTAATGTAGACCTATCTACTGAGTTTTTCTTTGAAAACGGTAATTCTCACATTTTTCTGGACCCTGCACTGCAGGGAGTCCATAAGGAACTTCCTGGTTGGACAGAGAACATGATATTGGCTTCAGAGTCCCCGTGATGGTAGTGCCCTTATCACTGGCCCACAGGATGCACCTGGGCACTTGGCTTTTCAACTTTTCATTTCTTCCAAGATTCCTGGTCCCTATTCTCTGCCCTTTGATCCTGGGTTTTTGTTCTCATACTCTCCACATTCTCCTTAGTGCTACCTGTTCTGTTCACAAAGTTGGTTCTCTGGTGCAGTTCTCAATGCTAAGAGTTCTCTAGCTTTTGTCTGTCTTGTGTGAGCAGCGGTATAACCCAGTGCTCTCTGACTCTTCCTTCGTTCTTCCTTTCTGCTATTTCCTCCTTCCTTTCCTCCCTCCATTTTTTTCTTTCTTTCAATGGTGGCACAAATATATATAACAAAATTTTTGCCATTTCATCATTTTTTATGTGTACAATTCAGTGACATAAACTATGTTCATCATGTTGTGCAAGAATTCCAATCTATCTGTTTCTAAAGTTTTCCATCTCGCTTAACAAAAACTCAGTGTACTCTAAGCAATATTCTCCTTTCCTTCTCTCTACCATCCCTTATTACCATAAATGAACCATGGTCTAACTCTTTTTTTTCACCTTCAGCTTCTAAATTGTCCCTGGGTTTCACAGCCCCATCCATGCCTCTGATTATTCCTGTCCAGACTTTCCTCGGCTTCCACCCCACATCAACACCCTGCATTCATATATGTCTTCTGCCAGGCCATCTAAGAAGCCTTTTGTCATCACATAGGAGCAAGGAAGTTCTTACATTATGAGCAATTCTTTTTTTTTTTTTTTTTCTGGAAGTCTAATTCAAGTGCGGGGTGCCACCAGGATATCTCCAGTTCTTTAGGAGGTTGGCATGGGGCTGTTAGTATAGAGGTACCTGATGCTTAGGAAATCCCAGGAAAGGCTACCTAGAGAGCCTTTGGGCTCTGGCACTGCCACTCCAACCCAGCTCATGGAAGGCTTCTCCTGAGTCCCTGGGCCTTGGTGCTGTCACTGAGGCTATGTGTGGAGAAGGTACATTCCTGCAGCTCTACCTGTGCACAGAGATGTGCATCAGAAGCCTCCAGGTGATCTGGAGGACGTGGGTAGCCGGGCAAGTACCTAAAATAGGAAGGGATGGTCTTCAAGAGGGTCTGGTTTCAGGGTCAGGGCTCCCTAGTGACCAAGAGTTAGAAGAACTTGGGGCTTGAAAAGGGATGAAAGGCAACCAAAGTGCGCCCTCTTCAACTGTTGCTCAATATCCTCCCCTCACTGGGGTCCACCCAGAATTGTTTTCTTTTTTGGGGGGAGGGGGTGGAGGTTGTAGAATTTTTTTTTTTTAATTTACTTTAGGTGAAAATTTACAAACAAACTAGCATTTCATTAAACAGTTAGTACACATATTGTTTTATGACATTGGTTAACAGCCCCATGACATATCAACACTCTCCCTTCTCAATGTTGGGTTCCCTATCACCAGCTTTCCTGTCCCCTCCTGCCTTCTAGTCCTTGCGTCTGGGCTGGTGTGCCCCTTTAGTTTCATTTTTGTTTTATGGGCCTGTCTAATCTTTGACTAAAGGGTAAACTTCAGGAGTGACTTAATTACTGATCTAACTAGGTGTCTAGGGGCCGTATTCTAGGGTTTTCTCCAGTCTCTTTCAGGCCAGTAAGTCTGGTCTTTTTCTGTGTGTGTGAGTTAGAATTTTGTTCTACATTCTTCTGCAGCTCTGTCTGGGACCCTCAATTGTGATCTCTGTCAGAGCAGTCAGTGGTGGCTACTGGGCGTCATCTAGCTGTACTGGACTCAGTCGGGTGGAGGCTGCAGTAGGTGTGGTCCATTAGTCCTCTGGACTACTCTTTCCCTTCGTCTTTAGTTTTCTTCATTTTCCCTTGATCCCAAAGGGGTGAGACCAGTGGAGTACAGTAGATGGCCGCTCACAGGCTTTTAAAACCCCAGATGCTACTCACCAAAGTAGAATGTAGAAGTCTTTCTTTAGAAACTATGTCATGCCAATTGAGCCAGATGTTCCCCAAAACCATGGTCCCCAAGGCCCTCAATCCAACGATTTCTTCCCTCAGGGAGTTTGGATCTATCCATGGAGCTTCCATGATCTTGCCTTGTACAAGTTGTGCTGGATTCGCCAGTATTGTATACCATTCTGCTCTTCAAAAAGTTACCACTTATTTATTGTCTATTTAGTGTTTTTCCATCCCCTCATAACCATCAAAGATTTTTTCTTTTTGTGTGTAAACCTTTTGATGAGCTTTTACAGTAAAGATCTCATACAATATTTGTCCTTTGGTGATTGGCTTATTTCACTCAGCATAACGCCCTTCAGATTCATCCATGTTGTGAGATGCTTCATAGATTCATCATTGTTCTTTATCATTGTGTAATATTCCTTTGTGTGTATGTACCATAGCTTGTTTATCCATTCACCTATTGATGGGATTCTAGGTTGTTCCCATCTTTTTGCTATTGTGAACAATGCTGCAATGAACATGGGTGTTCATATGTCTATTTCTGTGACAGCTCTTATTTCTCTAGGATATATTCCTAGGAGTGGGATTGCTGGATGGTACGGTATTTCTATTTCTAGCTTTCTAAGGAAGCACCATATTGTTTTCCAAAGTGGTTGTATCATTATGCATTCCCACCAGCAGGGCATAAGAGTTCCAATCTCCCCGCAGCCTCTCCAATGTTTATTATTTTCTGTTTTTTTTTTCTCCTTTGATTCATGCCAGTAATGCTGCGGTGAGGTGGTATCTTATTGTGGTTTTGATTTGCATTTCTCTAATGGCTAGTGATCACAAGAATCTCATCATGCGTCTGTTAGCTGCTTGAATGTCTTCTTTGGTGAAGTGTCTGTTCATTTCCTCTGCCCATTTTTTAATTGGATTATTTGTCTTTTTGTTGTACAGATGTTGGATTTTTCTGTAGATTTTAGAGATTAGACCTTTGTCGGATTTGTAATAGCCCAAAATTTTTCCCTAGTCTGTAGATTCTCTTTTTACTCTTTTGGTGAAGTCTTTTGATGAGCATAAGTGTTTAATTTTTCGAAGATCCCAGTTATCTAGCTTATCTTCTGGAGATTGTATGTGTTGTCAGTTATGGTTTGTATTCTGTTAATGCCACGTATTAGGGTCTCTAGCATTGATACAGTTTTTTCTTCTATAATCTTTACAGTTCTTGGTTTTATATTTAAGTCTTTGACCCATTTCGAATTAGCTTTTTTGTATGGCATGAGGTGTGGGTCTTGCTTCATTTTTTAATCAGTGGAAATCCAGTTTGCCAGCATCTTTTGTTAAAAAGACTGTCTTTTCCCCATTTGATGGACTTTGGGCCCTTGTCAAAGATCAGGTGACCATGGGTGGATGGATTTACATCTGAGTTCTCAATTCTGTTCCATTGGTCAATGTATCTGTCTTTGTACCAGTACCAGGTTGTCTTCACATTTTTTTCCAACGGACACAGAACATTCTTCAAAACAGACAACATCTTAGGCTACAAAACAACCCTTAACAAAATCCAAGACATTGAGATAATACAAAGTATCTTCTCTGATCACAACATCATTAAAGTAGAAATTAACAACAGGAAGAGTAAGGGAAAAAAAAAATCAATTACATGGAAACTGAATAACACCCTACTTAAAAACCACCGGGGAATAGAAGAAATTCTATTCTGAGGTCTGAGGTCAGGTAGTGGAAGTCCTCCTACTTTATTCTTCTTCTTCAATAGTGCTTTACTTATCCAGAATCTCTTCCCTTTCCATATAAAGTTAAAGGCTAGTTTTTTCATCTCTTTAAAGAATGTTGCTATTTGGATTGGTATCACATTGTATATGTAGATTGCTTTGGGTAGAATTGACATTTTCTCGATATTGAGTCTACGTATCCATGAGCATGGTATGTTTTTCCATTTACATCCATTTCTTTTGGTTTCTTACAGCAGTGTTTTGTTTTCTTTGTATGGGTCTTTCCTGCTATCTGCTGAATCTTTCTATTAGTTCAAATAGTTTTCTCATGGAGTCTTTTGGGTTTTCTATGTCTAGTATCATGTCATCTGCAAATAGGGACAGTTTTACTTCTTCATTACCAATTTGGATTCCCTTTATTTCTTTTTCTTGCCTTATTGCTCTAGCTAGGACTTCCAGCACAATGTCAAACAGG
This sequence comes from Elephas maximus indicus, assembly GCF_024166365.1. Lineage (NCBI taxonomy): Eukaryota > Metazoa > Chordata > Mammalia > Proboscidea > Elephantidae > Elephas > Elephas maximus. The sequence continues at coordinate 7,820,390 of NC_064820.1, read as the reverse complement.
AGTGGTGAAAAAGGGCATCCTTCTATTGTTCCCATTCTTAAGTGAAATGTTTTCAGCCTCTCCATTAAGAATGAGGTTGGCTGTTGGTTTTGCATAGATGTCCTTTATTATGTTGAGAAATTTCCCTTCTATACCTATTTTATTGAGAGTTTTTATCAGGAATGGGTGTTGGACTTTGTCGAATGCCTTTTCTGTGTCGATTGAGATGATCATGTGGTTGTTTTATTTATGTGATGGACTATGTCAATTGATTTTCCAATGTAGAACCATCCTCGCATAGCTGGTATGAATCCTACTTGGTCATGGTGTATTATTTTTTTGATAGGATGCTGAGTTCTACTGTGTAGAATTCTGTTGAGAAATTTTGCATCTAAGGGTCGCAGGCAGTTCGAATCCGCCAGGTGCTCCTTGGAAACTCTGTGGGGCAGTTCTACTTTGGCCTATAGCGTCACTATGAGTCAGAATCGACGCAACGGCACTGGGTTTGGTTTGGTTTTTTGGTTTTATTCATGATAAAGATTGGTCTGTAATTTTCTTTTTCTGTGGTATCTTTGCCTAGTTTTGGTATCAGGGTTATGCTGGCTTCATTGAATGAACCTGGAAGTATCAATTCCTTTCCTATGTTCTGAAATAATTTGAGTAGTACTGGTGTAAGCTCTGTCTGAATGTTTGGTAGAATTCTCTGAGGAACCCATCTGGGCCAACACGTTTTTTTTTTTCCTTGAGAGTTTTTTTTTTTTTTAAAGTACCTTTTCATTCTCTTCTCTTGTTATGGGTCTGTTCAAATTTTCAACACCATTTTGTGTTAGTTTGAGTGGGTAGTGTGTTTCTAGACATGTGTCCATTTCCTCTAGGTTTTCAAATTTGTTGGAGTGTAGTTTTTCACAATACTCTGATATGATCCTTTTTATTTCAGTTGGTTCTGTTGTAATGTCCCCCATTTCATTTATTATTTGGCTTATTTGCATCCTCTCCTGTTTTTCTTTTGTCATCTTGGCCAGTGGTTTATTGATTTTGTTGATCCTTTCAAAGAAGCAACTTTTGCTTTTGTTGATTCTTTCTGTTGTTCTTCTATTCTCTATTTCATTTATTTCTGCTCTGATTTTTATTATTCCCTTTCTTCTGGTGGCTATGGGCCTTTTTTTTGCTGTTTCTTTCAATTTGTTCTAGTTGTATAGCTAAAGTTTTGATTTTGTCCTTTCCTTCTTTTTTGATGTGTGTGTCTACTGCTATAAACTGACCTCTCAGTACTGCCTTTGCTGTGTTCCAAAGGTTTTGGTATGATGTGTTTTCATCCTCATTTGATTCTAGGAATTTTTTGATTGCATCTCTGATTTCTTCTATTCCCCTGTGGTTTTTAAGTAGGGTGTTATTCAGTTTCCATGTAATTGATTTTTTTTTTCCCTTACTCTTCCTGTTGTTAATTTCTACTTTAATGATGTTGTGATCAGAGAAGATACTTTGTATTATCTCAATGTCTTGGATTTTGTTAAGGGTTGTTTTGTAGCCTAAGATGTTGTCTGTTTTGAAGAATGTTCTGTGTCCATTGGAAAAAAAATGTATACTTTTCAGCTGTTGGGTGGAGTGTTGTATATATGTCTATGAGTTCGAGTTGGCAGATTGTGGCCTTTATATCTTCTTTATCTTTGTTGAATTTTTTTCTAGATGTTCTGTCCTTTACCAAGAGTGGTGTGTTGAAGCCTCCTTCTATTACTGTGGAACTGTCAATTTCTCTTCTCAATGCTGTTAGAGTTTGTTTTATGTATTTTGGAACCCTGTCATTGGGTGCATAGATGTTTATTATGGTTATGTCTTCATGATAGATCATCCCTTTAATCATTATATAATGGTCTTCTTTGTCTTTAGTGGAAGATTTTATTTTAAAGTCTATTTTATCTGAGATTAGTATTGCCACTACTGTCTTTTTTGGTAGCTGTTTGCTTTTTTTTTTTTCCTTTCTTTGAGTTTGAATAAATTTATGTCTGTGTTTCTAAGTTGGGTCTCTTGTACACAGCATATTGATGGATCCTGCTTTTTTATCTATACTGTCACTCTCTGTCTTTTTATGGGTGCATTTAGGGCATTTACATTTGGTGTAATTATTGATAGATATGAGTTTATTGCTTTCATTTCATAGTAATTTTTTTTTGTGTGTGTGATGCTGACATTTTCTTTGTTCCTCTTACTATCCCATGCTGAATTCCTTTTGTTTGTGGATTTTTTTTTTAATTTGTTTTTGTAGATTTTGGTTTTACTGAGACTTTATGATTTTCTTCTTTATTTTAATAAGTAGGTTTGTTAGCTTTCTTTGTGGTTATCTTGAAATTTACCTATATCTTCCTAGGTTTGAACCAGTCTTTTATTACTTGGTATTGTCTTGCCTTTCTCTCCATTAGAAAGTTCTATACCTACACCATTTATTGGGCTTTGTTGTCATTTGTAGATTAACCACTCTAGTTCCCTGCTATAAATCTCTTAGTTTTGAATAGTCCTTGAGAGTTCATTTCCTAGGCTGGTGTCTGGCTGGTGTGATACTGCATCCTAGATTTAGACTGTCATCTTACGTTGTTTGCTCTCAAGGCAAAGGAATCAATTTAATAATTCTTGTAAGTTTGGTTTGGTTTTTACATATTCCCTTAATTTCTGTTTATCTGGAAATGTCCTAATTTCACCACCATATCTGAATGAGAGTTTTGCAAGGTACATTTTTCTTGGTTCACATTTTTATTTTTCAAGAGTTTATATATATGTCGTCCCATTGCCTTCTTGCTTGTATAGTTTCTGCCAAGTAATCAGAGTTTAGTCTTATTTTTTTCCCCTCTGTATATGACTTTTTGTTTTTCTCAAGCTGCTCTCAGGATTCTTTCTTGGTCTTTGGTTTTAGTGAGTGTGATTATGATATGTCTTGGTGATTTTCTTTCGGGGTCTATCCTATATGGGGTTCATTAAGCTTCTTGGATGGCCAGCTTTTCATCTTTCATGATATTAAGGGTTTTCTGGCAGCAATCCTTCAATGATCTTCTCTGTGCTTTTGGTTTTCTCCCACCATTCTGCAACTCTGATCACTTGCAAATACTTGCTTTTGATTGTATCCCACATCATTCTCAGGGTTCTTCATTTTTTTTTCCATTCTTTTTTCTGATTTTTCCTCAAACCAAGTGATATCCAAGTATTTTTCTTGTTTCACTGATCCTCTCTTCCATTGTTTCAGCCCTGCCCCTCAGACCATCTATGACACTGTCCATTTGTGAAATCTTGTTGTTTATTTTTTGGATTTCTAATTGTTGTTTTGTATGATTTCTAGTTGTGAATATATTTTGATATTTTGTTCCTGTATTAGTTTCCTGAATTCTTCCAGTGTTTTGTCTGAATTTTCTATGAATGTATTTTTTCCTCATTTTTGTCTGCTTTGTGCTTCAACTCTTGGATAGCTCTGAATATTAGAGATTTGAATTCCCTATCAGGTAGTTCTAGTGCTTTTTCTTCTACTGGAAAGTTATCTGATGTTTTATTTGGATACCTACTACAACCACCCTGTTCCTTTTTAAAAAAAAAAAAAAATATATGTGTTGATATCATCTCCTGTCTTTAGGATATTCAGTAGTTATTTTCTTCATTTATCGATAACAGATTTGTTTGCTTTGTCCTGCTTTTTTGTTTTATTTGATATCTAAGCAGGCTGTCTGTGCATTCTTTGTTGTTTGCTTGTCTGTAGGCATGATAATTTTCACCTCCTCGGCCAATGGGTGGGGCCAGTTGCTCAGCTATGGTGCAGTAGGGCAGGTCCAGTTGAACAGAAGGGACTGGGATGGGTTGTTTGTGGCACATACTGGGTCTGACAGGGCGGGATGGGGGTCAGTGCAGGGCAGGTTCCAGTAGTTCATGCCTGTGCTGCTCGGGGGTGCGACATTCAATGCATGGTGCAGATAGACAGGAGGGAGGGGGAAGGTTTTGATGTGTGGAGCTATGTTGCATGTGGGAAAGAAGAGAAAGAGGAGGAAAAGAGAAAAATAAGTGTTCAGGAAGCCTGCCTTTGGAGTGGAGAGATGAGAAACTGAGAAATGAATAAAAACAAAATGGAAAAAGAGAAAGAGAAAAAATAAATAAAAATTAAAAAGGAGAAGAAGAAATGCCCCCAGGGATTCCACAAGCACCCTGGGAAGCGGCTCCCAGGCCTTGGGACATAGCCTGTTTAGAAGGGGCAGAGATGGAACCCAGGGCCAGGTGTTCAGGAGAGAGGAAAAGAAAGAAAATAGAGAGAGATGAGAAATGAAAAAATGAAGAAAAACACAAAAGGAAAAAGGACAAAGAAAGCCCCAGTGATCCCACCAGCATGGTGGTGTGGACTGAGGAAGCAGTTACCCAGCTAAGCTGCACTTCTCAGCCTGTCATGAATCAAAGATGGCATATGGAGCTAGGTGTTCAAGAGGAGGGGAGGAGGTGAGAGACAGGGAAGATACCAAAAGAAGCTGAAAAATGCAACACCAGCAACCATGAAATGGCACTGAAAGAATGGGCCGATGTGGTTGGGGAGAAGCCAAAAGTCATGGAGTTGGCACCTCCTGGCCGAGCTAAGAGGTCTACTGGGAGCTGTGGACACCAAGCAGGGGAAGAAGAGTGGGGATGAGAAAGCATGTATCACCAGTTACTGAGCGCTCTGTCCCCTGGTGGGAGCTATGTGAAGCTGTTTTCCAACACTCCCTGTTCACCGATCTCTGACCGGGGTCCAGGATGATGAATCCACGTGTGTTAGCTGATAAGGGACCTTGTCTCTGTATCTCTCCTTGCTCTCTATTCTCTGTCAGTTTCTTATTCCATTTGGTGCTTGTTTGAGTTCTTTATCTCTTCATTTGCTGCTCAAGGTTCCAGGACTGACATTTGTCTGTTTTACTTGGTTTTTCGGGTCTTTGCTGTGGAGGAACAATGTGGTGCTTCTGTCTATGGGGCCATGTTAGCTCCATCCTCCGATGCTTCTTTTCAATGTGTGACTTATTAATTACTGATTCATAATCACTGTTTGCAGAAAAATCTCTAAGGATGGTGAAAACCCACTTCTAAATGCAAATGACAATTAAAAATAAAATGAGAGGGATTTTTTCTTTATTTTAGGTTAAAAAGAAAATCTATGGAGATATCATTATATGTCAAGTATTCCATAAATGATAGGAATTGCTACTTTATGAGACATGCAAAGCCATGCTGGTAACAACAAGAAAGTCCATAAAATGTAGGTGACACTGGAATTCAGAATCATTAACCTCACCAAGCCTCAATTACTCAATCTGTATAGAGTGATTAGATATCTTACTTCAGTACTTCTCAACTGGGATGAATGTGACCCCAAGAGACATTTGGCAATGTCTGGAAATATTTTTCATTGTTAAAATTGGGTGGTGGTATTACTAGTAGGTAGAGGCCAGGAATGCTGCTAAACATCCTACAATGCATGGGACAATTCCCTACCACACAAAATTGTCCAGCCCAAATTGTTCTCAATAGTTCCCAGTTTGAAAAATCCTGTTTTACATAAATCAGAAATTTGGGAACTATTAAAAAGGTAATTGAGTATTACTTTGACATTTTGGGGAGAAGAATAATCTGCTAAAATAAGGAATCCAGTTCATAAACTATGTGAAAAGATTACACTTGGTGTTAAGAAGGATCCATAGATGTACAAGGCAAGGACCTTCTCCTCCAAGGAGATTTCCAGTAGGTGTCATACACGTTAGGGGAAGCGGAGACGTGGGAGGCTGTGCAGGTAGGCTTAAATAACAAGGAGGGCAGTGGAGAGACAGAGAAGAAGGCCTGACTGGTGTGTAGTAGTTAAGGCCTACGACTGCTAACCAAAAAGTCAGCAGTTCGAATCCACCAGGCACTTCTTGGAAACCCCATAGGGCAGTTCTACTCTGTTTGATAGAGTCACTATGAGTCAGAATTGACAATATGGCAACTGGTTTGGTTTTGGTTTTGTTACAAATATCGGCACTGATTTCCCTAAGAGGGAACTGTTAACGAAGCAGTGATGACAACACTTCTTAAAGTGTGATAGCTTAGGAAAGGTAATTTTCATGATTTAGTCCTCATGTTGATCATTATTATGACCCACTGTAAACTACAATTCTAAAACCTGTACTTTAGCAGTGCCAAAATGTTTGTGCAAAGGAAGACTCATAGGTTCTTTAAAGGTAAATGAAAGAATTTAACCAGACTCTAAGAATGACATCTTTTTTTTTTTCTTTCCTAGAGTATAAAAGAGGTGCTTGACATTTAGAGAATAAGGAAACCTGATTATGACACTGTCAAAAGCAGCAGCACATCAATGCGGGCACTTAAATCACCTACAAGCCATATGTGCAGTTACTAAATAAATATGGCCTCCCTGCCAACAAGAGTGAACTTCTCGAGGTCAGAAGTCAAAAATAATACTTATTTATGGTTCCTGTAAGGAGACCTTTTTGCTTTGTTCCTCATTCCTCCAAGTGCATGGCTGAAGTCCACTCTGACCACCAGTGGCACTTCCCATCAGCCTGGTCAGCAATATTTCCAAATGATGGCATTAGATACACGACTCATTCAGTCAGGCCTTCATCATTAGGAAAAAGTGCAAGAGAACTGGGCAGAAAGCCTTGTTCACACCTCAAAACAATCTATCCTTGCTGTTTCCTCCTTTCCTCCCTTCCCTTGATGAAAACAGTACTTGTGACATCAGTTTAAACCAAGATTTCAATCAATGGGTATTCCTACAGGTGGCAACAAGTCCCAGGCCGTGATCCTTATCATGGAAAGATCTGAACTATAATGCAACCAAGCAAGAGACTGAAGGAACATCTGGCATCTATCGAACACCATTGACCTATATACAATCTTTATATAGACACTAGATTCGCATGCTAAGATGGAACTGTCTAACTGCGTGATTTCTCTTCAGGTGGTGCAAATCATCAACACTCCCCAGTGTTAACCAAAAGGCTGGAGGTTTGAGTCCACTCAGAGGTACCTTGGAAGAAAGACCTGGCATTCTATTTGTGAAAAATAAGCCGCTGGAAATACTATAGTGCAAAGTTATACTCTGACACACCTGGGGTGGCCGTGAGTTGGAGTAGATTCACAAGCAATTGGTTTGGCTTAGCTGTGTATTTACTTTACCTAGATAGAGGGTGATCTAAAAACTCAGAACTTTGTTACTTTTTCTTTATTTTTAGATTATCTGATTAAAATAGTTTATTCTCATTTACATTAAACAGTAATAATTAGAAAGAAAAAAATGCTCACTTGATTTTAGTGAAATCTAGAATGCACTGGGAATATCAGGAGAAGATTATGAGAGATGTCTGACAAAATACCAGCAGTATGGCACCTAACAACAACCACGTCACCCTGAAGCCCTGGAGCCCTGAAGCTGCTATTATACAAGTCTAAGTCTAGATGGTTAAAATGCCAGTCTCTGGTCTTTCTCCAAAAGGCCTGTGGCTCAGTCGTTGAAAGCTCAGCTGCTAGCTGAAAGGTCGAACATTTGAACCTAACAGCCATTCTGCAGGAGAAAGATGTGGCAGTCTACTTTCGAAAAAATTTTTGTTGCTGTTAGGTGTCATCAGTCAGTTCGAACTCACAGCTACTCTATGTGCAACAGAACAAAACACTGCCCAGTCCTGTGTGATCCCCACAATCATTGCTATGTCTGTACCTATTGTTAAGGCCATTGTACAAATTCATCTCATTGAGGGTCTTCCAATTTTTCCATGAGCCTCTACTTCACCAAATATGATATCCTTCTCGAGGGACCGGTCCCCCCTGATAATGTCCAAAACACCAAAGTATGTGAGACAAAATCTTGCTATCTACACTTCTGGGTGTACTTCTTCCAAGACATATTTTTTCATCCTTCTGGAAGTCAGTGATATATCCAATATTCTTCATCAGTACCATCATTCAAATGCATCAATTATTCTTCAGTCTTCCTTATTGTCCAGCTTTCTCATGCATATGAGGTGATTGAAAATACCATGGCTTGGGTCAGGCACAACTTAGCCTGACTGATACCTTTGCTTTTTAACACTTTGTTGTTGTTAGGTGGCATCGAGTTGGTTCTGACTCATAGTGACCCTATGCACAACAGAATGAAACACTGCCTGGTCCTGTGCCATCCTCACAATCACGGTCATGCTTGAGTCCACTGTTGCCTAACACACGAGGATGCAAAGGTCTCTGACCATATAAGTTAGGGCATAAGCCAAACCAAACCCATTGCTGCCAAGTCAATCCTGACTCATAGTGACCCTATAGGACAGACTAGAGCTGCCCCATAGAGTTTCCAAGGAGCAGTTGGTGGAGACGTTTTGGTTAGTAGACGTAGCTCTTAACCATTACACCACCAGGGCTTCCAGTTAGGGATGGTCAGGAAAAAATAAAACTCCATATACATTAATATTATTCAATATAAGAATAGGACTCCCTGGGTGGTGCAAAGGGTTAAGTTTTCTGCTACCAGTTTGAATCTACTCACAGGTTTCTCATAAGACCTGGTGATCTGTGTCAGAAAGGTCACAGCCTTGAAAGTCCTAGGAAGCACTCATGGTGGAGTTTGGCGACCATGCGTCAAGAAATTTATCGACAGCAACTGGTTAACATTGGAAATAGGGACTGACACAACCACTGAGAGAAAAAGAGGAATAAAGTTCAGGAAATTCAACTCAATGGTTAAGGAAGATATTTAGGATCTCACGTGAAGCACTGAAGAAAGTGATTGACAAGTGCTTGATAGAAGTTGTTATATTTTAGAGTCTCTACGTCAGAGAGGCTGGCACTTCTCAGGAGTTCTCAGAAGAGCCACTGTGAGTCCCGCACCTGCCTGGCACATCTGGCTGCCACTGACTGCAGAGAAAAATAGCATTCCCTTCTCTTCCGCCTTCCGTATCTCATCTAAGGGTCTTTCATTGGAAGGGAGTGTTGATGAATGCAGTCTCTGAGCTTTCCCCACTTCCTGCCCTGGGGCCCAAATATGTCACTAAACGTGGGACAACCACACACACACATGATCATGGTGTGATCCAGCCTGCATTTCCCCAGGTTAGATGCTGGGCTTTAACAGAGTCTTTAAGAGAATATGCCATGGACTACCAGAAGAACAAACTGGTTGGTCTCAGAAGAACAGCCAAAATGCTCCTTAGAAGTGCAGATGGAGAGACCACATCTCATGTACTTTGGACATGTTATTAGAAGGGATCAGTATCATGCTTGATATAGTAGCAGGTCAGCAAAAAAAGGAAACCTTCAATGAGATGGATTGACACAGTAGTTCCAACATGGGCTCAAGCATAATGATTGTGAGGATGGTGCAGAGTTAGGCAGGGTTTCATTCTGTTGTACATAGAGTAACTACGAGTTGAAACCCACTCAATGGCACCTAACAACAACAACAATATTAATTCTATAGATCCAAGAATCTCAACATACCCCAAGCACAAGAAGCACAAAAATAAAAATTGTACATCATTTTTTAATTACTCAAAATCAGTGATTACATGAAAATCTTAAAAACAACCACAGAACAAAAGATACATTATGTTCACATGACAAAGATGAAGATGATTTCTCATTTGAAACAAGAGAACAGTGGAGTAGCATTTTCAAAATATTTACAGTAAGTGAAAACAAAGTGGCAAACTAAATTTTATTTAAAAAAAAAACTCATTCTTGAGTTCAGGTATATCCTGATTCCAAAACCAGAAAAAGCTGTAAAACATAGAAAGCAATAGTTCAATATTTCTCATAAATAAGGACACAAATATTCTTTTAGAAAATAAAATTCAACCATATGTAAAAAAGATGATACAATATGACCAAGTATAATTTATCATAGGATTTCAAGTATGATTTAACATGCAAAAATCAATCAATGAATGATTTAGTCATCAGACTAGCAGACTGAAACCTAAATGAAGACCATCTGATCATCTCAATAGATAATCATTTGGAAAACCCAAATCCATTCCTTAAAAACACTCTCAGGAGTGAACGAATAGGAGGAATTTCATTAATCTGAAGAAGATTATCTACAAAAATCTACATCTGGAGTCTTACTTAATAGTGATGGACTTAATTCTCCCCACTAAGATAAGGAACAAGATAAGTATGTCTGTTCTCACCACTTCTATTCAACAGTGTACTCAAGAATCTAGCTAGGGCAATGAAAAAAATATGAAGAAATGTGTATTTAAGGATTAGAAAGAATGAATAAAGCCTTCTTTACTCAAAATGACATGATTATCTATACAGAAAATCTGATGAAACCTCCAAAAAGCTACTGAAACTACTATGTGACTTTAATAACTTTCCAGAAGATAAGATCAGTGAACAAATATTAATTGTATTTCTACGTACTAACCATATATAGTCAGGAGTTGAAACTTAAAAATCAGTACCAATTTTTAGCATGAAAATATATACTGTTAAGAGATTTGCAAGACCTGTTCACTGAAAACTACAAAACATTAAGGAGAAAATTTTACAACAATATAAATAGATACAGTGTGTTTGTGGATTGAAAGACTTGATACTATTAAGATAGCCAGTGAACTAAACATTTAACTCATTTGCAAAGTCTCAAGAGATTTTTTTTTTTAATAAGTTGGCAAACTGCTTCTAAAATTCATATAGAAATGCAAAGGACCTAGACTAGTCCAAACAATTTTGAAAAATAAATTAGAGGAATAACACCTTATTATTATTATAAAGCCACATTAAACAAGACAGTGTGGGGTTGGCACTGAGTGTCATCAATAGATTCATGGAACACAGTGTAGAATCTAGAAATACACCCCCACATAGGTGATTCCAGGAATATTTTTAACAAAAGGGAATGATTTTTTACAAAAGAGAAAAGCAATTTGACGATGGCATGTGGTATTTTCAACCAATGTCACTAGAATAATTGCATATCCATTTGAAAAAAATAAACTTTGATCTGTACGTAATACCACATATGATAATTGACTCAAAATGGATTATAGAGCTAAAAATAAAATATGTTACTACAAATCTTATGGAAGAAAATATAGGCTATCTTGGCTTATATGCATACATACCTACCTACATACCTACCTACATACATACATACCTGCATACATACCTACACACCTACCTACACACCCACCTACATACCTACATACATACCTACATACCTACCTATTACATACATACCTACATACCTACCTATTACATACATACATAATACACACATATTACCTACATACCTACCTACCTACATACATACACACATACATACCTACATATATACCTACATACATACATAATATATACATACCTACCTACCTACATACATACACACCGACATCCATACACACATACATACCTTCATACCTACCTGCATACATAAATGCATGCATACGTACATACCTACCTACATACATATATATCTATGTACATACCTACCTACACGCCTACCTACACACCTACCTACATACCTACACACATACATACCTGCCTACATACATACACACCTACCTACATACCTACATACATACCTACACACATATGTACACATATATATGTATATTTATATTTGATATCAAAAGCCCAATCCATAAAATTGATAAATTGAACTTAATCAAATTAACAAAGCCTGTTTTTAACAAATTGCCAAATTGAATTAGATAAATATTAAAAACACCTTTTCTTTAAAAGATAATTTTAAGAGAATAAAAACACATTCAAAAACTGGATAAAATATATGTAAATCATATGTCTAATAAAGAACTTTCACTAAGAACATAAAAGTAATACTCGACACTCAAAATTAAGAAAACAGAAAAACACAGTTTAAAAATGAGTAAAATAATTGGATAAACACATTACAAAAGATAGCTAATTAGCATATTAAAAGATACTCAGCACCGCTTGTCATTAGAGAAATGCACGCTGAAATCATAGCAAGATACCACTACACACCTATTAGAACGACTAAAATTTTAAAAAGACTAAACTTATCAAGTGTTAGTGAAAATGTGGACAAATTGGAACGTTCATACACCAAAGGTAGAAATATAAAATGATACAATATATTTGGAAAATAGCATGGAAATTTCTTCAAAAGTTGAACATGCATCTCCCATTTAATCGAGCCACTCCAGGCCTAAGTATTTACTTGGGGAAAATAAAACACATGACCACAAACAGATATGCAAAGAATGTTTATAGCAGCTTTATTTGTATTAGTCGACGACTATAAACAAGTCAAACTTTCATCTACCTGTGGTATGCTCAAGGAGCCCTGGTGGTGCGATGGTTAAGTGCTCAGCAGCTAACCGAAAGATCAGTGGTTCAAACTCACCAGCTGCTCCGTGGGAGAAATATGTGGTAGTCTGCTTTCCAGAAGATTACAGCCTTGGAAACCCTATGTGACAGTTCTACTCTGTTCTATAGGGTCGCTAAGAGTGGAAATTACCTTAAAGGCAATGGGTATGGGTGGTATCTTCACACAGTGGGAATACTATTCAGCGGTTCAATAAACTAGTGATACATGCTTCAACATGGGTGGATCTCAAAATAATTGTGCTGAGAGAAAGAAGTGAGAAAAAGGAATGCATATTGCATTATCACTTATAACATAAATGTCTATAAAATGCAAACTCCTCTCCAGTGATAGAAAGCTGGTCAGTGGTTGTCTGAGAAGGGAGAGGGTGGGCAGGAAGGATGGGGAGGTAGATTTCAATGACACTTTAGGGGATGATCAATATGTCAATATGTCTGTTATCCTGACCGTGGTGGTGGTTTCATCGGCAAGTACATATGTCAAAAGTCATGAAATGGACAGTTTCAATACGTTCAATGTAATGTCAAACAAATATCAATAAAGTTAATTTTTTAAAAAGTCCTGTGAAGACCATCCAAACAACTGAGCCAATGAGTTTAATATTCATTCCAGCTTCCACAGGGAAGTTATGTTCATGACTGCAACCATGACTTGAACATGATTTTTTTTCTTTTAATTCTCTCCAGCATGCAAGTCTGCAAAAGTCTGCTAAATTCATACTTCTGATCGATCCCTGGATTTTGTCGTTGTTGTTTCTTTTCTGCTGGTAAAGTGAAGCCCTCTTCAAAGGAGTATTTGCAAATACACAGCAGACATGTGTGTTGACAGCGTGGACTTGATCTGAAAGTGGAATTAAAATCTAGGGAACCTGCATCTTTGATATGGGCAACCAATTATCTCCCGGTTGTGTGCAATCAAGTTTTTTGTTTTGTTTTGTTTGTTCATTTGGTTGACAAAGCAGAAGATGCTGGTAACTCTACAGTGATGTCCATCTCCAACCAAAACCTACCTTCACTCCAGTGCAGTTTTTCTCAGTGTGGACGTGTGTTTACAAAGCTGGTCTCCTTCAGAAATAGGCACATGACAGAACTTGCCTCTGTGGAGAATATTTTTTCAATCATTTGAGTCTTTTTTTTTTTTTTAAAGGAAATCATTTTATTTTATGAATAAACATAAACTTTAGTTTGGAAAAAGCCTGTACATCCCTTTTCATACTTATGCTGTCTGCTACGGAACTCCATCTTCTTCCCATCTGGACTAGGGTCCTGTTCCAGCCAGGCTAACACCACTCGGAGCTCCAAGAGCTTCGCAGTATCTGTAAGGATCGTTCTTCCTTAAAAATCCCACTTCTTTTCATATTCAGGTTACCTCTGTGTTTCACGGCCTTATGGTGATGCCTCTGGAATCAGTCCTGAGATTAATTGGATATAAGAATCATCCCTGCATGTCTGAGTGTTATCAACCCTTCCTCTGCCCGACTCAAGTCATGGCTCTGAGAACTATGGCAGCCTGTTAGAGAGGAAGCTGCTTACACTTTTTGAGTTTCTTTAACATTGTGGATATCTGTATCAGAGTCTAGCTGTGATGCTTAGGTGAGGTACCCTGTGGACATGGCAGCATTTGGCACAGTGCTAGGGGAATCCCTGCCTCTTAAGAAATGTTAGCTGTCTGTTCAATAATCAGCTTTACCATCTGACTGCTACACCAGGAGATACTCACTTAGCAGTAATTAAGAGGAAAAGCTGATTTTTATTAGTTGCAATTGTTAAGAAAGATTTGATTCACACAGGCCTTCCAGCCCCCATGTTTGTGGTGCAAATGTTATCTTATACTGCCACCCACTGTCTAATTCGGAGAAGTGCATCCCCACTGTGGCCTCTTGTAGTCCAGCCATCTTAGCCAGATTCATCCCCAACTCACTGCCTCCTGCAAAGATGACTGTGAGACCCATACTTCTCACAAAGGAAGAGAAAATTATTTCACTGAAAGCCTTAATGGCTTCTTAAAGTCTCTAGCCAAGAGCCAAGTGAGATTTACAATGGTAAAACAGGCAAGAACAGAAAATGACATGTTCTCTGTATACATATGTATTGTCAAATACACTACAGAAGATATGCTTTAATTAAGCCAGCCTCAGAGCAGTGATGAGCTAACCAATATTTTTTTTTTTCTTCTACACGTCAAGAAAGGTACATTTAAATTGCATTGCAAAGAAATTGTGGTTCACGGGAATATTGCAGGATTAGTTTTTCTTCAATTGCAATGTGTAAAATAAGCCGTAAAAGAACTGCGTTTTGGAAATTTTCATTTTATGATGTTAGTTCCACTCTCTCCACTGAAATATAAGAATATCATGTCGCTCAAAGGAGGATTAAAAAATAAGAAGTACGCTAGGAAAAACCCTCCAAAATATTCTGAAACACCTAATAAAACCAAAGAAATGGCTCTTTAATAGACCATGGAAAATGTTGCAATTATTACCCAGTGAACCACATAAATTCTTTCAAGTTACATTTTAACTGTAGAGTTTCATTTCTATTCCCTAGCAATACTGAAGGGGAACAATCAGGGTAAAATGTTTCATTTAAATTGAAGGGAGAAAACTGTTTTCCTTCCCGCAGATGCTTTTCATAACTGTAGTGGTGAAAGATTCTAACTTACACATAACCTGTACGTCCCTGGTACTAACATTTGAGGTTTAGAAAACCCTAAACCTTGTTTCCAAATTTTATATTTAAGAAAACCGAAGCTCGGCGGTTAAATGTCCTATGCAGTTGGATCATGCAGCTGGTTAACCGCAGAACGGGCAAATAAGGCAGTTTCTTGATTCTCAGTTGAATGGTCTTGTTCCTTTCACTACATTCCCTTCAACTGAGTATTAATATTTATAGGGTCATGTGCATGAACATATTATAATTTGTACTAAAAAATGGAATGTATGCTTTAAAAGAATTTTGTGGAAAATCTATATTCTTAGACATAGTGTCAAAAGCCAAAGCAAATAAAAGATGTGGGGTCTTCAAATTCAATTCTGGAGTTATAATGGTCCTTCTCTTTTCGTCACTGTACAAATGGTATTTTTCTAAAAATCTTTGAAAATCTCGCAGATTTCTTGTCTCTCACCAATAGATGTCAAAGTCCTGGCGCTTAGCAGCAGAGTACTCTTTTTCACAGAAGGAATTGCAGGTAACTACAGGAAAACTGGAACAAAGTATGTGCATTGTGTATTGTTTATTGATTCTTGTCCTAATCATAATAGTAATGCCTGTTCATTCTTATTTGTGTTCAATAGGTTGAAGATATATTTAAAATACATTGAAATCAATAATACATTTTTAAATTGAAAAGGACAGTAAAAGAAATCTGAAATTCTGTCATTGACCACATCCAAGCAAAACATAATTACAATTTTGGAATACATCCCTGAGTCAGTTTCCCCTCTCTCTCTCACCACCCACATGCACATACATGCACACACGGGCATACACACTCACACATGCATATGTACATGCATGCTCACACACACAGGGACGCACACACACACAGGTGCACAGACGCATGCAGACACACACACAGACTCACACATTGTCCGTATGGCTTTTCTCATGACAAACGAGGTAAGCTCAAAATGACTGCCACTGGGAACTTCCTTACCTCAGAGTTCAAAAATGTAATTGCTTTTCCTCTCTTAACATGGAACTGTCCAAAGCTAACGAGCACAATTTTTATGCAAAGACCATGAGCAGGGAAAATCCACGCATCTCCTGGTCATACATAGCCCATCTCTTTGAAGCGTTCAGGGTTTTGGGGATCCATTTTCCTGGGATCGATAGTCCCTCAAGCAGGAGAGATGTTTACCTGGGAAGAATGACTTGTGTCTGTGGGTGTGTGTGTGTGCATGTGCTGGGGTCAGCTCTGGTCCCTGCAGTCGATTTTTTCTGGAGTCTTCAACAATAGGCTTTTTGTATTTTACTTTTTAGCTTGCAAAATGTTATATAAATACTGAATTTGTTAATTTTTCATCTGTCCTTTCCTGCAAATACTAGTACTGACTTTCTCTTTTTGATTATTTTGTGTGTGTGGGTTTTTTTTTTTTTTTTTCAAAAATTAAAAATTGCGTAGACAAACCTTTCAAAATATTTAAGGTTTTCCTCCATGATTTTAGGATTAATAATTTCTTTTGGCCCTGCAGTCTGATATATAGTAACCTAATCCTTATGGTTCATTAATTGTTTCATTAAATATATATATATATATATATATTCTAGATGAAATACATTTTGGAGTACTTTAAAAAATTTAAACTTTTTTTTTTTTTTTAGTAAATAACAAGTTTTTACAATGCAGTTTGTTACAAAACCATAAACAAACATAGGGATCATGTTTTTAAAAGCATTAGATCAATGAGACAATACAATATATTTTTTTACTCTACTAATTTCTTCTGTTCTATCCACTTTCACTTCTTATATCAGTAAAGTACTGCCTGATAATTATATAGTGCAAGCAGTGCTTGGTCCTTACTTTTGAGGTTTTTTTTTTTTTTTTAAATCAATTTATTTTATAGATGCCTTATAAAATCACATCCTAAAGGGAACCAATAAAAAGCGGGGGTGTTTTTTTTGGAATTAAATTTTAAGTTTAAAAATGAGAGATTTGTTTTTAATCTTTATAAAAATTTAAAGTATATTTTTAGTGTTATAAGCATGCCATATCTCTTGATTTAAGCTATACTGACCCCTCAGATAAGATTTGAAATTTTCTTCATGTGAATGTTTGCATTTTTTTGGTTGAAATTATCCCCAGGTATTTTTGTGGCTATTTTGAATCAAATCTTTGGACACCATTAGATTTGTACAAATGGAAATATATGATATTAAGGAACACTCTTAATTTTGTGCACTTTTTTTTTTTTATCATCTGATCACCTGATTGCATGTTTTATTATTTTAAATTATATTTAGTCATTTTTGGGGGCAGTTTTTCTGATGTTTTCTCAGGACAATGACACATACATGTTATTTTCATCTAGTTATACCTCATTTTTTTTCTTTTAGTATGTAATTATTTATAAATCTTAGAACAATAATAAATGATAAAGAGTACAATCAACATTTTATTTTATTTTTTTATTTTGATAAAAGTAACCGTAATTTAATTCTT
Source organism: Elephas maximus indicus (assembly GCF_024166365.1). Classification (NCBI taxonomy): domain Eukaryota; kingdom Metazoa; phylum Chordata; class Mammalia; order Proboscidea; family Elephantidae; genus Elephas; species Elephas maximus. The sequence goes on along the minus strand of NC_064820.1, from coordinate 7,802,896 downwards.
AAGTAAGTTGTTGGTTCTTTGCAAAATTAGAGGTAATATACAATGTCGAGCTAAGGAACTTCCTACTTCTGGTTCCCTAAGTGGTTTTCATCCAATTTTTTGGTTGTTTTAATAAGGAAGGGATATGAAATATGTCAAATATCTCTTTGGTCACTCTTGAAATTATTATAAATGATCCCTTGGGTCTTGTGAAGAAGTTTCCTAGTATTCACTGATCCTATGTGATTAGCATCACACCTATAGCATCAACATTGCGTCCATTTTTTCCTTTTATTTAAAAAAACATGCTAGCTTTGCTTCATTTGTATTTTTGCTGTACATTTTTAATCAGTGTTTACAAATCTATTATTATTTATATCCTATGTCACTTATTTCTGCCTCTATCATATTAAATCCACCCTATGATTTTCTTAGGTTTATCTTGTAATTTGTTAAATTCTTAACTAGAAATTCTTAGTACATTTAATGTATCTCTTTTAAATAATGGAACTAATAAAACTTTAAATTTGCCTTTAAGTATTATTTTTAGCCAGATCTCTGAAGGAATTTTTTGGAGAGATTTCAAAATTTTCTGTAAAGCTACAGTAATTAAAACAGTGTGAAATTGATAAAGGAATAGATATAACTTTTAGAAAATATAAAATTCTGATGACAAAACTCCCAGAAATACATCGCTTTTTTATGGGTTGATATTTTGATGTTGCATCTAAGATCAACATCCAAGTACTGAGTGACAGAGAGAGATTGATTTTTTATTTTCCTTTACTGTTTTGTTTCCTTTTAATTACAGTCACATTGAAGAAACAAGATTTTCACCAAGTTCTGTAGTCTGAAAATGATCAAACCTGCAATCAATATGCATTGTAATTACTGGTGATTGGAATGCAAAAGTTGTAAACAAAAAGAAGTATTAGTCGTTGGAAAATATGGCCTTGGTGATAGAAATGACACCAGAGATCTCATGATAGAATTTTTCAAGACCAAATACATTTGTCAACAACTTAAATGACAACTATACATATGGACCTTGCCAGATAGAATACGCAGGAATCGAATCAATTACATCTGTGGAAAGAAACAATGGAAAAGCTCAATATCATCAGTCATAACAAGGCCGGGGCCTACTGCAGAACAGATCATCAATTGCTCATATGCAAGTTCAAGTTGAAGCTGAAGAAAATTAGAAAAAGTCCACAAGACCCAAAGTACGACTCTGAGTCTATCCGCCTGAATTTAGAGACAACCTCAAGAATAGGTCTGATGCATTGAACACTAATGACTGAAGACCAGATAAGCTGTGGAATGACATCAAGGACATCATACATGAAGAAAGAAAAAGGTCATTAAAAAGACAGGGAAAAAAAAAAAGGACAAACTTGATGTCAGAAGAGACTCTGAAACTTGATCTTTAATGTCGAGTAGCTAAAGCAAAAGGAAGAAATGATGAAGTAAAGGAGATGAACAGAGATTTCAAAGGGCAGATCAAGAAGACAAAGTATCATAGTGACATGTGCAAAGACCTGGAGATAGAAAACCAAAATGGAAGAATATGCTCAACATTTCTCAAGCTGAAAGAACTGAAGAAAAAATTCAAGCCTTAAGTTGCAATACTGAAGGATTCTATGGGGGAAAATATTAAATAACAGAGGAAGCATCAAAAGAAGATGGAAGGCACGCACAGTCACTGTACCAAAAAGGAATGGTTGACATTCAACCATTTCAGGAGGTATTATGATCAAACGCCAAAGGAAAAAGTCCAAGTTGCCCAGAAGGCATTGGTGAACAGCAAGGCTCCAGGAATTGACAGAATAACAATTGAGATGTTTCAACAAACAGATGCATTACTGGAAGTGCTCATTCATCTATGCTAAGAAATTTGGAAGACAGCTACCTGGCCAATTGTCTGGAAGAGATACATATTTGTGAGCATTCCAAAGAAAAGTGATCCAACAGAATGCTGAAATTATCAAACAGTATCATTAGTAGTACGTGCAAGTAAAATTTTGCTGCAGAAAATTCAAAAACACTTGCAGCAGTGCATCAACAGGAAACTGCCAGAAGTTCAAGCCAGATTCAGAAGAGGATAGGGAACAAGGGATATCGTTGCTGATGTCAGGTGCATTTTGGCTGAAAGACAAGAATACCATAAAGATGTTTATCTGTATTTTATTAACTATGCAAAGGCATTTGAATGTGTGGATCATAACAAAGTATGGATAACATTGCAAAGGACAGAAATTCCAGAGCGTTTATTTAATAGTGCTCATGAGGAACCAGTACATAGACCAAGAGGCAGTCTTTCAAACAGAACAAGGAGATATTGCGTGGTTTAAAGTCAAGAAAGCTGTGTGCTAGGGTTGTATCCTTTCAGCATACTTATTCAATCTGTATGCTTAGTAAATAATCCGAGAAGCTGGACTATAAAGAAAAATGTGGCCTCAAGATTGAAGGAAGGCTCATTAACCACCTGCATTATACAGATGACACAACTTTGCTTATTGAAAGTGAGGAGGTCTTGAAGCACTTACTGATGACGTTCAAAGGCCACAGCCTTCAGTATGGATTACACTTCAACATACAGAAAAGAAAAATCCTCACAACTGCCCATGGAGACAGCAGTCAAGAAATCAAATGGCTTATTGCATTGGGCAGTAAGCAACATCATGATAAACAGAGAAAAGATTGAAGTTGTCAAGGATTTCTTTTCACTTGGATTCACAATCAGCACCCATGGAAGCAGCAGTCAAGAAATCAATAGACACATCGCATTGGGAAAATCTGCTGCAAAGAGTTGAAAAGCAAAGATGTCACCTTGAAGTCTAAGGGGTGCCTGACCCAAGCCATGGTATTTTCAATCTCATCATATGCATGTGAAAGCTGGACAATAAATAAGGAAGACCAAAGGAGAATTGACGCCTTTGAATTGTGGTGTTGAGGAAGAATATTGAATATACCATGGACTGCCAGAAGAATGAACACATAAGTCTTGGAAAAAGTACAGCCAAAATTCTCCTTAGAAGCAAGAATGGAGAGACTTTGCCTCATGTACTTTAGATATGTTATCAGGAGGAAGCAGTCTCTGGAGAAGGACATCATGCTTGGTAAATTAGAGTGTCAACAGAAAAGAGGAAGACCGTCAACGAGATGGATTGACACAATGGCGGTAAGTATGGGCTCAAATATAGCAATGATTGTGTGTATGGTGTAGGACCAGGCATTGTTTCATTCAGTTGTACACAGGGTTGCTGGGTCAGAACCAACTTGAGGGAACCTAACAACAACAACACAGTCACATTGATCATATCGCTCTACAGTTTAACATTTTTCCTTGACAAAGTGTGAAAGACCGGTAATATGGATAGGTTTCCATTGTTAAAAATCCCAGGGGACACTGTTTTTGTTGTCTTCCTACATAAATACGACGTGTCTGAGACCCCCTGCAGGACATAACCTCAAAAGTGGACATTTTGTTCTTCTTCACTTTTTCCATGCTCCTAACATGAAGATATGTGCATGTCTTTCTTGTTAGATGCGTTTGAATTTGCTCTGACCAATTACGACCCCATGTATAACAGGAAAATGTCGCCAGGTCCTACACCATTCCCATAATAGTTGGTATGTTTGAGCCCATTGTTGCAACCGTTGTATCAATTCATCTCTTTGAGAGTCTTCCTCGTTTTCACTGACCCTCTACTTTACCAATGATGTCCTTCTCCATGGATTGGTCCCTTCTGATGAAATGTCCAAAGTAAGTAAGAGGGAGTTTCGCCATCCTACCTTCTAAGCTTTCTCCAAAACATGTCCACGGTATATTTAACATTCTTCACCAATATCACAATGTAAATGTGCTAATTTGTCTTCAGTATTTGTTTTTCATTGTCCATCTTTCATATGTTTATAAGACAATTGAAAAGACCATGGCTTGGATTAGGTGCACCTTAGTCATCAGAGTGAAAGCTTTTCTTCCTAGCAATTTAAAGAGGTCTTTTGCAGCAGATTTGCCCAATGCAATGTCATTTGATTCCCTGATAGGCTTTGATCCTTGTTTCAAGAAGAAAGGAATCCTTGACAACTTCAATTTCTTCACCATTTATCATGATGTTATTTATTGATCCAGTTGCAAGGATTTTTGTTTTCTATATGTTGAGATGTAACCCATACATGAAGGCTTTGGTTTTTATCATTATCAGTAAGTGTTTCAAGTCATCTTCCCTTTCAGAAAGCAAGATTGTGTTATCTGCATATTGCAGGTTGTTAATTAGTCTTCCCAAACCTTGATGCCATGTTCTTCATATAGTTCAGCTTCTCAGATTATTTGTTCAGCATACAGATTGAATAATTATGGTGAAAAGATATAACCATTACCAACATATTTTCCAATTTTAAACCACCCTGAGTCCCCTTGTTCTGATTGAATAACTGCTTTTTGATCTATGTACTAGTTCCACGCGAGCACAGATAAGTGCCTGTGTGTGTATGTGTGTGTACAGTGTATATAACTTTTTTACTATAATTTTGTATTTCCCATAAGTGGTGCCATGTTTTACACAAGACTGTTTTGTTTTTCATTATACCTTCATTGCCTAGACTAGTGATGGGGCATAATAGATCTTCAATACATATTTTCAGACTCAATTTATGAAGACACAAAGGCATACATTAATGTTACTGAAGGCATCATCAAAGTTACCTGGAAGGAGAAACACTTTTGTATTTGCAATTCTAGAGAGTTTGGAAATAGTAAGATAAACCTATAACGATAATTACAGAAATATGGTTGATGGAATTCTTACCAGTGTGGTCAAAGGATTGCATAACACAAAAATAAACTCTGTACAAGATTGTACAAACCAAGGAAGCAAGTGACAGCCTAATGAATATAGCCTTTCTGATGCAGGTCCATGTCACCCAGTAAGGGAAGATGATGTACAAGTCTTGCATAAGACAGAGAAGCCAGGGAGTCAGAACCAGAATGGGGAAGCAGAGTGAGAAAAACAAATTATCCCAGCCTCTCCTGGCTAAGAACATCATTAGCCACTGCATTAATCAGTCTTGACATCTTTTCCATGTGATGGCACTTTTATTGTCACCATGATATGCCTATAACTTTAGGTTAGAAAACATGAAAGGTTTCATGGGGAGTATAACGATGTGTGCATATCTTTTCACATTATTTTCATTCCCCTTTGCAAGAGGGCACAGACAACTTGATGCCGCTGTTGAAGTCATATTCTTGCTGACAGAAGCATGGAGCCAAGATAGTACAAATTACCTCATCTCCACGTATCCTGAAAGTCTATTTGTGAGTTGGTATAGTTTTGTGTAGTAAAGGCGGATTGAAATACTAGCATGTTACCAAAACCTAAATTTTCTCCGATGCAAAATAGTTTCATGGAGCATGCTAAAACCTGCTTTTCCCTTAGCTAACTGAACATGAGAAAAAACACATAATTGGAGAACTACTTGTGGAGATACATGTGTTAGAAAGAGTGGGTGACTTTGGAAGGAGTCTTCTGTAGCTTAGAGAAGCAAAATGGAGACATCTAAAATAGCAAACCTTATTCCACACCTTCCATTCCTATCCTTTACACACCTGAATTTTTCTTTACTCCTCTTTTATCTCCTGACATCATGTTAAGTTTTGACTTTCCATTCTTTCTCAACTTATCAGTATGTAAGCTCCAAGAGACCACCCCAAACAGATTTTTTTTTTACTGCCATATCCCTCAAAATCTAGAACCTATTAAGGGCTCAGCAAACTATTTCTTAAATAAATAAACGAGTCAATAAGAAAGTGGTGCCCATTTCAAATGATTAAATCAGGTCCAACGACAGCAACATCTTTGTTAATTCCTTGTCGCAGGTCATGGAACACTGGCCACAATACCATCTCTCTCCAGGTTACTTACAAAAGAGAGATTTGTGAGTTCAGTGGAGCAACTACTGGTTTTTATCTGTTAAGGAAACTCAAATGGCACCAGAGATGAATTCTTAAATTTTGGAAAGTTTAAGTCCTTTAATATCTTAAAAACTGGGATTCTTTTGCCGGGCAAATCGTACGTTGAGGTGAGATCATGCTCCTGAAGCACAGATAGAGAATCTACGCTGTGCCTGATCAGGGATGGGTTATCCCACAAGCCAGGTACCCACAGGCTTGCTTGTGCTTACATACTAGTCTGTAGTGTCCCATTTAACCTGTTTTTTAAAGATATGGTGAAATTGGCTTGAAATGGGGCACTACAGATTAGTAAGTAAACACAATTAAATCCTTGTGTACCTTGCTTACTGGTTAATCTGCACCTGGTCATGATACACACCTAATTTTGTTACTTTGGGAAAGAAAAATACTTTACACCTCACAGGGACCCTTTGCCTTCTGCATTGGCATTTGTTGTTGACAAGAAAGCTGCCAAAAATCCTCAAAGAAGTGCTTTTAATGTTGTATAAACAGTTAACTACTTCAAAGCTAAGACTTTCAACTACCACCAGATCAAGATATTTTCTTGAGAAAATAGAATGCCAAAGAACATCTTTGTTTTTGATTGAAATTCTAAACACTGAGAAAAAAGAATGATTTTATGAACTATTGGACAAGGAAGAGGCTGTTCGTGAGGTATTTCTGGAAGTGTGAATAAGACATACACTTTGATTCAAAGGCCCTGTGGACTTGTTATGGATGTATTTTGGCCTAGACAATATTCTGGAAGAAGAAATTGAAGGGAAAATTGATGTGAACCCTTCAGAGCTCAGGAAAATTCTGTTGAAGGCTCTGCTTGAAAGAGGAAAGATATGGTAATTTTTCAGGAGGTGAAAAATCTTCTGGTTCCTTGAAACTTTGCATAATTATTTTGCAAGCTTGTTTCCTTGTAGATGGCATTTTCAGTTAAAATGTGAATATTAATAAAAAGCACAGACACACCGAAGATGAAGTAATTGAGTTGAGGGGAAATGGAATGACATGGCTTGAGCTCAACAATGTTGTAGTTAGGAGCCATTGAGTCGGTTCCAACTCCTAGTGACCCTATGTACAACAGAAAGAAATACTGCCCAATCCTGTGCCATCCTCACAATCATTGCTGTGTTTCAGCCTATTATTGCAGCCACTGTGTCAATCCAACTCGTTGAGGGTCTTCCTCCGTTTTAATCACCTTCTATCCTACCAAGCATGATGTCCTTCTCCAGCAAATGGTCCCTCCTGATAACATGTCCAAAGTATGTGAGACATACATAGTCTTGCAATCCTTGCTTCTAAGGAGCATTCTGGCTGTACTTCTCCCAAGATGAATTTGTTCATTCTTTTGGCTGTCCATAATATAGTCAATATTCTTTGCCAAGACCACAATGCAATTGTGTCAATTCTTCTTCAGGTCTTCCTTATTCATTGTCCGGCTTTTGCACACCTGTGAGGCAGTTGAGAGCACCATGGCTTAGGTCAGGAGCACCTTAGTCTTCAAGGTGACATTTTTGCTTCTCAACACTTTAAAGAGGTCTTTTACAGCAGATTTGTCCAATGCAATGCTTCCATGAGTGTTGATCGGGCATCCAAGTCAAAAGAAATCCTTGACAATGTCAATCTTTTCTCCGTTCGTCATGATGTGGCTTATTGGTCCAGTTGTGAGGGTTTTTTGTTTTCTTCATGTTGAGGTGTAATCCATACTTAAGGCTGTGGTCTTTGAACTTCATCAGTAAGTGCTTCAAGTCCTCTTCACTTTCAGCACCCAAGGTTGTGTCATTTAATTAATGAAGGTTGTTACCGAGTCTTCCTCCAATCCTGATGCCCTATTCTTTGTAATATAGCCCAGTTTCTTGGATTATTTGCTGAGCATACAGGTTAAATAAGTATGATGAAATATGCAACCCTAATGTGCAACTTTCCTGACTTTAAACCATGCAACATTGCCTTGTTCTGTTTGAAAGACTGCCTCTTGGTCTACATACAGGTTCCTCATGATCACAATTAATTATTTTGGAATTCCAATTCTTTGTAATCTTAGCCACAATTTATTATGATCCGCACAGCTGAATGCCTTTGCATAGCCAATAAAACACAAGTAAGCGTCTTTCTGGTATTCTCTGATTTCAGCCAGGATACATCTCACGTCAGCAAAGGTACCACTTTTACCATGTCTTCTTCTGAACCCTGCTTCAATTTCTGGCAGTTCCCTTTCAATGTAGTGCTGAAACCGGTTTTGAATAATCTTCAGCAAAATTTCACTTGTGTGTGATATTAATGATATTGCTTAATAATTATCACCTTCTTTTGGATCACCTTTCTTTAGACTAGGCATAAATATGGATCTCTTTCAGTTGGTTGGCCAGGTAGCTGTCTTCCAAATTTCTTGGCCTAGACAAGTGAGCACTTCCAGTGCTGCATCTGTTTGTTGGAACATCACAGTTGGTATTCTGTCAGTTTCTGGAGCCTTGTTTATCGCCAGTGTCTTTACTGCAGCTTGGATTTCTTCCTTCCATGTCATTAGTTCATGATCATATGCTGAAATGATTGAATGCCAACGATTCCTTTTCAGTACAGTGACTTTGTTTTCCTTCCATTTTCTTTTGATGCTTCCTGTGTCATTCAATATTTTGTCCATAGAGTCCTTCAATATTGCAACTCAAGGCTTTAAATTTTTTTCAGTTCTTTCAGCTTGAGAAATGCTGAGTGTTCTTCCCTTTTGGTTTTCTAATGCAAGGTCTTTGCACATGTTATTATAATACTTTACTTTGTCTTCTGGAGCTGCCCTTTGAAAACTTCTCTTTAGCTCTTTTACTTCATCATTTCTTCTGCTTGTTTTAGCTACCGTACGTGCAAGAGCAAGTTTCAGAGTCACTTCTGACATCCATTTTGGTCCTTTCTTTCTTTTGTCTTTTTAATGACCTCTAGCTTATGTCATGTATAATGTCCTTAATGTCATTCCACAACTAGTTTGATCTTCAATTGTAAATGTTCAATGCATCAAACGTATTTTTGACGTGGTCTGTAAATTCAGGTGGGATATATTTTTTTGTACTCAAGATTCTGCTTTGGCTCTTGTGTACTTGTTCTAATTTTTTTCAGCTCCAACTTGAACTTGCACATGAACAATTGATGGTCTGTTCCACAGTTGGCCCCTGGCCTTGTTCAGACTAGTGATACTGAGCTTTTCTGTCATCTCTTTCCCTGGGTGTAATCAATTTGCTTCCTATGTATTCCACCTGGTGAGATCCAGGTATATAGTCACCATTTATGTTGTTGAAAAAAAGGTATTTTTTTGCAATGAAGAAGTCTCTAGTCTTGCAAAATTCTATCACATGGTCTCCAGAATGGTTTTTATCACCAGGGCCATTTTTTCCAACTACCGATCCTTTTTGTTTCTGACTTTCGCATCCCACTCATCAGTAATTATCAATTCATCTTGATTGCATGTGTGATTAATTTCAGACTGCAGAAGTTGGCCAAAATCATCAATATTTTCATCTTTAGCCTTGGTGGTTAGTGCATCAGTTAGGATAATAATCATATTAACTGGTCTTCCTTGTAGTCATACGGATATTATCCTATCACAGACATGGTTGTACTTAGGATACACCCTGAAATATTCTTTTTGACAGTGAATGTGATACCGTTCCTTTTCAATTTGTCTTTCCTAACATAGTAGACCATAAGATTGTCTGATTCAAAATGGCCAAAACCAGTCCATTTCACCTCACTAATGCCTAGGATATTAATATTTATGCAGTTCCTTTCATTGTTGATGATTTCCAGTTTTCCTAGATTTATACTGCATACATTCCAAGGTCCTAATATTAATGGATGTTTGCAGCTGTTTATTCTCATTTTGAGTCATGTCACATCAGCAAATGAATGTCCCCAAAGCTTGACTCCATCCATGTCATTAAGGTCAACTCTACTTTGAGGAGGCAGCTCTTCCTTAGACATATTTTGAGTGTCTTCCAGCCTGAGGGGCTCATCTTCTGGCACTACATCAGTGTTCCACTGTTATTCATAAGTTTTTCACTGCCAGGTCCTTTTTCCTGGCCTTAGTCTGGAAGCTCAGCTGAAACCCATTGACTGTGGGTGACCCTGCTGGCATTTAAATACTAGAGACATAGCTTCCAGCATCACAGCACAAGGCAGGCCACCACAGTATGGCAAACTAAAAGATTTGTGGGGAAACGCCTGTAGTCTTCTTGTTTATTTTGATTTAACTTATACACAATACATTTTATTTATTGTTTTCATTATATACTTTGTGTTCCCTTTGTTTTATTCAGAAAGATGCCATTATATTTTTTCATGAATATAAAATATATGTAATTTAAGTATTTTTTTTCCTGCTTAAGAACACAAAATAATTTCAGTATAAAAACATCCTGTATTTTTCAGCAGTTTCTATATGTATGTGTGTATGTTGCTGTCAGTTGCCTTCTAGTTATTCCACCTCATGGGCAGTGCAAATTGTTAAGTTCAATTACTAACAAGTTTGTCAGTTCAAACTACCCTCAGGAGTAAGGCTTGATGATCTGCTTCTGAAAAAGTTAACAGTGTTAAATACCCTATTGAGTGCAGTTCTACTCTGCACAGATGGAGTTGCCATAAGATAGATAGACAGATAGATAGACAGACAGACAGACAGACAGACAGACAGACAGACAGACAGACAGACAGACAGACAGACAGACAGACAGACAGACAGACAGACAGACAGACAGACAGATAGATAGATAGATAGATAGATAGATAGATAGATAGATAGATAGATAGATAGATAGATAGATAGATAGATAGATAGATAGATAGATAGATAGATAAAGTTGGTAGATAGATGTTGATTATAGTTCATTTCAAAATTTGAGCTTGGTTCTTTTCAGAACTTTGATTTATCATCTCTACAAAGAGCTCATAGCTCCCCTTTATATATTGTTAAGGAAAATACCTGAACCAGAAAATTTTCAATTTTGCTATAATCCTGATGTGAAACACTGAAGATTATGTTAGACATTGAGAATAAAGATACAGGGACAAGCATTATCCTAATTTGTAAGTGACATCCTATGCCTGGCAAAGTCTGAGACTATTGTTTAATTAATCTGCTACATTCACTAAGCAACTACTGCTTCTGTTCTAAGCATTGCTTTAGGCCAAGCATATAAGAATCGATGTTTTAAATTCTTTTTTGAGCTAAGCTTTCCCTTTGCATTCACAGAATTTTGATGGGCAGGTTATCATTGCCCAGTCTCATGCCGCTGATAGGAAGAAGGGTAGGAGACAAAACAACATTGTGAAGATCTTTTTACACTTATGGATTTTTGTATTTCTTGGTTCTTTTCTGTTTACAGTTCATGATAAAAACTCAAGGCACAAACAATTTTTCTTCTCCTGACCTTCCTTTTCTAGTTATCAGAAAGCAGTACCACTTTTGAGATCATCAAAGAAGAAGTTCTTCAATGGACCTATGTCAGCCACAGGTAAAAATTTAAAAAAAGAAATAATAATAATGAAAGTTTCCATCCAGTCAACTCCAGCTCATGGCAACCCCATGTGTTTCAGAATAGAACTCTGCTCCGTAGAGTTTTTAATGATGAGATTTTTTTCAGAAGTTGATTGATGGGCATTTCTTATGAAGTATCTCTGGGTGGACTTGAATGTCGAATCTTTGTGTTAGCAACCAAGCATGTTAACCATTTGTGCCACCCAGGATCTTCAACAGGTAAAAATAGTGATGTTGAAAGAATAATAAAAATTAAAAGTAGAGAAGATATATTTGCTGGACTGATAGGGGAGATGAGTCTGAAGTCTAGAAACAAGCAAAAACTGGGTGATATTCATCAGATTTTTTAAAAATGAATTGATCTTAAGGCTGCGCCCAGAGAGAAAAACAAACAAGCAAAAAAAATATTACTCATTTAGGTCAGTCTCAAGGGACTCTGAGATTGTTTCAGGCTTAATATTTCTACCTCTAACTGAACATTATACTCAATTAATCTGCTCTTGTCCAGAACGAGAGAGAGATTTCAAAAGATTTTATTCTTTCTTACCGTGAAGAACTTTCTCCTTGGAGAGTACAGCACACAAATTATAAGATTAAACCTTATTTTTTGCCTCTGAAGCCCAAGCTAATATAGCAAGACCTTGCAATGTCGTATGGAGGAAAAGAGGCACAGTGAAACCAGAAAAGATAAATTATATTGACTGGAGGGAGCTTTCACAGCCCATCAACAAGCCGGGGTGAAATTTTTCTCATATAAGAGAAGTTACCAAAAAGAATAATGTCTGGTGAATTCAATGCTAGTATGGCTCAGTAAAAAAAAATAAATAAAAATAAAGCCTCAGGTTGTTAAAAGTATTGGCAATTCCAAACACTATTGAAACTAAAAGCTGTTATCCAAACTCCCTAATATCCTGGACAACTTAATTTTCTTTGTACTTTAAACATTATGCACAAGTGCTTCTGAAAAAGGTGCCTGTGAGTCTTGGTCTTTACATTTAAATGTGGGGAGATGAAATGCAAATCTTTGCTAGGGTTCTGAACCATTATCTGTATTCCAGTTTATCAAAAAACTCTAACCTCCAACCTGTCATATATGTGCTGCCAAATGATGTGTGATCTGTGGGATTCATGCTCCTGGCCCAGGTTTTGGCAGCAGCAGGAAACAGAGATGAATCTGGACTCTTTCATTCAACATCAGTAAATGAAATAAGTAAATTCTGCCATTCCACCCATCTAATCTCATTAGGATAGTTTTCTGGTTTGTAAATGTAACAACCACTCAACTGGTCATTTCTATGTTTGTCAGTGATTTCCTCTAATTGTCAATGTTAGACCTGTAGACGGAGAGAAAACTGTGAGAGCTGGAACTCAATGGACAGCCTTGTTTTTCCAGGTCTCTCAAGTTAGCCAGTGAAAACCTTATGAATAGCAGCGGAACACTGTCTGACATAGTGTTGGAAGATGGGCCCCCCAGGTTGGAAGGCACTCAAAAGGTGACTGGGGAAGAGCTGCCTCCTCAAAGTAGAGTTGACCTTAATGATGTGGATGGAGTAAAGCTTTCGGGACCTTCATTTGCTGATGTGGCATGACTCAAAATGAGAAGAAACAGCTGCAAACGTCCATTAATAATCAGAACCTAGAAAGTACGAAATATGAATTTAGGAAAATTGGAAATCGTCTAAAGTGAAATAGAACAGATAGACATCGATATCCTAGACATTAGTGAACTGAAATGGGCTGGTATTGGCCATTTTGACTCGGCCAGTCATATAGTCGACTATGCTGGGAATAAAAACTTGAAGAGGAATGGTGTTGCATTCATCGTCAGAAAGAACATTTCGAGATCTATCCTGAAATACAACACTGTCAGTGATAGGATAATATCCATACACCCACAAGGAAGGCCAGTTAATACAACTATTATTCAAATTTACACACCAACCACTAGGGCCAAGGATGAAGAAATAGAAGATTTTTATCAGCTGCTGCAGTCTGAAATTGATCGAACATGCAGTCAAGATGCATTGATAATTAGTGGTAATTGGAATGCGAAAGTTGGAAACAGAGAAGAAGGGTTGGTAGTTGGAAAATATGGCCTTGGTGATAGAAATTATGCCAGAAATTGAATTATAGAATTTTGCAAGACCAACAACTTCTTCATTGCAAATACCTTCTTTCACCAACATAAATGGTGACTATACACATGGACCTAACCAGATGGAACACACAGAAATCAAATTGACTACATCTGTGGAAAAGACGATGGAAAAGCTCATTATCATCAGTCAGAACAAGGCCAAGGGCTGACTGTGGAACAGACCATCAATTGCTCCTATGCAAGTTCAAGCTGAAACTGAAGAAAACCAGACCAAGTCCACGAGAGCCAAAATATGACCTTGAGTATATCTGACCTGAATTTAGAGACCATCTGAAGAATAGATTTGATGCATTGAACACTAGTGACCGAAGGCCAGACGAGTTGTGTAATGACATCAAGGACATCATCCATGAAGAAAGCAAGAGGTCACTGAAAAGACAGGAAAGAAAGAAAAGACCAAGATGGATGTCAGAGGAGACTCTGAAACTTGCTCTTCAGCGTCGAGGAGCTAAAGCAAAAGGAAGAACTGATGAAGTAAAAGAACTGAGCAGAAGATTTCAAAGGGCCTCTCGAGAAGACAAAGTAAAGTATTATAATGGCATGTGCAAAGAACTGGAGATGGAAAACAAAAAGGGAAGAACATGCTCAGCGTTTCTCAAGCTGAAAGAACTGAAGAAAAAATTCAAGACTCGAATTGCAATATTGAAGGATTCTATGGGGAAAATATTAAAAGACACAGGAAGCATCAAAAGAAAATGGAAGGAATACACGGAGTCATTATACCAAAAAGGATTAGTTGATGTTCAACCATTTCAAAAGGTAGCATATGATCAGGAACTATGCTACTGAAGGAAGAAGTCCAAGCTGCTCTGAAGGCATTGGCAAAAAACAAGGTTCCAGGAATGGATGGAATATCAATTGAAATGTTTCGACAAACAGATGCAGCACTGGAGGTGCTCACTAGTCTATGCCAAGAAATATGGAAGACAGCTTCCTGACCAACTAACTGGAAGAGATCTATATTTATGCCTATTCCCAAGAAAGGTGGTCCAACTGAATGTGGAAATTATAGAACAATATCATTAATATCACGCACAAGCAAAATTTTGCTAAAGATCATTCAAAAACAGCTGCAGCATTATATCGACAGGGAACTGCCAGAAAATCAGGCTGGTTTCAGAAGAGGACGTGGAACCAGGGATATCATTGATGATGTCAGATGGATCCTGGCTGAAAGCAGAGAATACCAGAAGGATGTTTACCTGTGTTTTATTGACTATGCAAAAGCATTTGACTGTGTGGATCATAACAAATTATGGATAACATTGGGAACAACGGGAATTCCAGAACATTTTATTGTGCTCATGAGGAACCTTTACATAGATCAAGAGGCAGTTGTTAGGACAGGACAAGGGAATACTGAGTGGTTTAAAGTCAGGAAAGGTGTACGTCAGAGATGTATTCTTTCACCATACCTATTCAATCTGTATGCTGAGCAAATAATCCTAGAAGCTGGACTATATGAAGAAGAACGGGGCATCAGGATTGGAGAAAGACTCATTAACAACCTGTGTTATGCAGATGACATGATCTTGCTTGCTGAAAGTGAAGAGAACTTGAAGTACTTACGAATGAAGATCAAAGACCACAGCCTTCAGTATGGATTGCACCTCAATGTAAAGAAAACAAAAATCCTCACAACTGGACCAATGAACAACATCACGATAAACAGAGAAAAGACTGAAGTTGTTAAGGATTTCATTTCACTTGGATCCACAAGCAACAGCCATGAAAACAGGAGTCAAGAAATCAAGAGATGCATTGCATTGGGTAAATGTGCTGCAAAGGACCTCTTTAAAGTGTTGAAGAGCAAAGACGTCACCTTGAAGACTAAGGTGCACCTAACCCAAGCCATGGCATTTTCAATCACATCACATGCTTGTGAAAGCTAGACAATGAATAAGGAAGATCGAAGAAGAATTGATGCCTTTGAATTGTGGTGTTGTTGAAGAATATTGAATATGCCATGGACTGCCAAAAGAATGAACAAATCTGTCTTGGAGGAAGTACAAACCAGAATGCTCCTCAGAAGCAAGGATGGTGAGACTATGTCTTACATACTTTGGACACGTTGTCAGGAGGGATCAGTCCCTGTAGAAGGATATCATGCTTGGCAAATACAGGGTCAGTGGAATAGATTAAGACCCTCAACAAGGTGGATTGACACAGTGACTACAACAATGAGCTCGAGCACAGCAATTGTAAGGATGAGTCAGGATCAGGCAGTGTTTCATTCTGTTGTGCATAGGGCCGCCATGAGTCGGAACCAAGTCAACAGTACCTAACAATAACAACAATAAGTTTTCCGCCTCTAACAGGGTGCAATCTTACCGCTTTCCTGTTGCTCGGTTTAGTGGATAATATTTGTGTTTTCCTTTTCTGACAGGTTTCTGCTTTACACAGCTTCCGGTTTTCACAGGTTTCACAGTAATTGCAATGATCCACATTTCTTGGGGCTCTATGTGTCAAAATACACTTAGGGATGGGCCTCAGACAAACCAGGCACTCAGTAAACATTAACTGATCTTTCATTGTTGCCTGATAGTGAAGTTTCTAAGTAAAGGGTGGAGCTTTGCTGGAAATTAGGATTCCGTTCCTCAAATGGTAGGTTGTAGACTAGGGTATACACTCAGGAAGTGGTTTGCAAAATCTCTGATACAACGTTTTAGCATCCACGGTAAGACCTGTAACCACTGAATTGCAGTGTTTTCTATCTTCTCTTGGACCAAGGCTCTGAGCTTTTAGTCACTAGTTAAAAACTGAGGAAAGCTAGAATTACTGTCCAATTGCTATCATATTTCTCCTAGTGTTAAAAAAAGTGAATGTGGTAAGTAATATATATTGTGCATTCTAATAACAATGTGTTGTTGTTGAGTGCCGTCGAGTCAATTTCAACTCATAGCAACCCTATAGGGCAAGAGCAGAACTGTCCCATAGGGTTTCTTAGGCTGTAATCTTCATGGGAACAGATCACCAGGTCTTTTCTCCCATGGAGCGGCTGTTGGATTCAAACCACCAAACTGTCTGTTAGCAGCCAAGCTCTTAACCATTGAGCCACCAGGACTCCTTATAATAATATATCAAAAAAAAAATCCACTGCCATCGAGTCAATTCCAACTCATAGCGACCCTATAGGACAGAGTAGAACTGCCCCATAGAGTTTCCAAGGAGCGCCTGGCAGATTTGAACTGCTGACCTTGTGGTTAGCAGCCATACCACTTAACCACTATGCTACCAGGGTTTCCATAATAATATATAGACTATAGTATATATACATATTGTTAGACATACATAAACATACATTAACAAAAAAGAAAAAAAATCTCTAATATATATGTATGTGTGTGTTTCCTAGACAATATCAGCATTAAATTCCCCAGACATTACCCTTTTTAGTACATATATATGTATGTATTATATACATATATATACACACATATGCACACATATTTACATATACGTACATATATGTGTTTCTCATATAATGATGCAGAAAACTAGCATTTGAAAATGGCAATGGAGAAAAATTACATAAAGTTGAAGTGTATTATTTAACAAATTGGTAGGATTGAAAGCAAGACAAGCATAGGTAATTTTTTTTTTCCTTTTTTGTTAACGAAATGGAGGATAAATTGAGATCACCTATTATTGGTGGTATTAGAAGCAGGTAAGTTGACAATACTAACAAATTGCCATTTGTAACTGGAATAGTTCTGAAAAATCTTGTCAGAGAACATCACTAAATTTAAATCTTTAACGAAATACTGCATGAGAAGGACTATTAACTGGTCCACTCAGAAAGATGTATAGGAGTTCCACAGGTTCAGGCAATTGAGCTCGGTTTATAAAAAGGTGAGAATGTCTTTGAGATCCTAATAGCTAACTGGACTTCCACACCGTTTTACAAGATCAATACCGAGGAAAATTGTGACCCCTTATCTACATTCACTATTTATTCTTGTAGCCAAACCTAGGCTTTTTCACATGTATTATTTGTTCTTGAGATATTTAGAATTATCTATGTTTTTAATTATATTCAAACTGAGAAAATTGTATTTCTTTTTTCAAGAAATTTCACTAACCTGTCCATGTTTATTATGTATATTTGAATGTTTGATTATGTATTTTTCTGTGTTTTTTAGTTTTCCTTTTTAGCTATCCCAAACATCATCTAAAACCAGTAACCCAAAAGGTGATGTTTATCTTTTTCCCATACGGAATACAGATAAAGTTTGTTCTTATTGATTGTCGACAATCAATTGAAGTGGTTTCTGAAATCCTCTAATCTGCACCTTGGAGCCTACTCTCTGACTGCAAAGAAATTTACTGCAGTTATGGGTCTGGTTGAATTCAGGGATGGCTGTCACAGGGGTTAGGAGGAGGAGAAAACATTCTGTTCTACAGAAAACAGAATATCTACTATATGGATGTCTGTGTGATTAATGGTGAACTTCCTGATGAAAGGGGACCAGGGTGAAGTCCATCTCTTTTATGGCTCTATTCCCACTAATCCATGACTGGTGCAGGGGATAAGTCACTTCTAACTTTTTTTTTTTTTTTAACTTAATGAAATATTCCAAAAGATTCCAGAGAATATGAAATGAGGTATTTGAAAAAAAAAATTAATATAATATTAAATTTATAAGATATAAATTAAAATGTTTAAAGGTGTTTAATTAACCCAAATTTGTCACTTAGTTAATATACTAATCAAAGTCCCCTTATAAGTAATTGTTAAGACTTGCTAGGTTTATACATAAATAAGGCTTATGATGTAACCTTAAAACCTTATGGGGAAGCTGTTTTAAGTTTATTATCTTAATGAAGTTATTATAATTTTTAATTCCACTTAAGACCAGAAAAAAATATTTTCTATGGGTCAAAACTTCCTATGGTACATTAAAAAAAAAAAAAATGATGTTAACATAATCAGGAAGAACGCACAAGGGAAAAGACGAAATGACCAAAGTTTATGCATAATTATATGTAAACAAGTGTTGAACAATGTAGCATAAACCATGAACAAGAGCCCTGAGAATAAGACAGAACAGCTACAAATTGTCTGAAAATATAAGAAGAGCTGCAGGCATTAGGCATATTATTTCACCTTGATGTATGGTCTGAGATGGCTTTTTGGCTCTTCCCAAATTAGTGGCAGATCCAGCCAGAGCTGATCATCCAGGACTGACCCCTGATTCTCATCACTTGACTTCACCTGCTGTCATGATAACATACCTCATTAGGTTGCTGCTCTTAGGTGCCTTCAAGTCCTTTCTGACTCATAGCGACCCCATGTAAAACAGAATGAAACATTGCCCAGTCCTGGGCCAGCCTCATGATCTTTGTTATGTTTAAGCCCATTGTTGCAGGCACTGTGTCAATCCATCTCATCGAGGATCTTCCTCTTTTCCGCTGACCCTCTATTTTACCAAGCATGATGTCCTTCTCCAGGGACTGGTCCCTCCTGATAACATGTCCAAAGTACCTGAGATAAAGCCTCACCATTCTCACTTCTAAAGATCATTCTGGCTGTACTTCTTCCAAGACAGATTTGTCTTTTGGCAGTCCACGGTCCATGGTATAGTCAACATTATTTACCAATACCGTAACTCAAAGGTGTCAATTCTTTGGTCTTCCTTATTGATTGCCCAGCTTTTACATGTATATAAGGCAATTGAAAACCCCAGGGCTTGGATCTGGTGCTCCTTAGACCTTAAAGTGACAGCTTAGGTTTTTAACACTTTAAAAAATCTAACGCTGGGTAGGATCTATTATAATTATGTGTATCCCATATATGTGATGACACCTTGATTGGCAATGAGAAAAAGGTGCAAGATATTATGGAAGATCTGTAACCTTCAGGAAAGCAATATTCTAAGTATCATAGAACTCTTTTCCTGAAGACAAACCTGGGTGTACAGGTGGGAAGAAGCAGAAAGGCACAGAAGCCATCAAATGCATTATAAAGTCGGAGCCAATTTAGGGCATTTCAGGCATTGATATTCAATTAAAGTAGCTTATTGAGTCATAAGGAAACCCTGGTGGCATAGTGGTTAAGCACTATGGCTGCTAACCAAAATGTTGGCAGTTTGAATCCACCAGGTGCTCCTTGGAAACCGTATGAGGTAGTTCTACCCTGTCCTATAAGGTTGCTATGAGTTAGAATTGACTCGACAGCAATAAGTATTGTATTAGATTGTATTGTGTAGTAAGTCATAGGAGTATAAATAAATTAATCCAAACCCAGACATATTGTAGTAAAAATCAAAACACAAAAGACAAAGATGACATTTGTTTTTTAATCAGAAGAGAGGAAATAATCATAAAGTAGATTGAAAATGCATCTGACAAAAGCATTCATCTGAGGTTAGAAAACAATCCCATGGTATCCTGAAAAAGTTGGAGCAAAATGGCCATCAGTCTAGAATTCAGTACCCAGTAATTTAGTGCAAAATAATGACACGTTTAAACAAAGAAAATAAAACAACAGGCATTTTCTGAAAGAATTTCTAAAGAATGCATTTCAAAAAATTGAACAAGGATAAAAGAGGAATAATACAAAAAGGAAAGATGAACAAATATACTGGGACTTCTTTTGTTATATCCAAGTAAACATTATATTGACAACACACAAAAATTGTTATTTCTCAATATTTAAAAAATGTGAAAATGAAATACAACAAAAAAGAATATGGGAAATGGGAAAGGTGTTCAGAATTACATCTTGCTATGTGCCTTTTATCCGTTGTGTGTGCAAATGGTTTGTGCTTGTCTACTAACCTAAAGTTTGCAGAAGATCATTGCAAAGCAGCAGCAGCAGTACACTGACAGGGACCAAGTTCAGAAGAGGACAAGGAACATCGTTGCTGATGTCAGATGGATGCCGGCTGAGAGCAGAGAATACCAGTAAGATGTTTACCTGTGTTTTACTGACTATGCAAATGCATTTGACTCCGTGGATCAAAACAAACTTTGGATAACATTACAAAGAATGGGAATCCCAGGACACTTACATAGATCAAGAGATAGTTGTTCGAAAGAATAAGGGGATACTAAACCAAAACCAAACCTGCTGCCCTCGAGTTGATTCCGACTCATAGGATGCTCTGTGGCTTAAAGTCAGGAAAGGTGTGTGTCAGGGTTGTATCCTTTCACCATGCTTATTCAGTCTGTATGCTAAGCAAATAATTGGAGAAGCTGGACTATACGAAGAAGAATGGGTCACAGAATTAGAGGAAGACTCACTAACAACCTTCGTTATGCAGATGACACAACCTTGCTCGCAGAAAATGAAGAGGACTTGAAGCACTTACTGATGAAGGTCAAAGACCACAACCTTTAGTATAGATTACACGTCAACATAAAGGAAACAAAAATCCTCACAACTGGACCAATACAAAACATCATGGTAAATCGAGACAAGATTGAAGTTGTCAAGGATTTCATTTTACTTGGAGCCACAATCAACACCTATGGAAGCAGCAGTCAAGAATCAAAGGACGCATTGCATTGGGCAAATCTACTGCAACAGACCTCTTTAAAGTGTTAAAAAGCAAAGATGTCACCTTGAAGACCTTAGTGCCCCTAACCCAAGCCATGGTGTTTTCAGTTAACTCATATGCATGTGAAAGCTGGAAAATGAATAAGGAAGACCAAAGAAGGATTGATTCCTTGGAATTATGGTGGTGGCAAAGAATATTGAATATACTATGGACTGCCAAAAGAACAAACAAATCTGCATTGAAATACAGCCAGAATATGCCTTAGGAGCAAGAATGGCAAGAATACATCTCGCACATTTTGGACAGGTTATCAGGAGGGATCAGTCTCTGGAAAAGGACATCATGTTTGGTAAAGTAGAAGGTCAGCTAAAAAGAGGAAGAACCTCAGTGAAATGGACTAACACGGTGGCTGCAACAATGGCCTCAAGCATAAAGATTGTGAGGGTGGTGCAGGACCGAGCAGTGTTTTGTTCTGTTGTACATGGGGTAGCTATGGGTTGGCAGTTCTAACTCACCCAGTAGTGCCATTGATGAAAGGCCTTGTGATTTGCTACCATAAAGATTACAGCTATGGAAACCGGATGGAAGATTTCTGTAACACATAGGGCCACCCTGAGTTGGAATGAACTTCACCGCAACAGGTATGGTTTTTGGCTTTAATTGGTTCCAAACCAAAAAAATTATCCCACTGCTGCCGAGTCAATTCCAACTCATAGCGACCCTATAGGCGAGTAGAACTGCCCAATAGAGTTTCCAAGGAGCATCTGGCGAATTCGAACTGCCGACCTCTTTGTTAGTAGCCGTAGCACTTAACTACTACGCCACCAGGATTTCCCTAATTGGTTAAAAAAAAAGGGATTAATTATATTAACTAATTTTAGACTTAGACAAATGAGTATATAAAAGTTAAGACTACTTAAAACACAAATAACTTATATGTTAAAACTTACAGATCAAAAAAAAAAAGGAAGTATAGGTAGATAGATAAATCCAACAGGTAAGAGAAAACTAAAATAAAAATAAATAAATACCCAAAATAAAACATGGTAAATAGAGTGTATAGAAGATGGTTGTTGTTAGGTGCTGTCTAGTAGGTCCTGACTCACAGCGACCCCATGTACAACAGAGCAAAACACTGCCAAATCCTGTGCCATCCTCACAATCTTTGCTATGTTTAGCCCATTGTTGCAGCCACTATGTCAGCCCATCTCATCGAAGGTCTTTCTCTTTTTTGCTTACCCTCTACTTTACGAAGCGTGATATTCTTCTCCAGGGACTGGTCCCTCCAGATAATATGTCCAAAGTACGTGAGACAAAATCTTGCCATTCTTGCTTCTAAGGAACATTCCTGCCGTACTTCATCCAAAACAGATTTATTCCTTCTTCTGGATATATTCAATATTCTTCAGCAATGCCATAATTCAAATGCATCAATTCTTCTTCATCCTTCCTTATTCATTGTTCAGCTTTTGGATGCATCTAAGGCAGTTGAAAAGACCATGGCTTGGTTCAGGCTCACCTTAGTGCTCAAAGCGACATCCTTGCTTTTTAACACTTTAAAAATGTCTTTTGCAGCCAATTGGCACAATGCAATATGTTGATTGATTTCTTGACTTCTTCATCTAGTCCAGCTTCTCAGACTATTTGCTCAGCATACACTTTGAATAAGTATGGTGAAAGGATACAACCCTAAAGCACACCTTTTCTGATTTTAACCTACTCAATACCTCCTCCTTCTGTTCGAATGAAAGCTTCTTGGTTTATGTACAGATTCCACATGAGCCTAGTTAAGTGTTCTGGAATTCCCATTCTTCACAATCTTATTCATAATTTGTCATGATCCACACAGTAGAATGCCTTTGCATAGTCAATAAAACAAGAGTAACTATCTTTCTGGTATTCTCTGCTTTTAGGCAAGGTCCTCCTGACAGCAATGATATCCCTTGTTCCAAATTCTCTTCTGAATTTGCCTTGAATTTCTGGCAGTTCCCTGTTGATGTACTGCTTCAACCATTTTTTAATTATCATCAGCAAAATTCAACTTCCATGTGATATTAATGGTTTTGCTCAATAATATCCACATTTTGTTGGATCACCTTGATAGAATAGATGGTAGTGCAACTGAAAATGTTGGTTCTCTGCACAGGTCCCCACATTTCCCCTTATTTTTTCATTCCCCAAAACCCACACATCTGTTCCTCCATCTGGGGCTGACTGTACTCACAGGGAGCAGGGAGTGCTTATAAATGTATGCGGGTCCTATGATCCTTTACCACAGAGCAACCCTTAAACAATGTCCAATGGGTGCATCAGTATAAAAAAATCCACCTCCTTTGCTTCTGATAAAGACAGCTCTGAGAGGTGATGTCCACTGTCTCCATGTATCCTTGAAAAGATTAAGTTAGAGTTACCCTACTTGGGACAAAGCCTCACTCTTGCTTTGCCTCCTTCCCTTCCAGGGTCTGCCCCTGAGTATCCAACCTAAGTCAAGTAGTGATAACATAAATGACAGTGTTACATTTCTTGTTAAATCAGAGAGACTTTCTGGCTGAAACAAAAAGTTTCAAAGTAAGTAAACAAAACCAAAACCTTCCCACAAGCGCAGATCTTTTATCAGGCAAACACAAACCAAAAGGAGATTGGTGTGTCAGTATTAAGAGGTAGGAAAAGAGGTGGTAAGTAAGGAAGCTTACATGATAGATGAAGAAGTTCATTACCTCATAATAAAAGAGTCATTTCACTTAAAAGATATATCATTCCTGAATCTGTATGCACCTGTTACGGGTTGAATCATGTCTCCCAAATACATGTGTTGTGAATCCTAACTCCTATACCTGTGCTAGCTATGAGTTGGAATCGTATTGACGGCAATGGGTTTTTTTAATACCTGTGGTTATAATCCCATTTGGGAATAGGTTTTCCTTCTTATGTTAATGAGACAGTGTTTGTGTAAGGTGGGTCTTGAACAATTTCTTTTGAGACATTAAAGGAGAAGATTAAGCAAGGAAGCAGAAATAGTGGAAGACAGATGCCACACTACATGAGGAGTGCCAGGGAACTGAGGAACAAGGACCCTCCCCAGAACGACAGAGAGAGAAAGCCTTCTGTAGCTGGTGCCCTGAATTCGGGTCTCTAGCCTCCTAAAGAGTGAGAAAATAAATTTCTATTAAAGCCACTCACTTGTGTTTCTGTTGTGGTCGCACTAGATAACTAAGTCAGCACCTAACAAAAACTATAAAAAACAGAACATTAAAATAAATACAAGAATAAGCAAATAAATTTATAATCATAGTGTATATTTTCATGTAACTTTCTCAGAAATTGATAAACCAAATAGACAAAAAAAAAAAAAAAAGGAAGGATGCAGAAATTTTGAACAACATAATTACCAATCACGTTAAAACGGAACCTAGAGTGTCGTTGTTGTCGTTAGGTGCTGTGGGGTCAGCTCTGACTCTTAGCCGCCCCACGCACAACGGAACGAAGCACCCCTGGGTCCTTGCCATGCTGGCAATCGTTATGCTTGAACACGTTGTTGCTGCTACTGTGTCAGTCCATCTCATTTGGGGTGTCCCTCCTTTTCACTGACTTTTTTTTACCTATACTTAGGAGCCCTGATGGCCCACTCTTAAGCATTTAATGACTAACCAAAATGTCAGCGGTTCAAATCCACCAGCCCCACTCTGGGAGAAAGATGGGGCAGTCTGCTTCCATTAAGATTACAGCCTTGGACACCCTATAGAGCAGTTCTACTCTGTCCTGTAAGGTTGCTATCATTCAGAACAGACTTGATGGCAACAGGTTTTGTTTTTTGGTATACTCAGTAATTAGAGAATAACATTTTTTTTTCAAATACATAATAAACATACACAAAAGTTGAACATACTATAGCCTGCAAAATGTATTTCAAACAATTATCAAGTTGCATATATTATACTGACCAGAATCATGTGTTATACTGAGTCAGAATCAACTTAACGACAACAGGTTTTTGTTTTTTAATTTTTGGACTGACCACTTAATAAAATTACAAACTGATACTGAAAAGATAGCCAAAATCCCCTGTATTTTTGTTAATACAAAAATGCACTTTTTAATTGGCAGTATATCAAAGTTGAAATGATACTTGATAGTAAAAATTTGGAAAAAAAAATGTGCTCACACTACAACTTGGTAGGTAAACTATTATTATTCCATTTCACGTCCAATGAAGTTGAAAACTAGGAACATACTTCGGTGTTCTTCCCAAGGATATACTGCTAAATAAATGTCAAAACCAGTAACTACAATCTGATCTTTTGATATTGAAACTGTGCTCTTTTTAGTGTTATTATAACTCTGCCCCTAAAACAGCTAGTGTGACCAATGATAAACTAAAACCCAAACCCAGTGCCGTCAAGTCGATTCCGACCCATAGCGACTGTATAGGACAGAGTGGAACTGCCCCATAGAGTTGCCAAGGAGCGCCTGGCAGATTCGAACTGCCAACCCTTTGGTTAGCAGCTGTAGCACTTAACCACTATGCCACCAGGGTTTCCTGACCAATGATATTAACAAATATTTCATTTTATCTAATGAAGTTTTGTTGCTAGGCACGACAGAGTCATTTTTTGACTCAGGGCGACCCCTCGTGTTACAGAGTAGAACTGCCCCATAGGGTTTTCTTGGCTGTAATCTTTACAGAGCAGATCACCAGGTGTTTCTCCTGTGGGTTCAAACCGCCAGTCTTTCTGTTTGCAGCCAAGCACGTAGCCATTTGTGCCACCAGGGCTCCTTCTGTAAACTGATAACACCTGTACCCAAAATCTTGGGGTTTTGCCTGTTTCATCATAGCAAATAAGGGCAAGTTTGAAAATCTTCCTTCATCCTTGAATTACTAGGAGATCATGGTTTTTTTGTGTATATAAGGTACAGTCTTACAAGGAGTTCCTGGTTGATGTACACGGTTGAAGTGCTTGCCTAGAAGTTAGAGTTCATCTAGAGGGTCTGTAGAAGAAATGCCTGGTCATCTGCTTGCAAAAAATCAACTGCTGAACACATTAGGGAGCACTCTGACACACATGGTTCAGAGCTGACTGGACAGCAGCTGGTGGTGGTGTGGTGATTTATAAAAACTGGATAGTGTGTTATTATGTGTGTGATGTGTAAGGTTGTATGTCAACTTGGCTGGGCCATGATTTTCAGTGGTTTGGCAGTCGTATGATGTTGTGATCACCCCCATGGTGGGATCTGCTGTGAGTAGCCAATCAGTTGGTGAGTTTCCTTGGGTGTGTGGCTTCCATCAAAGGTAAGCAGACCTTCTGGTAAGGTTCAGGAGCTCTTCACTCACACTGGACCCTGCAGCTAGCTCCTGTTCGTCTGTCCTCTGGTTCTTGGGTCCTGAGATAGCAGCTTATCTGCCACCTTGCCTGCTAATCTGGGGATTTTTTGATCTTCATGGCCTATGAGCAAGTGTTCTGCTATTTGACCTGATGATCTTGGGTTTGCCAGCCCCTGTGACTACGTGAATCAGGAGAAGCCTCTACCCTGGCCCAGACTTGGAATGTTCTGGCATCTACAACTGCATGAGACATTTCCTTGATATAAATCTTTCTATATA
Organism: Elephas maximus indicus; assembly: GCF_024166365.1. NCBI lineage: Eukaryota > Metazoa > Chordata > Mammalia > Proboscidea > Elephantidae > Elephas > Elephas maximus. Next base: position 7,776,169 of record NC_064820.1, on the reverse strand, counting down.
TAAACCCTGGTGGTGTAATGGCTAAGAGCTACAGCTGCTAATCAAAAGGTCAGCAGTTCAAATCCACCAGGTGCTTTTTGAGAACTGTATGGGGCTGTAGGATCACTATGAGTTGGAATCAACTCAACTGCAATGGGTTTGGTTTTAGTTTTATATGTATTTACATGCTTTACTGGTTTTGCTTCGCTAGGGAACTCAGCCTAAGACAATGTGTTTATGATTGTGAGGCGTAGCGACCATCATTCCAAGTAAACCATTTTCCTTGGTAAGTTTCTATTCACATCAAACAGGACTGATTCTGTATAAATGCCTGCTCCTCGTCCCCTTTTGCATGTCCAATAGATGGTTCAAAACAAATACACCCAAAGACAAACTCAGGATTTCTTGCCCCTCTCCACCATCCTATTCTGCCTTTTCTCTTTTGCCACCACCACAAGTTCCTGTCAAATTGACCACAGCTCATGGTGATCCCATGCGAGTCAGAGTAGGACTGTGTTCTACAGTGTTTTCAACGGTTGATTTTTTTAGGAAGTAGACTGCCAGATGGTTCCTGTGGGGCAGCTGTGGGTGAACTCGAACTTCCAATCTCTCCGTTGGCAGATGAGTACATTAGCCATTTGTACCACCCAAGTACTCCTATAGATGGCAATTCTTTATTTTTTTTTTTTTCCTTTTTTTTAATAACAGCAATTTATTCTCTCACGGTTCTGGAGGCTAGAAGTTCAAAGTCAAAGTGTCAGCAGAGTCCCACCCTCTCATGTTGCTGTCTCCTTCACCAGTGAATCCTCACCCCGACCTCCTCCTCGTTGACTTGGCAGCTGAATCTGGATGGCAGCACCTGCATGCTCCTGTTTCTGGGCTTTGCACTGGTGTAGTTTCCTGATACCCTCCACCCCTATTTATCAGGCTGACCCTCTCACCCTCAAGATATTCTAGAATGTCTCCCTCCCAAACACTCCCACTTTGACCACACTGATTCAATTGAAATCTGCCCACCCCTCCATAGGCTCTGCTAAGCACCCATACTCAGCCCTCCTGTCTTTTTCTTCATTTCACTTAGCAAACTCTAACATGCATTAAATGTCTCTGGTTGTGCAAACGGTTTATCCTTCACTGATAACCTAAAGTTTGGTTAGAAAAGCCTTGGCAATCTGCTTCTGAAAAGATTACAGCCGAGAAAACCCTATACACTGCAACACCTGGGTCACCAAGAGTCAGAAGTGACTCAACAGCAATGAGTTTGGTTTTCCTTAGTAACTTACACTAAGATTTATTTATTCATATTGTTGACTGCTTACTTTCTGTCAGCCCTGATGAAAGACAGAAGCCGTTATTCAGTATTTAAAAATGCAGAGCTGATAATTTGAAATGGTGGCCTAGGCCCTACACATTACACCAGCTTTTAACTAAAAAAAAAAACCAAGCAATTCCCCAAGTATTAGTCGCAGTCATTACAATCAATGTACTCAACATTCTCCTGGTCTCCTGAGTCTCCTACAGACTCTGTGTTGCTTATGCCATGGAAAAGACACATTGCTACTTAAGTCTTTCTTAAATTCAGTACAATGATTAGTCTATTACTTATAATTTCTATTGTATTAATAAAATATTTCAAAGTAACATTCTTTTTATACTAAGTTAATATAAACAGTTGCATTTTATCTATTTGTTTTGTGGTTGTTGCTGTTAGATGCCCTCAAGTCAGTTCTGACTCATAACAACCCAGTGTACACAAAAATGAAACATGGCCCGGCCCTGAATTATCCTAACAATTGTTGCTTTGTTTGAGTCCATTGTTGGAGCCACTGTGTCAATCCATCTTCTCTAGGGCCTTCCTCTTTTTCGCTGACCCTCTGCTTTACCAAGCATGATGTCCTTCTCCAGGGACTAGTCCCTCATGATAACATGTCAAAAAACATGAGAGAAAGTCTGGCTGTTCTCAATTCTAAGGAGCATCCTTCCAAGGCGGATTTGTTCATTCTTCCGACAGTCCATGGTATATTCAATATTCTTCAACAATACCATAATTCAAAGCATCATTTTTTCTTTAGTCCTCCTTATTCATTGTCCAGCTTTTGCATGCATATGAGACAATTGAAAAGACCATGGCTTGGGTCAAGCACAGCTTAGTCCTCAAAGTGAAATCTTTGCTCTTTAACCCTTTAAAGAGGTCTTTTGAGAAGGTTTGCCCAATATAATGAGTCATGTGATTTCCTGGCTGCTGCTTTGATGGGCGTTAATTGTGCATCCAAGTAAAATGAAATCCTTGACAACTTCAATCTTTTTTCTGTTTATCATGATGTCGCTTGCTGGTCCAGTTGTGAGGACTTTCCTTTCTGTTGAGGTGTAATTCTACTGAAGGCTGTAGTCTTTGATCTTCATCAGTAAGTGCTTCAAGTCCTCTTCACTTTCACTGAGCAAGGTTGTGTCACCTGCATAACTCATATTGTTAATGAGTCTTCCTCCAATCCTGATTCTATGTTCTTCATATAGGCCAGTTTCTCAGTTTATTCACCCAGCATACAGATTGAATAATATGGGGAAAGGAAACAACCCTGATGCACACCTTTCCTGATTTTAAAGCAACCTATTTGCTTAGTGACATTTTAATAGAATTCGTCCAACCAATTTATTAATTTTCACCTCATTTGCTTAAGTAAAGGAAGATCTAGGCATACTTTTTTCACAAAATAATTATTAAAAGTAGAGGTATAAGTAACTTCATGCCTGAAGCCTCTTGGAAGGAACGGTGTTACTGTACTCAATGTCACATCGGTAGCTACAATGTGGGATGTGGTATACACAGAGTGAATCACAGTAAGAGGTTAGAGAGTAGAAGGAGACAGCTATATATCTTCTGTGCTTCTTTTTAAATATCCATTTTTCATTTCAGAGTTACTCATTCCCTTAGGTGCAGTATGAACTTAAAAGCAACCTAGATTCTTCATAGGACTTTTAGAGTATATGATAGATCAATAATTTGTTGGTTTGTTTATGAAATATGCCAACTTACTAGGACAGAGTCATTTTTAAGAGGAAGCCAAGATCAATATATATGTGCATAGATTTATGGGTGTTTTTGTTACAATCAGAATAAGTCTGTTTAAAGAACTCTAAACAGCAAGGCTGGCTGTTTTTAGTGTGATCTATTGGCTCATGGGTGCCACTTCAATTTCAGACGCTAAAAATACCATGTCGCAGACTTTCATCCTGATAAACTCTCCTTGAATGTAATTAATTTTAACAGTCAGATTTTAAAGTTACGGACAAATAACAACCCAGCTGTAGCTTAATGGCATAATCTCTAGGATTCACTTCCTTTCTTAGGAATGTCAATTAATCGTTCAGGCCAGTGGGTTTTAGAGATGCAGCCTTCTGAATTTCCACACAGCATTTTTTTCCCTTCAGAGAATTAAAGTAAGGGAACTGAGATTTATGACTTTAAATATATGTTACTAGTTAAATATCAAACCATGGATGTGCTACCATGTTACCCGGCATTCGTCCCTTTCTTCATATAGTGACAACCATCTCAGCAAAGCTACCATGAGCAGTGTGGATGGCCAGAGACAGAAGTCACAAGTGGGTGACTTAATTCTGTTTATTAATTTTAGTGATACATTCATTATGCTAAACATAACTCATTGGTCTATTGAACATTGCATAATTAGCCCAACAAATTGATTGGCAAGTTGAAGAAATGGGACAAGAAATATTTTGATACAGCAGTAGCATTTTCATACACCTCCTATGAACAAAAGGGGGATTTGAGGGCAGTGGAGCAAGGCTAACATTCCCAAGCTAAAAGTTTGGGAATGTGGTGGTTATCTTCAGCTTACTGGCTGTTTGATTTTTGTTCATCTGTTTGTTTTATTGTAGTAAATATATGTAGGTATACACATATACATATACACATATATATGTATACACATATATACATACATATACATACACATACATATATATATATACATATAAAACCTGTTGTCGTCGAGTCGATTGCAACTCATAGCAACCCTATAGGACAGAGTAGAACTGTCCCACAGAGTTTCCAAGGAGCTCCTGGCGGATTTGAACTGCCGACCCTTTGGTTAGCAGCTGAGCTCTTAACCACTCCGCCACGAGGGCTTTTATATATATACATACACATATACATATAAAAGCCCTGGTGGTGGAGTGGTTAAGTGCTATGGCTGCTAACCAAAAAAAGTCAGCAGTTCAAATCCACCAGCTGCTACTTGGAAATCCTATGAGGCAGTTCTACTCTGTCCTATAGGATCTCTGTGAGTTGGAATTGACTCAAAGGTTTGGTTTTTTGGTTTATATATATATGCACATATATACAAAACATACCATTTGCCATTTCAATGTTTTTCACACATACAATTCAATGATGCCGATTATGTCAACTATTTTGTGCAACCATCACTAATTTTCATTACGTACTCTTACCCGGGAATCTCGCTTACAAGGTATAAATGATTTAGCCTTCCTCACCATACTCTACTTCCAACCCCATATAAACTGCTGGGCACTAAGGTAAACGACAGCTTCAACTCACTTTTAAATTTATCACTATTTCAAAAAAGAAGGACTATTGTCTTTAATGCCCCAAAAACGATTGTGAGTAGTTAAAACTGTGAAAACAAATGGAGTCTATGGAATCAAGGCTATTTTACCCACCATGATGCTAAAAAAAAAAAAAAAAAAATTCTTACTCCTCTTTCTTTATATTCCCACTGATTTGATAAAGGACCAGTTTTACCAACTAGACCAGTCCCTTTGGCCCAGGTAAACACACTTGCTCCATTTGTGGGGGTATGTGAGGAAGGGCTTTTAGAGTTTCCTCTCTCTGGCCAGTGACCCTGGTGGCATAGTGGTTAAGTGCTGTGGCTGCTAACCAAGAGGTCAGCAGTTTGAATCTGCCAGGCGCTCCTTGGAAGCGCTATGGGGGCAATTCTACTCTGTCCTATAGGGTCGCTATGAGTCGGAATCAACTCGACGGCGTTGGGTGTGGTTTTGGGTTTGGCCAGTGACCTGAGCTTCCACTGTTCTGTATGGGTCGTAGGGTGAACTCTAGTCATACAGTTCCTCTAAAAACAAGTCAAGCTAAAAGAGTGATCTACTCTCTAACATCAGAAAACTAAGGTGCAAACATACAGCAATCAGTGGTGAGTACAGTCTATGTTGTGTGGACATAAGGGACACAGTGCATCACAGGCTTCCTCCTAACACAATCCCATTTTACCTGTCTCTCCACATCCCTCGATACTTGTAACCCTCACTGCATACAGTAGCAGGACCTTCTCTTGTTACTCTGATATGCCTACCTGTTCCACAGTGCTCACTAATCAAGAAGTTCTAATCAAGAAGGCATCTTTTAATTCCCCCTTACCAATACCTATCTCCTTGGTTACTACAATTAACCTTGATCCCAGCTTCTCTGGGCTCCTGCAATACAGATTTTAATGCAAAATATCATACGTTATTATATTCTTATACATTATATGTTAAACCCAAACCCAGTGCCGACTATATGTTAACTGGGTCATATTTTGATTCCACCACAAAATTGAAAGTCCTCTAAAGGAGGAGTCTTTCCTTAAGCTTAAGTTTGAGAGGCAGGGACATAAAAGAGAACTGGTTGCTTCTTCAAGCAATTGTGTCGGGTGGGTCGGAAAAACAATCCTTGAGAGAAAGGAAAACCTACCAGTGAGACAGCTATACCAGGAATTAAATGGAAACTTTTGTGTTTGGGAGAAGAGAAGGCAGGTAGTAATAGGCTGTTAGGTGCTGTCCAGTCGGTTCTAGCTCATAGTGACCCCATGCACCACAGAACTAAACACTGCCCAGCTCTGTGCCGTGCTCACAATCGTTGTTATGCTTGAGCCCATTGTTACAGCCACTGTGTCAATCCAACTTTTTTCTTTCTTTTTTTTTTAACCAAGCACGTTGTCCTCCTCCAGGGACTGATCCTTCCTGACAACATGTCCACAGGATATAAGACACAGTCGCAGCATCCTTGCCTCTAAGGAGCATTCCAGTTGTACTTCTAAGACAGATTTGTTCACCCTTTTGGCAGTCCAAGGTGTATTCAATATTCTTCTTCAACACCACAGTTCAAAGGCATCAATTATTCTTGGGTCTTCCTTATTCATTGTCCACCTTTCACACGCTATGATGTGATTGAAAATACCATGGCTTGGGTTAGGCCAACCATAGTTTTCAAGGTGACTCTTTGCTATTCAACACTTTAAAGAGGTCCTTTGCAGCAGATTTGCCCAATGTAAGTTGTCTTTTGATTTCTTGACTGCTGCTTCCATAGGTGTTGATTGTGGAGGATCCAAGTAAAATGAAATCCTTGACAACTTCAATCTTTTCCCCATTAATCATGATACTGCTCATTGGTCCAGTTTTGAGGGTTTTTGTTTTCTTTATGCTGAGGTGTAATCCATACTGAAGGCTGTGGTCTTTGAACTTCATCAGTAAGTGCTTTAAGTCCTCTTCACTTTCAGCAAGCAAGGTTGTGTCATCTGCATAACTCAGATTGTTAATGAGTCTTTCTCCAATCCTGATGCCCCATTTGTCTACAAATAGACCAGCTTCTTGGATTAATAATAGACTAAGTGACAATTGGCAAAATAATTCTGTTATGAAAACATTCTGCATCCCACTTTGAAGTGTGGCGTCTGGGGTCTTAAATGCTAACAAGCGGCCAACTAAGATGCATCAATCGGTCTCAACCCACCTGGATCAAAGCAGAATGAAGAACACTAAGGTCACACGACAACTATGAGCCCAAGAGACAGAAAGGGCCACAGGAACCAGAGACTTACATCATCCTGAGACCAGAAGAACTAGATGGTGCCCGGCCACAACCGATGACTGCCCTGACAGGGAGCACAACAGAGAACCCCTGAGGGAGTGGGAGAACAGTGGGATGCAGACCCCAAATTCTCATAAAAAGACCAGACTTAATGGTCTGACTGAGACTAGAAGAATCCCGGCGGTCATGGTCCCCAAACCTTCTGTTGGCCCAGGACAGGAACCATTCCCGAAGACAACTCATCAGACATGGAAGGGACTGGACAACGGGTTGGAGAGATGCTGATGAAGAGTGAGCTACTTGTATCAGGTGGACATTTGAGACTGTGTTGGCATCTCCTGTCTGGAGGGGAGATGGGAGGGTAGAGAGTGTTAGAAACTGGCAAAACCGTCATGAAAGGAGAGACTGGAAGGAGGGAGCGGGCTGACTCATTAGGGGGAGAGTAAGTGGAAGTATGGAGTAAGGTGTATATAAGATTATATGTGACAGACTGACTTGACTTGTAAACTTTCACTTAGAGCACAATAAAAATTATTAAAAAAAAAACCTAAAAAAAAATAATAGACTAAGTGAATAGGAAAAAAAAAAAAAGAAGTGATTAAGAATATAAGGATGTTTCACAAATGATTTTTAGCTAATGATAAATCCGGAGCTCTGGTGGCATAGTAGTTAAGAGTTTGGCTGCTAACCATAAGGTCTAATAATATGTAGAATACCCAATGTTGCTGTTGTGAGCTGTCTTCAAGTCAGTTCCTACTCTTGGCAAGCCCATGTGTGTCAGAGAACTGTGCTACATAGGGTTTCCAATGGCTGATTTTTAGGAAGTAGACCTTTCTTTCAAGGTACCTCTGGGTAGACTTTAACCTTCAACTTTTCTGCTAGTAGTTGAGCACTTAACCATTTGTACCCACACCTGCTAAATAAGCAAAGATGTGCAGTTACTGTAAGATTCACTCTAGATAGGAAATGTTCACTATATTAAGTGTCTTCTCCTCTGACCAAAGCTCAGCTCCTCTCTGAATTTTGAGGAAGCACACAACTTGAGTCAGAAGTCATAGAGTGCAGGGTTTTCTGTTCTGAGTCCAAATTCAGGTTGTGGAATACAGATTGAGGTGAATCCTGAGAGGAGCCTTGGAATAGGACTCCACGGCTCTCCCATTACCCTGCTCTTCCCCTGCTGCTCTGGGTAAGCACCAGACCCACACATTGGATGTGGAAACAATGTTTGGAGAGGAAGGCTTGGACCTGAGTTCCTCCCACACTCTTGCAGGAAGTAAATATCGGGAATGTTGCCTAACTTTCATAAACCACGGTTTCCTCAGAGGCCATGTTGTTGTTAGTTGCTGTCCAGTCAATGCTGACTCATGGCCACCCCATGTACAACAAAACAAAATGTTGGTTATGATCATTGGTATGGTTGAATTCATTGTTGCATCCACTGTGTATTATGAGTGCCTTACAACCTAGGGGGTTCATCTTCCAGCACAATATCAAACAATATCCTGTTGTGATATATACAACTTCCACTGGCTAATATTTGAAAGTAGATTGCCAGGCCTTTTTTCCTAGTCTGACTCAGTCTGGAAACTCTGTTGAAACCTGTCCACCCTGGGTGACCCTGCTGATACTTGAAATACTGGTAGCATAGCTTCCAGCATCACAGAAACACACATGCCACCTATGTATAACAAACTGACACACAGGTGGTAGATAAGCCATATACCAAAAAACCAAACCCGCTGCCGTCGAGTCGATTCCAACTCATAGTGACCCTGTTGGGCAGAGTAGAACTGCCCTGTAGAGTTTCCAAGGAGCACCTGGCGGATTCGAACTGCTGACCTTTTGGTTAGCAGCCATAGCACTTAACCACTACGCCACCAGGGTTTCCTGATCAACCACATAGGAATGATAATAATAACTGCCTCATAAGAACATTACAAATAATAAATGAAATCAGACCTGTACTGGAAAGCATCTCTGTTAATGATGATTGATTCATCTTTAAAATTAATGTAAGAATTGTCTAGTTATCTGATGCTGAGGATTCAGGCTATCTTGAGAGAAAAGAGAAGTCGTTAAAAGTTGGTAAAAGTCATTAAAAGGTATTTGAGTTGCAATCTTTTAAGAACTATCTATATGTGATCAAACTGACAATAGCAACTCAAAAGATTAGGTAGGAATCTTTGGAGGCAGTGAGTTTGTGTTAAAGGGGGAGGAACAATTTGGGAAAGGAGGATGAGAATGGTTGCACAACTAGAAGAATGTCATCGATGTCACTGAACTGTCTATGTAAAAACTGTTGAATTGGCTCACGTTTTGCTGTGCATTTTCTCAACAACAACAAAAGGTGTTGAGCAGGGGAGTGCCATGAACCAGATCCCAACGATACAGTGGGAAGACTGTGTCAGCGGATGAAAACAGCAGTAACGACAACAACAATACACCTACTCAGCACTTTTCAACTCTCTCCTTAGCTATCATTTTGCATTTGGGACAATAGAAAAAAAAAATCTACTCACCACTGTTTTGTGCATTAATGTGGAGCCAAGGCAAGAGGGGAGGAGGAGGAGGAGGGTGGCGAGGTTTGTGGGAGGGAGTGTGGCTGCCTGGACCACTGTTGGTTTGTGTTACCCAGGTGAGGAGGAAGAACCAGGATCAGCCACAGCAAGCACACAGCAAGCACTGAGCCAGCGGCTGATGGGCAGCAGATAGGATGGCTGGACCCTGAGGAGGTGGTGGGATCCAGGGCTACAGGAGTGGGGCAAGGGACTCAGAAGTCTCTTCTTCCAAAGTGGCCTCTCTGCCACCTCCATGCCCTCTCCTGGGGCCACGTGGCTGGGCCTCACTGGCTTCCAGGCCTGGGAGCCACCCCTTGCCTAGGTCCATCTCCCAGGCCAGTAGCACAGAAAAGTGGAGAGGTGAGGCACCTGGGTCCCCACAGAGGCCTGATGAGTGGCCAGGTGATGTTGGGCCCCGGCTGCTTTGGAGGCAGCGGGCAACACCATTCCACCCCCAGCACCACCCCCAACTTCTGTGGGCTCTGGGGTGGTCCAGAAGGCATGGCGAGGAAGGGGGGTCCACCATGCCATGCCCATCCCGAGACAAGATGAGGGCACCCGACAGGCAGTGAGCCAAGGGGTGGGGGGCAATGTCTAGCACCGAAGCATAACTCTGATTTTCACATAACGACCTGATCTTTGGAACCCAACCATGTCTACAAGTGAGAAGTGGGTGCAATAACACCAGCTAGCAAGTGTAGCTTTGTACTTGTCACACTATTACAGGTAATCATTTTTCTGCATTATTTCATTTGATCTTTCAAATGAGTAAGCTCCACGGCTCTTCCTTTTCACTGCCTTAAGGGAACTCTGCCACAATTCCTGGCACTGAGTGAGGACCTTCCCACATGCAGGCTGGTGAAACCCTCACCGTTCTTGCATCTCATCATGGCTATTAGATTGGACTTTGTGGTGCCCAACTACAGCTGTTTCTCGGCTGTACTCTCAGTGTGTCTGTGAGTTGAATGGGTATAGATTTTGGTGAAGCAACATGACCATCAGCACCACCTGGGTAATAAATACAATGCTGCATTTATAGGGGAAGGTTAAAAATTAAGGATTAAATTCTATAAAATATTGATAAAGAGCACTCAGTAGGTGTCGACTCTGCCAGTTGCATTCTTATGTAATTAAATGAGTATGTAAACAGTGAGTGAAATAGAATAGTAAATGGGAGATTGAAAGTTAGTGAGGAGAAAATATGCATATGGTGCCATGGGAGCCACCACCTGTTATCAGTTTGTGGTACTGTGGTGGCTTGTGTGTTGCTACAATGCGTGAAACTATGCCACTGGTATTTCAAATACCAGCAGGGTCACCCAATGTAGACAGAGTTCAACAGCACTTCCAGACTAAGAGAGACTAGGAAGAAAGGCCTGACAATCTACTTCTAAAATCAGACAATGAAAGCTAGATGAATCACAACAGAATTTTGCCCAATATAGTGCTAAGAGTTGAGCCCCTAGGTTTGAGTGAAGATACTCAAAATACACAGTGGCTACAACAACAGTCTTGAGCATATCAATGAGCATGATATTGTTGCAGGACCTGACAACATTCTGTGCATTGTACCTGAGGTCACCGTGACTGGGAGCTAAGTCAATGCAACAAACAGTAACAAATTAATGTATATTGTCAAAGGCCTTCCTTCTTGGCAAAAAATAAACTCAAGTGCTAGCAACTCATCCCTCTCGTGAGGACTTGTGGGAACAGAGTAAAGAGAGGGCTAACTGGTATCTAACTGAATTTTTACTTGTTTTATTCTAAGACATATTAGAAGGCCTGAAAAGATGAACAATATGGGTCCTACCTAAGGGATGAAAATAGGCCATGTTAATGGTGAAAATAGTTAAAATCATTTACCAAGTGTAAATCTTAACAGTAAAATAGTTATTTTTATTCAAGATGTGGATGAAATTTATTTACAAAACACATCTTAGGTGAGTAATTCAAACTTTAAATAGTTATATTTTTTAAATGTTATTTCGCTCCTACAGACTGTTAAATTCACTAACCCAAACCCAATGTCATCAAGTCAATTTTGACCCATAGGGACACTATAGGACAGAATGGAGCTACCCCATAGGGTTTCCAAGGCTGTAAATCCTTACAGAAGCTGACTGCCACATCCTTCTCCTGTGGAGTGTCTGGTGGGTTGAAACCTCAGGCCTTTAGATCAGTAGCTAAGTGCCTTGACCCCTGCGCCACCAGGGCTGCTTAAATTCACCACAGGCTATTAAAAAAATCATCTAAATCACTTTTTTTAAAAAAAAGTAATCAAAGAATAACAACACTTAAATGTGGCCTTTCAAGAGTGTGCCTAGAGCACTGTGGAATTGTTTTGTGAGGTCTTTTCAATCAGGGGTAGTGATTTTTTTTTTTTTTTTTTTTTGGTGTGATGTCAACATGGACAAAAATAAAGTTGTACCTAAACTCTATCTCAGTTCCGCTGGGAGTTGAAGGGATAAGGTGTGTTCTGATGTCAAAGAGATTTTGCACAGCATTTCACCATAAGGTTCTGCGTTAAATCAAGTTTAGTTTGATAACGTAAAACTATAATTTACTCTTAGAAATCCCCTTTCCTTTTGAGATATTTAGCACAGTCATGATAGGAAAAGATCTATTGTACAGGTGGAAAGGACAAAGAAACATGTAAAAATAAACTTTTAAATGTATACATTTTCCTCCAAAGAGAAACTATCCAGGGCCACCAATGGGTGTCATTTAGAGTACCTGTTCACAAATTGTTCTGGGATGTTTGTTGGTCCCCAATGTCCCTCTAGGTGACCCTCAGGCTAATCTCATGTAGTATTGATGCTTATAATATGAAAATGTCTATATTTCAGTTCCTGGAATGGATGGCTTATGAATAATGTATAATATTTAATAAAACCAGGCATTTCCTCATTAATGTCACTTCAAAAGTAGAATGGATCTTTCCCTTAAATCTGGCATTTTTGGGTCATGTACTGGATAAAACTGGGTAGATAGGTATATATTCTTTTGTCCTATGAGAGAGAGATTTCTGATCCAGTGAATTTGATAATTCATTTTCCAAAGATTGTAAACATTAACCTGATTTAATTTCAGATAAAATTCTTTTGCATTTATTATTTACTTAGCAGTATTTTTGTTTTTTTATTACATACAATGCCTATAAACAAAATGATTTCAAGAAATATGAAAAGTCCTTTGCAAAATGGAAAAGGTAAATTAGGATACAGAGTACAGGGCTGCTGATTAATACATATTTGTTAAAGTGAGCTTTCTTGTGGCAATCATTTGCTTTGGATATAGTGATTGTTTGGTATGGAATAATAATACCAGAAGAAAATTACCATTGGCCAGTGATACTACTTGTCAGTCTATGCTCAGATCTCAAATTACCTAAATTACCTAAGAAGTGTATGATTGCCTGTGGTGCAGTGAATCACTTTTATATGGCCTTTCTAGTCATAGCACTCCCACAAACTGATTAGCTGAGACTATAAAAATTCAGTGAGTTATGGTCTAACAGGAGAATTGGTCAGTTCATGGTCCTGGTGGGAGAATCGTGCCTTGAAATCGATGAGAAGTATGCTTACATAAGGGTTAATTCTACAGAGGTTGGGGGAAACCTCACTACCATCAAAAAGAAGAGTCTGGAACAGAGCTAGTCCTTCGGACAGAGGACCTGGAGTACCTGCGATGAGAATGTCCTAGACCCACAGTTATCTGCCTTTTCTGAACATTGAAGACAGCGCCAGATGATGAGACAGTGGTGGTGGGCTTGCTGGCCCATGGAGTAACAGTTGAGCACCTTTAGGCAAGAGGCTTGCTGGTGAAGCTAAAAGAACGGTAACACTTGCATGTACAAGGCAGAGGCCCAAGTGTGCCCTTCACAGGGGTTGCCTTGGAGAATTCTGTGCAGGAGCCTTCCTACAGCAGGGCAGAACTGCATGCCTCTGGGCAACAGGTTTGCCAGTGGAGCTAAAAGACCTGTAATGCTTGCTTGTGCAGGGCAAGAGAGGCCAGAGTGTGCTCCATGCAGGAGTTGTATGTCACCTCCCTGGGCAGTGGGGTCCCAGGTAGCGTACCAGCAAGAAGACCTGCAGGCACAGGTAGCTTGGCAGGAGCCAACAGCAGAGGCTATCAAGGTTCAACAGCAGAGCAGAAGCCTCAGGCAGTGTGGTGATAACTGGAGGCAGTGGTGACATACGTGAACACAGCATCGGACGTCTGGCTTGAACCATGGCACACATGTCCTGTGGCATAAGAAGAAGAAGAAAAAAAAACCAAACCCATCGCCGTCAAGTCAGATCTGACTCATAGTGATCCTATAGGACAGAGTAGAACTGCCCCCATAGAGGTTCCAAGGAGTGCCTGGTCGATTTGAACTGCTGACCTTTTGGTTAGCAGCCCTAGAATTTAACCACTATGCCACCAGGGTTTCCCTGACATAAGAAGGGACCTGAATAATTTGGGGAATGGTAAGTGGTTCCCCTTTTAAGAATCTGTTATTGTTTATTGATTACTGTCTCTAAATAATAACTTTCACTTTTCCAACTCTGTAATTTTCTTGTGTGTCCAGCTCTATTAGAAATGGTTGACGCCAGTTGGGTATATGTGCCTCATTTCTAACAGTGACAGCTGCCTGGAAACTTGAAACCTAGCCTGTCTGCACATACAATGCAGAGAGACAGGTGCATTCATTCACATTAGTCACTCTCTAGGGTATAAGGTTGGAAGAAGTACCGCCAGAGAGCTCCTTAGAAGCGAGGATGGCAAGACCTTATCTCACACACTTTGGACATATTTTCAGGACAGATTAGTCCCTGAAGAAGGGCATTGTCATGGATTGAATTGTGTCCCTCAAAAATAGGTGTCAACTTATCTAGGTCATGTTTCCCAGTATTATGTGATTGTCCACCATTTTGTCTTCTGATGTGATTTTCCTATACGCTATAAATGGTACCTCTATGATGTTAATGAGGCAGGATTAGAGGTGGTTATGTTAATGTGGCAGAAAATCTACAAGATTAGGTTGTGTCTTAAGTCAATTTCTTTTGAGATATAAAAGAGAGAAGCTTGCAGAAAGACATGGGGCCTCATTTCACCAAGAAAAAAAGAGCCCGTGGAAATAGCGTGTCCTTTGGACCCAAGATCCCTGCACTGAGAAGCTCCTAGTCCAGGGGAAGATTGATGACAAGGACATTTCCCCAGAGCCAACAGAGAGAGAAAGCCTTCCCCTGGAGCTGACACCATGAATTTGGACTTCTAGCTTCCTAGACTGTGAGAGAATAAATTTCTGTTTTTTAAAGCCATTCACTTGTGGTATTTCTGTTATAGCAGCACCAGATGACTAAGATAGGCATCATGCCTGATAAAGTAGACGGTCAGCAAAAAAGTGGAAGATCCTCATTGAGATGGATTGACACAGTAGCTGCAACAATGGCTCAAACATAGAAACGATTGTGAGGAGGGTGCAGGACTGGGCAGTGTTTCGTTCTGTTGTACATAGGGTTGCTATGAGTCAGGGTTGACTCAAGAGCACCTAGAAACAACAACAACAACATGGCATAAGCAGCCCTGGTGGCACATAGATTAAGTGCTTGGCTGCTAACTGAACAATTGGTGGTTTGAAACCTCCCAGAGGCTCTGAGGGAGAAAAACCTGGCCATCTGCTTCTGTAAAGATTAAAAACAAAACAAATAAAAAAATAAAAAAAACCTGCCATCATTGAGTCCATTCCAACTCATAGAGACTCTATAGGACAGAGTAGAACTGTCCCATAGGGTTTCCAAGGAGTGGCTGGTAGATTTGAACTACTGACATTTTGGTTAGTAACTAAGCTCTTAAACACTGTGCCACCAGAGCTCACTGTAAAGATTACAAAAAACAAAACAAAACATTGCCATCGAGTCAATTCCAACTCGCAGTGACTCTATAGGACAGAGTAGAACTGCCCCACAGGATTTCTAAGGAGCAACTGGTGTATCCAAACTACTGACACTTTGGTTAGCAGCTGAGCTCTTAACGCCTACACCTCCAGGGCTCCCTGTAATGATTACAGCCTAGGAAACCCTATAGAGCATTTCTACTCTGTCATACAGGGTCGCTGTGTCAGAATTCATTCAATGGTGTGTAACAATATGTTATCCGTTTTTTTTTTTTTTTTTTTTGGTATCCCCAACAATTATAAATTCTATACTGAACTCACATAACTTCCTTAAGTAATAATAATGAAACATCACTTTCCCTAATCTTGGCATTGGATTCTGGCAGAATTTACATTGATCTTAAAATTTTGTCATTTACTTTTCAAAACCATGATCACTTGGTCTTTTCACAAGTTGGCATTTGTGTATTTATAGACCTAAATCTGTCTTACATTTCTCTTGAGAAGTTATATACTCTCTTTGTCATTTTCTCCTTCTTTCTTGTTCTTTTTCTGCATTTGCTTCAGGACATGGTGAAGGTTGGAGTGGGGAGAGAGCAATGGAATGGGGTCTGGGCAGAGTTGACGGAAGATGAGTGGATGTAGGGGCATGTCCTTGATACATGGACTGGTGCAGTGGGAGGAAGGCTATTGAAATACCCCGCGAAGAAACATGTCACTTTGATAGTAGGACTACAGATGATCTGACTCAAAGTAGCTCCTACAATCATTAGAGTAACAAAAGTCAGGTTTATGAAAAGGTGAGATTTAGCTGCTATCAACCATTTCAAGAGGTAGCATATGATCAAGAATGGATGGTATTGAAGGAAGAAATCCAAGCTGCACTGAAGGCCCTGGAGAAAAACAAAGCTCAGGAATTAAAGGAATACCAACTGACATGTTTCAACAAATGGTTGCAGTGCTGGAAGCATTCATTCATCTATGCTAAGAAATTGGGAAGACAACTACCTGGCCAACCAACTGGGAGAGATCCACAGCTGTGCCCATTCCAAAGAAAGGTGATCCAAGAGAATGAGGAAATTATGAAACAATATCATTAATATCACACGCAAGTAAAATTTTGCTGAAGATAATTCAAAAGTGGTTGGAGCAGCAGATCGACATGGAACTGTCAGAATTTCAAGCCTGATTCAGAAAGGAATGTGGAATGAATGATATCAGTGCTGATGTCAGATGGATCTTGGCTGAAAACAGAATACAAGAACGACGTTTATCTGCTTTTTATTGATGAAACAAGGGCATTCTACTGTGTGGATCTTTACAAATTATGGAAAATGCTGTGAAGAATGAGAATTCCAGAACATTTAACTGTGCTCATGAGGAACCTGTACATAGATCAAGAGGAAGTCATTTGAATAGAACAAAGCATACCGAGTGTTTTAAAATCAGGAAAGGTGGACGTTAGGGTTGTATTCTTTCACCATGCTTATTCAATCTGTATGCTGAGCAAATAATCCTAGAAGCAGAACTATATGAAGAAGAACGTAGCATCAGTGACATGCAGGTGACACAACCTCACTTGTGGAAAAGGAAGAGAACTTTAAGCACTTCCTGCTGAAGATCAAAGACTACTGCCTTCATTATAGATTACGCTTTTACATAAAGAAAACAAAAACTCTCACAACTGAACCAATAAGCAATAGCATGATAAACAGAGAGAGAAGATTGAAGTTGTCAAAGGTTTCATTTTACTTGGATTAACAAACAACACCCATGGAGGCTGTAGTCAATAAATCAAACAATGAGTTGCGTTGGGCATATCTGCTGCAATAATAATAATAAAAAAGACATCTTTAAATTGTTAAAAAGCAAAGATACCACTTTGAGGACTAAGGTGCATCTGAACCAAACCATGGTATTTTCAGTCACCTCGTATGTATTCAAAAGCTGGAGAATGAATAAGGAAGACGGAAGGAGAATTGATGGCTTTGAATTTTGGTGTTGGTGAAGAATATTTAATATACCATGAACTTCCAGAAGAAGGAACAAATCTGTTTTGGAAGAAGTACATCCAGAATGCTTCTTAGAAGCAAGGATGGCAAGACTTTGTCTCACATAATTTGGACATGTCATCAGGAGAGACCAGTCTCTGGAGAAGGACATCATGCTTGGTAAAGTAGAGGGTGAGAAAAAGAGAAGCAGACCCTTAAGGAGATTTATTGACACAGTGGCTGCATCAATGGGCTCAAGCATGGCAATGATTGTGAGGATGGCACAGGATTGGGCAGTGTTTCGTTCTGCTGTATGTAGGGTGACTATGAGTTGGAATCTACTCTATGGCACCTGACAACAACAGCAGCAGCTGTCGGGATTCCTGATGGATTTAGCAATCTCAGCATGGCGAGTCTAGGACCTTGAACAGAGAGGGCTCTCACCTGAGGCATAACTGTTGAATTGAGCTGAATCATCCAAGAAACAAACTTTTGAATAAAAGCCTGAAGTGAAACATGACCTGAAACTCTTCTCCATGATTGGTCTTTTCATGTCCCTCCCACTCCAGCCCAGAATTCACCTTTCCTCTTGAAATCCCTCCGTGGTCCTGGCCCTTATCCCACTGCCTTATAACTCTCAGGTGGTTTGTGCCATTGCCTGGGAGTTTCCTTGAAGTTGAGGGATTAATTTTCAATTTTATATGAATTCCTATTACCTAGAAAAGAGTATGATATATGGTAGATGCCCCAGAAAAGATTGAAGGACTCACTGGATGAATGAAGCAGTAATGGAGGCAGAAATTTGGGTGGTTAAAATAAATGAGGCACAGATCGTGAAAGGTCTTGATCCCCTGCTAGGGAGCATATTCATTCAACATATACTTATTTTCTGGGGATGATGCTGAAAAGAAAAACTGGCATGTTACTCACCTTCATGGAACTTATCAGTCTGTTAAAGAGATTAAGAACTTCATCCCAAATCACAAAACTTTTGGTTGTATGTAGAGTTGCTGTGAGTCAGAAGGGACTGGACGGCATATAACAATGACAAGAACAAAATATTTAAATTGACTTTGTTTTCTTTAGGCAGGGCAATGGCATAATTCAATCATTTATTTAGGTAATATCTCTGATATCAAGGTGAGAAAAGAAACGGGCTGGGGCTGGGGCAGGTACTATGGCTCAAAGGAATGAGAAAATTTACAAGTTGGTTCTGTTAGCCCTAGAAGGTGATAATGAACTGAACAAGATGGTGTGAGAAATATTAAAGAAAATATATTGACCAACTAGAAGTGTTAATATTTTTATTATAAATTTATAACTATCTACCTTATTGTGCATTACAGGGATCCTCTTTTTTTCCAAATATTTCTTTGGTTTTATAATGAAAATCATGAGACACTAGCATCCTTAGCTAGAAGACATCAATTCCCTTAATTAAGGCATATCTGTGCCTGAGTTATTTCTGACTCTCCAAACTTGCTGATTCTCTAATGTCCTACTCCAATTTCTCTCTCGCTTATTTCTCCCATTGCATTTTTTCACCAAATTCTATTTGTGAATCAATTTGTCCCTAAGAATAGAGCAGCTTTTGCAGAAATGTTTTCAGTGCACAAAGAATGGAGGGTACAAGCAAGTAAATCAAAGGTGATCCAATTAGTGATTTTTTTTTTCCCCTAAGACAGGGATCTTAAGTCTTCATTTATTGTGGGAAAAAATACACAGTACCAAAATAAAAAGCTCAGTGTCCTTTTTAAATAAAAAAAGTACAGATCTATTTGGAAAGTTATTTTTTAGTCTGGTAACAGTGAGGTGCTTGGAACTAGGTGTTTCCTGAAGAAGACATTTATACCAGGACTGATACTAAGGATTCTTAAATGTGTTATCTATTTTTTGCTTTCATCTGTAACCAAATGGACTTAGTGGAGCAAAGGGGACCATCGACAAGGCAATGAAAATATCATTAATACCCTGGAAGATATGAAAACAAAAACAGGTGCTAATTTGCTCTTAAGGAGCCCTGGTTGCTCAATGGTTAAGCACTTGGTTGCAAATCAAAAGGTTGGTGGTTCAAGCCCACCCAGTGGTTCTGTGGGAGAAATACCTGGTAATCTGCTTCTATAAGGATTGCAGCCAATAAAATCCTATGGGGAAGTTCTACTCTGTCACATGGATCTCTGTGTGTCAGAATCAGCTCCACAGCACCCTATGACACCGTACGACACCCTACAACAGTTTCATCCTGTGCTATGGTCGAACCTCTTCAAATCCTGATCAGTGACCTGAGAACCACGAGTTAGAAAAACACAATGGTGGATATCTGTCCCCCTCCCCACCATGGGGACATCTCACGGTCATCAGCGATTTACCTTTTAACCTGAATACAGAGCTTTGCAGAGCTGAAGTGATGAAATGGTCCTATTCTACTTACATGCAGCCTGTGGGAAGGATATTCAACTTTAGGTTCAAGATGTTTAATTTCATTCCTAAATTGGCCCTAGATATTGGTGGAATAAATGATTGGGGAAACATGGCAGTAAATCTCAGAAGACACAAAAGACATTTCATTTGTTCATTGATTGAATCAAATCATCTATGAGTTAAAGCAGAACAAACTTTGAGACTGGTTCATTCCACTAGCATATTACATGCGATGAGTGAGCCAAGGTTTTGAAATAACTCATGTCCACTGTGCTGTGACTGACCCAAAAGGATAGAACATGACTTCTCTCAGCTCAACAACCAGCACCCACTTTTTTCAGATAAATAGACACTTTCTTGGGTTAGAGCAGCTATTTTTATGACATATGTGAAAGGTTCTAGGGCACCAGTTAACTCCTAACAAAAGACAAATCATTATTGATTTATAACCCTTGCTATGCCATAAGGTTGATTGAGCCCTTGAAGTCTGTGATGATAAGGAAGGCAGAGGTCCTATAATTCAAGCTGAGAACCTGTAGAAAAATTCAACAACACTTGCATGGTCCTGGAGATTTTTTACAAAGCAATAAAACAATATACATAGCTAAGATCCTTGATTTCTTCATTGCAGTATCCAAACAGAATGTTGTTGTTAGGCTCCATCAAGTCTGTTCCGACTCTAAGCGACAGAACAAAACTATGATAAAATTTACTCAGATTTTTTTTTTCCCCTTTAAGGAAAATTGTAAATGAAATCAGCAGGGATGGGGGGTGTGCATTATGATAATACTTTCCTCTTATTAGGGCATGGAATGATCATGATGAAAACTCCTCCATCCCTGCTGATTTCATTTATAATTTTCCTTAAGGGAAAAAAAAAATTCTGAGTAAATTTTGTAATAAATACAATGTAAAGTGAAGACCCACCATTCATCTGTCAATCTGTCATACAGTGGTCACTTGCATATCGCTATGATACTGGAAATCATGAGTTGGAATCAACTTGAGGGGAACAGCTGTTTTTTTGGTTTACTGGAAACTTTGCCACCTGTATTTCAAATACCAGCAGGGTCACCTATGGTGGATAGGTTTCAGTGGAACTTCGAGACTAAAACAGACTAGGAAGAAAGGCCTGGTGATTTAATTCTGAAAATTAGCCAATGAAAACCCTATGGATTACAACAGAATATTGTCTGTTATAGTGCTGGAAGATGAGCCCCTGAAGTTGGAAGAAATTCAAAATATACTGTAGCTGCAACAGTGGATTCAAGCCGGTCAATGATCACGAAGATGGTGCAGGACTGGGCAATATTTCGTTGTGTTGTACATGGGGTTGCTGTGAGTCGGAGCCAACTGGATGGCAGCTAACAAAAACAAAGTGAAGACAAAATATCTTTTTAACTTTATCACAAGAGGCCCAGATAAAGCTTATAAAATAACTAAAACTAAAATCATAACTTTGTAAATGGATTTAACTCCATATTGTCCTCTTCACAAGGTCAACAGGGAAATTGCCTATGAGTTAGAGAAGATGTGTAATAAATATACGCTACCCTATTTTTTTATTGTGAAAATATAGGTAACAAAACATTTGCTAATTCAACATCTTTCACATGCACAATTCAGTGACACCAATTACATCGATCATGTTGCGCAACCATCATTTTAGCAACCTTTGTTGTTCTTGCTGTTGCTGTTGCTTCCCAGTCAGCATGAGTACCAAAAGTAGCTACGAAATACTAAATTACTATAGACCACATGTGACCGTCAAGATTGTGTGCCAGCTTGGCTGGGCCATGATTCTCAGTGTTTTGCCAGTCAGTATGATGTTGTGATCACTTCCATGATGAGATTTAATATAATGTGATCACCTCCATGATGGGATCTGCTATAAGCAGCCAATAAGTTGATAGGGAATTTCCTTGGGCGAATGCCCTGCATTGACTATAAGTGGATATTCTGGCAAAACTCATGCGCTTTTGCTCACTCTGTATTCTGCAGCTGGCTCCTGTTCATCTGATTTTGGGTTCTGGGACTTGAGCTAGCAATTTACCTGATGTCTTGCCTGCATATCTTGTAATTCCTCAATCTTTTCAGCCTATAAGTAAGAGCCCTGCTCTCTGACCTGTGGATCTTGGGTTCACCACCCTCTGGGCCTCGTGAATCAGGAAAATCTTCCAGCCTAACCCATGAACTTGGGACATGCCAGCCTATACAACCACATGAACAATTTCCTTGATATATTATCGTTGTTGTTGTTAGGTGCCATTGAGTCAGTTCCAACTCATAGTGACCCTATGTACTGTAGAAGGAAACACTGCCTGGTCCTGCACCATACATATAATCTTTGTTATGCTTGAGCCCATTGTTGCCGCCACTATGTCAATCGATCTCATTAACGGTCTTCCACTTTCCCAATGACCCTGTACTTTACCAAGCACGATATCCTTCTCCAGGGGCTGATCCTTCCTGACAACATGTCCAAAGCATGTAAGATGCAGTCTCACTATCCTTGCTTCTAAGGAGCATTCTGGCGGGGCTTCTTCAAAGACAGATTTGTTCATTCTTTTGGCAGTCGATCGTATATTCAATATTCTTTGCCAACACCACAATTCAAAGGCGTCAATTCTCCTTTGGTTTTCCTTATTCATTGTTCAGCTTTCACATGTATATGATGCAATTGAAAATACTATGGCTTTGGTCAGGTGCCCCTTAGTCTTCAAGGTGACATCTTCGCTTGTCAATGCTTTAAAGAGGCCCTTTGCAGCAGATTTGCCCAATGCAATGCATCTTTAGATTTCTTGACTGCTGCTTCCATGGGCGTTGATTGTGGATTCATGCAAAATGGATATAGAATGACAGGTGGTGATAAAGGCAGAGAAGGGAGATAGGGTATGCTGGGATTGAAGTGGGTGGGTTGCTGTAATATTATCATGATCAAGAAAAGTAATTCTGATAAGGTAACACTTGAACAGATATCTGAAATATGTGAGGACCCAAACAATGTGAATATCTGGGGAAAGAGAATTCTGGGCTTTGGGAAAAGCAAAATCAAGGCCCTAAGATGGGAAATCTTGCTTGTCATGCTTAAGGAAAGGTAAGGAGGACAATATGACTGTCATGGAGCAGAGAGGAAGAGGATGATAGTAGAAGACGATAGAAAAGCACCAGATCATGCAGTGGGGCTTGTAAGCCATCATATTCCAGTGAAATGGGGAGCCCATGGAGACTTTGAGGAAAGGAATGGCCTAATATGTTTTATTCTTCTAAGATTAGAATCATTCTGTGACTGCTGAAGGGATAATAACTTGTATAAAGGTAAAGACACAAGAAGATCAGTTTGGAATTTCTTGCAGCACTCAAGGCAGTAGATGAAACTTGCTCATTTTAATGTGGTTGTTGTGGATTGGTAAGAAGTGATTACATGATCATTAACCATTAGAGAAATGCAGATCAAAACTACAATGAGATTTCATCTCCCTCCAACAAGGCTGGCATTAATCCAAAAAACACAATAAATGTTGGAGAGGCTGTGGAGAGATTGGAACACTTCTACACTGCTGGTGGGAATGTCAAATGGTACAACCACTTTGGAAATCAATTTGGCGCTTCCTTAAAAAGTTAGAAATAGAAATACCATACGATCCAGCAATCCCACTCCTTGGAATATATCCTAGAGGAATAAGAGCCTTTACATGAACAGATACAAGCATGCCCATGTTTATTGCAGCACTGTTTACAATAGCAAAAACATGAACCAACCAAGGTGCCCATCAACAGATGAATGGATAAATAAATTATGGTATATTCACACAACTTAACCACTACACCACCAGGGCTTCCATGGAATACTAAGCATCAATAAAGAACAGTGAGGAATCTGTGAAACATTTCATAACATGGAGGAACCTGGAAGGCATTATGCTGAGTGAAATTAGTCAGTTGGAAAAGGACAAATATTGTATAGGACCACTATTATAAGAACTTGAGAAATAGTTTAAACTGAGGAGAAAACATTCTTTTGTGGTTATGAGAAGGGGGAGGGAGGGAGGGTAGGAGAGGGGTATTCACTAATTAGATAGTAGATAAGAACTACTTTAGGTGAAGGAAAAGACAGCACACAATACAGGGGAGGTCAGCACAATTGGACTAAACCAAAAGCAAAAGAAGTTTCCTGAATAAACTGAATGCTTTGAAGGCCAGCGTAGCAGGTGCAGAGGTCTGGGGACCATGGTTTCAGGGGACATCTAAATCAATTGGCATAATAAAATCTATTAACAAAACATTCTGCATCCCACTTTGAAGAGTGGTATCTGGGGTCTTAAACACTAGCAAGCAGCCATTTAAGATGCATCAGTTGGTCTCAACCCACCTGGATCAAAGGAGAATGAAGAACATCAAGGACACAAGGTGATTATGAGCCCAAGAAACAGAAAGGGCCATATGAACCAGTGACTACACCATCCTGAGACCAGAAGAACTAGATAGTGCCTGGCTGCAACCGATGACTGCCCTGACAGGGAACACAACAGAGAACCCCTGAGGGAGCAGGAGAGCAGTGGGATGCAGACCCCAAATACTCATAAGACCAGACTTAATGGTCTGACTGAGACTGGAAGGACCCCGGTGGTCATGGCCCCCAGACCTTCTGTTGGCCCAGGACAGGAACCATTCCCGAAGCCAACTCTTCAGACATGGATTGGACTAGACAATGGGTTGGAGAGGGATGCTGGTGAGGAGTGAGCTTCTCGGATCAGGTGAACACTTGAGACTAGGTTGGCTTCTCCCGCCTGGAGGGGAGATGAGAGGGTGGAGGAGGTTAGAAGCTGGCGAAAAGGACACGAAAAGAGAGAGTGGAGGGAGAGAGCAGGCTGTCTCATTAGGGGGAGAGTAATTGGGAGTGTGTAGCAAGGTGTATACGGGTTTTTGTACAATAGACTGACTTGCTTTGTAAACTTTCACTTAAAGGACAATAAAAATTATTTAAAAAAAAGAAATGATTGGATTCTAGATGTATTTTGGAGGTCAAGCACAGAATATGCTAATTGATTCCATGTGGAATATGAGATAAACAGAGGATTCAAAGATGATTGCAAGGTTTTGGCCTGAAAAACTATTTAAAAAAAAAAAAGTAACACCCACTAACACTGGGAATATTGAAGCAGGAGCAGATTTTGGGTGGGATGCATCAAGAGTACAGTTTGGGACCAAGTAAGTTGACATGTCTATTAGTCATTCAAATGAAAATATCAAGAAAGCATTGAGATACTTGAGTCATGAGTTCAAGAGGAAGGTCAGGGTTAGAGATGAACATTTGGGGGTTACCAGCAGACAAGGCTTTAAAACCATGGGGGTGAATTAGAACAACTATGGATTAGGATATAAAAAGAAAAGGTGCAAGAACTCAACTCTGGAATATTCCAATGTTAGGAGATCAAGTAAATGAGGAAGAAATGAGACAAAAAAGGAGTGTCCAGGACATTAGAAAGAGAATAAACAGAGAATGGTGTATTGTTCATTGTGCTATCATTTGTACTGGACTGCACATAACACATAGAAAAAAATACCTGTTGCCTTTGAGTCATTTCTGATTCATAGCGACCCTATAGGACAGAGTAGAACTGCCCCATGGAGTTTCCAAGGAGCAGCTGGTAGATTTGAACTGCCAACATTTTGGCTAGCAGCCTTAGCTCTTAACCACTGTGTCACCAGGGCTCTTGATAAATACTGAAGGGATGGAGAAGGCACTTGATAAATGCTGAATGAATATCGTATTTTTACATAAATAATGTATGCCTTTTAAGTTTGTTTGCCAATCACCCCCTCTACCCAGGAGGTATTTTCATAAGCTCCAGTAAGTCATTTTTTTTTAATTTTTTTATTAGCATAGCTCACGTATGAAAATACTTCATAGAGGGAAGGAGAATTTGGCAATCATAAAAGGCACATGTTATTTGCATAAAAATACGGTAAATGAATGCATGATTACTGTTTTGAAAGACAAGCGTCCATAAGTGTACATGCAAATCCTTGTGAAAATGGGAAGTTAAATTTCACAATTGCATTTTGAAAAGAAAGAACATTTACTAAATAAAAATACTTTGCTATATGATATTTATGTAATTGTCTTACATGAAAACTTTGAATAGTATCAATTGTACAGGGAAAGATATAACATCAAATGCCAGGTTATTCTAGAATATCTTTGTAGCACAAACTATGCCACTCAGGGACAATTTTGTATTTCTATTGTTTTTAGTTGAGGTCCAGTCAGTTCCAACACATAGAGACCCTATGTACAAAAGAATGAAACATTGCCTGGTCCTATAGAATCCTCACAGTTGTTGCTATGTTTAAGTCCATTGTTTCAGTTACTGCGTCAATCATCTTGTTGAGGGTCTTCCTGTTTTTTGCTGACCAAGTATGATGTCCTTCTCCAGGGACTGATCCCTCCTGATAACACGTCCAACATATATAAGACAAAGTCAAAATCTCACCATTCTGGTTTCTAAGGAACATTCTGGCTGTACTTCTTCCAAGACAGATATGTTTGTTCTTTTGGTAGTCCATGGTATATTCAATATTCTTCTCCAATACCATAATTAAAAGGCATCAATTCTTCTTCAGTTTTCCTTATTCATTGTTCTACTTTCACATGCATATGAGGTAACTGAAAATACCACAGCTTGGGTCAGGTGCACCTTAGTCCTCAAAGTGACATCTTTGCTTTTTAGCACTTTAAAGAGATCTTTTGGAACAGATTTGTCCAATGCAATAAGTCATTTGATTCCCTGACTGCTGCTTCCATGGGTGTTGATTGTGGATCCAAGAAAAAAGAAATCCTTGAAAATTTCAATATTTTCTCCATTTATCATGATATTGCTTATTGGTGTAATCCATATTGAGCATAAAGAAAACAAAAATCCTCATGACTGAATTTGTGTCTGGTAATTTTGAATTTCATCCTAGACAATGTTAAAGCTATATTGTAGAGATTATAGATTCTGTTATGTTTTTCTGAAGAGCATGCATTGTTTTTCTCCTTTTAATCAGGCAATTAACTGCAGAAAGTAAATTTCAAACTCTGCCTTTCCTTCAGTAACCAAAACCAAACCTACTGCCATCGAGTCAGTTCTGACTCATACGACCCCACAGGACAGAGTAGAACTGCCCCATAGAGTTTCCAAGGAGCACCTGGTGGATTTGAACTGCCAACCTTTTGGTTAGCAGCCGTAGCACTTAACCACTACGCCACCAGGGTTTCCTTTCCTTTAGTAGGCACTTAAAATATCTACTTGCCTCTTTTAACTTTAGATGAGATGCTTCACACATGTATAGCTCAGGGATTCAATAGGTTTGGGACCAGTATTATATGGAGAACCTGGGCCACACTTTGTGTAGTTCCCTCCTTTTGGGAATAACCTACCTTACTTTTCTCTTGCTCTGGCAGCACTTAACTCTGTTATATGATTTCCTCAAACCAATACTGTCAGTTTTCATCCAGGATCTAGCTTCTCCATAGATGGTGTTAGCCAGTCTGCCCTAAAAGTTGTTTATTGTATTGGAAATCTGAGAAAAATATCTCTCACCAGTAACTTTCTTCTAGGACCAGATAAAAGAGAGCAGATCTCATTATTGCTTCATTTTACATAGAGACATTTAAGGTTATTGTGTCTGCATGGTGTTAACCAGCACAGAAGTATTTTTGATTCATGACGTAATTTCTGCTAACAAATAGTGTACTCACTCTCTGAACTCATGCTTTTTTTTTTTTTTTTTTTACAATGACAGTATTTCTTTTTTTTCCCTGAAGGCTTAAAACATCATCATAGGGAATTTCAACTTCATATTTTTCATATTAAATCCTTTCCATATCAATTGCTACCCTTTGCTAAAGCTAAGCCTCTCTCAGCCTCACAATTGCCAGGAATCCGCAAGTGTCATGGAATCTCTCCTTTAGGGGAAAATATTAAATTTATTCATTCTGTTTATTTCTTTTTCTTGAGATATATGATGAGTTAAGCATTAGATAACTTCAGAAAGTCAATTAAAAAGGGATCGTATAGCTTAACCACAAGGCTTCTCCTATCTATTTTTCCAGTAGTTATTTTAAAACTGTGAACTTGAAATCACCATCCTATGCTGTCTTAAGAGGTTCACTCAATCAAAAGCAAAGTGCTGAGTAATCAAAGATCTTAAATAGCTGGAAGTTCTAACCCTGACCACAAGAAGATTAGAAATCCAGCAGCCAGAACTCAGTGCTTCGATCCAACAAGCACCAGTGCATAATGAGAAATCCCCAAAGCCCCAGATCACAGCTGCATCCTTGCCCACTGTACAACTAAGTGGAAACCTCTTTAATTCCTTAAGAGATCCTATCTTCCTGATGAAAATAGATATTGGCTTCTGTGTAGTATGATTAAAAGAATGGAAGAGGATTAGCAAAGATGCAAGGGAAAGGGCTCAGGCTTGCTTATTTACATGGCATTACTGCTGACAGGTGATGTAAAAGAAGGGAGTAACCCGAAGGCAACCCTGCACCTGAATTAAAGCAGTATTTATTTACCCAAATTATAAAAGGATTAAGATCCATTTATTTTCCCATATCACATCTTTCTTAAATCCATTAAGCACTTTGATGCTTACTTATTTTCTGTAGCAAATAGCCAAGCTATTTGGAGAAATGTTTGTTTTCGTTTAAAACAGCCTGTCAACTGATTGTAAGTGAAATATAAGAGTTATAGCAATAGTGTCTTCATACATATTGGAATGAATGAAAGCTATTCCTATTGTTTAGAGTATAAACATTTGAAGGCCATAGAATTTTTAACATCTTGTCATTCCTTACCTTTTGCTATATAACGTACATTATATACATGCAGCTTAGTAATGTTCTATAAGATTTACTGAAAGCATTGCCTATATTAGAATACCATGTCATAAATAATTCTACAAATTTTCTATCAAGGTAAGTGTAAAATTTAATGTTAAAATTTGAAGTTGCACTTCTCCAAAGGTAATAAATCTTCAGAAAGATTGTGAAGAACTTAGAATGTTGTAACACATTTTTCCACCACGAGTTATCCAATAATCTTGCTTCCTGTGAAAAAGTAAAAACATCCCCACAAAATGTCAAATAAGTAACTATAAAATGCAAAAACTACTTGAAATTAATAATATCTCTAAGCTGTTTTTTTTCTAAGCTGAAGGGCCACTAAAGTATTTGACATTATCATACAAGAAAAATGTATATACATTTGAAATTTCTTCTTAAACTCCATAACTTTTTTTTAAAATAAAGTGACTTTCTACCCAATCTATTGCCTCTAAAGCAGTGTTTCAATATAATATAAAAATAATGTAACCCCTGAAGGTTTTGAGATCTAGTTGGATGCAACATAGTATGTTGTATTAAAGTAGGATAAAAACACATAATCTATATGATTACATTAGGAAAAAATCAAACAAAAATAATCCTCAAAAAAACAACATAAAACTATAAAAAGCACAGTGAAATAAGTTGGGTAATTTTGCACTGGGTTAGGGTTTGACATGATCCAAAAATATTTCATAGAGGAAAATCAATTTTAGTCAAAATGTGTAAATTTTAAATTTAGTAACTGGAAGGCAGAATAAAATAAATAATCTGGACATAATTAAAGGGAAAATTTGATAAGTTTGACAAATATATATTATATATTGTTATATATATAATATTTTCAAAGATTTCTCTAGAATTAACACCTGTGAAAGCAGCAGTCAAGAAATCAAAAGTTTGAAGTCAGGAAAATTGTATGTCGGAGTTGTATCTTTTCACCATACTTATTCAATCTGTATGCTGAGCAAATAATCTGAGAAGTTGGACTATATCAAGAAGAACACAGCAACAAGATTGGAGGAAGGTGCATAAACAGCCTACCATATACCAATAACACAACCTTGCTTGCTAAAAGTGAGGAGGACTTGAGGTACTTACTGATGAAGATCAAAGATTACGGACCTCAGTATGGATTGGACCTCAACATAAAGAAAACAAAAATCCTCACACCTGGACCAATAAACAACATCATGATACATAGAGAAAAGTTTGAAGTTGTCTTCGATTTCATTTTACTTGGATCCACAATCAATGACCATGGAAGCAGCAGTCAAGAATTGTTATACATTGACAATATATATATTATGAAACCTACTACTTTGGTGTTAATATAGCCAACTGGTTTTTCATTTTTTTGGCAGGTATTAACATTATATATGTATTTTTTTATGTTTTGAAATTTTAATCTTGTTATGTCTTTATATTTAAACCATTTTCTTCTAGCCTACATCTATCTAAGTCTTTCTGTTTTCCCAATATGACAATCTCTGCATTTGGATATTATTTTTAGACCATTAATATACAAAGTGATTATTTTCTTGATATGGTTAAGTTTAAGTCTACCTTAGTCCTATGTTTTTTCTCTATTTGTCCCATCTCTTCTTCTTTAAAAAAAAAATTCTGCCATTTTTTCCTGGATTGAGTATGTTTTATTATCCCATTTTATATTTACATTCACTTATCTATAATTTTATTTTATTTTTTTACTTCAAGGTTACCTTAGAGTTAATCTTTTACTTTAGCATAGACTACCTTTAAGCATCTTTAAGATGTAGGAAGCATCAAAAGAAGATGGAAGGAATACACAGTCACTGTACCAAAAATTATTGGTTGGCATTTATCTATTACAGGAGAGAGCATCAAGAACAAATGATACTGAATGAAGTCCAAAGTGCACTAATGTCACGGGCAAAAAAAAAAAAAGTCTCCAGGAATTGATAGAATACCAAATGATATGTTTCAACAAATAGATACATTACTGGAAGCATTCATTTTTCTATACCAAGAAATTTGGAAGACAGTTACCTGGCCAAATGACTAGAAGAAAATCATACTTGTGCCCATTCCAAAGAAAGGTGATCCAAAAAAAGGCAGAAATTATCAAATAATATCATTAATATCACACACAATTAAAATATTGCTAACCATAATCCAAAAATTGTTATAGCAGTAGATCAACAGCAAATTCCTAGAAATTCAAGCCAGGTTCAGAAGAGAATGTGGAAAGAGGAATATCATTGCTGACGTCAGATATATCTTGGCTGAAAGCAGAGAACAACAGAAAGATGTTTACCTGTATTTTGTTGATTATGCAAAGGAATTGACTTTGAGGATCATAACAAATTATGGATGATATTGTGAGGAATGGGAATTCCAGAACACTTAATTGTGCTCATGAGGAACTTGTACATAGAACAAGAGATGGTCATTAGAACAGAACAAGGGAACACTGTGTAGTTTAAAATCAAGAAAGGTGTGGGTCAGGGGCGTATTATTTCACCACACTTATTCAATCTGTGTGCTAAGCAAATAATCCGAGAAGCTGGGCTCTTTGAAGAAGAACAGGACATCAGGCTTGGAGGAAAACTCATTAATAACATGTGATTTGTAGATGACACAATCTTTCTTTCTGAAAGTGAAGAGGACCTGAAGCACTTACTGATGAAGATCAAAGACTACAGCTTTCAGTATGGATTGCACCTCAGCATAAAGAAAACAAAAATCCTCGCTATTAGACCAATAAGCAATGTCATGATAACTGGAGAAAAGAGTGAAGTTGTCAAGGATTTCATTTGACTTGGATCCATAATCAACACCCATAGAAGCAGCAGTCAAGAAATCGAACAACATATTTAATCGGACAAATCTGCTGCAAAATACCTCTACAAAGTTTTGAAAAGCAAAGATGTCACTTTAAGAACTAAGGTGCCCCTGACACAAGCCATGATATTTTCAATTGCCTCATATGCATGCAAAAGCTGGACAATGCATAAGGAAGACTGAAGAAGCATTGATGCCTTTGAATTGTGGTGTTGGCAAAGAATATTGAATATACCATGGACTTCCAGAAGAATGAACAAATCTATCTTGGAAAAAATACAGCCAGAATTCTTTTTAGAAGATGCGATGGCAAGGCTTCATCTCTTAATAGAGTCCCACATGATTCTTAGGGTTTGTTCATTTTTTAAATTCTTTTATCTGGTTATTCTTCAAATATATTGGTGCCAAGTGTTTTATCTTCATTCTCACTAGCTCTGACTTCCAGGTATTCAATTCTCCTCCTCTGACTTTCTATTGAGTTGTCTAATTCTGAAATTTTATTGTTAATCTTTTGAATTTCTGATTGCTGTCTCTCTATGGATTCTTGTAGCCTATTAAATTTTTCATTATGCTCTTGAATAACCTTCTCAATTTCCTCAAATGCTTTATCTGTGTATTCCTTGGCTTCTTCTGCATTTTGTCTAATCTCCTTCCTGATCACTTGAAGAGTTCTGTATATTAATCTTTTGTACTCTACCTCTGGTAATTCCAGAAATACCTCTTCATCTAGAAGATTCCTTTATTCTTTGTTTTGGGAGCTTGTTGAAGTGGTCATGGTCTACTTCTTTGTGTGATTTGATATTGACTTTTTTCTCTGAGCCATCTATAAGTTATTGCATTAATTTATTTTATATTTGCTTACCGTGTCCTAGCTTCTTGCTTTGTTTTGTTTTTGAGTGAGCTAGCTTGATTATTGGAGTCTTTGAAGTTCTAACGTCCTGTCACCAGATGGCTAGAGCTGTTACCAGGTACATGAGCCTAGGAGTCCATTAACTTTTCTTATATGGATTCAGTTCAGGTGTCCAGATAGGCAGTCACCAAGTGTGTGGTGCAGGCTCTCACCTACAGTCATAGAGGAGAAGGGACGATTGTTGTAGGCACAGGTTTCTGGTTGAAGCAGGGGGTCTCACTATGATTAAGGCAGGGAGCTGACAACCATCCCCCAAGTATCTGTGAGGAAGGTGTGTTCCTGTTCTTTACAGTGCATAGGTGGTTGGGCTCTACAACTGTACCATAGGCAGCCAATGCTTTTAACTGTAAAGACTGGGAGGCACCACTTATCCTTGGACCCCTGTCATGGGTGGCTAGGTGGCATGGGTGGAGCCGCCAGTCCTCAGGCTCCTAATATGGATAGGTGAGGACCCTGCTTAATAGGCAGAGCAGTGTCAAACGTCAAAAACCTGCCTCTCCGCCATAAAGCTGAAACTGTTAAAGTCAGACCTCAGGCACATACACCCTTGCACCATGACCACAAGGGCCTAGCTGCTGAAATGGGGACACATGGGTCCATGCAGTGGCAAAAGGCATTCAAAGTTTGTGGACTGCTTGTGCCTGGACAAGAGCTGCTTCTGCCCTAAGTTCCCAGCTTAGGGTAGCTGGCAGATTATTTTTAACCTGTTTGTTAATTTGTTCCTTCTCCAAGGCCAGGAGAATGGCTCGGGATGCTCAGCAGAATCTATCTCGGGCCCAGGAAATAAACTGCCATTGAAGCCAGCTCGAGGCCTGGGACAGAGGGATGAGAGATCATACAAATGCGAGAGAGTTCTTTCGAA
Organism: Elephas maximus indicus; assembly: GCF_024166365.1. Taxonomy (NCBI): domain Eukaryota; kingdom Metazoa; phylum Chordata; class Mammalia; order Proboscidea; family Elephantidae; genus Elephas; species Elephas maximus. The sequence continues at coordinate 7,743,025 of NC_064820.1, read as the reverse complement.
AGAGGGGCTATTTGATCCACTCAGTAAATTAGTTGCAAGCACTTATCTTATGCTGAGAGGGCTGTTTGCTGATTCCGGAGGTGTGAGTAGACTCTGCCGCTGGCATTCTGTGGCTAATGAAACTGCGTCCTGAATGCTACCTCCAGTCCCACTACTGTTGTGCAGGAGATTAGGCTGTGCCGCTGGCTCACTCTCATTTGCTGAGGTAACCACGTCCTGAATGCTACCGCCAACCCTGCCACTGTTTTGCCAGGAGATCAGGGCTGAGGGGTGCTGGTTCCCACCGAGTCAGGTCCAGCAACTCCTCACTACTTCTGAATCATCTCCACCTCATCCTGCCACTCAGTCCAATTTCTTAACTTTGCCTTTGATGTTCAGGGTGCCTAGCTTGTCATATATATAAAATGAATTCACCTGTTTTTTCAGGTCTTTGTTGTAAGAGGACCACTGGAAGTGTCTGACTACTCTGCCATCTTGGCCCCCCCTCACTTTTTAACACTTTAAAGAGGTCTTTCGCAGCAGATTTGCCCAGTGCAATGCATCATTTGTTTTCTTGACTGCTGCTTTCATGGGCATTGATTGTGGATTCAAGTAAAATAAAACCCTTGACTAATCAGTCTTTTCTCTGTTTATCATGATGTTGTTTATTAGTCCAGTTGTGAGCATTTTCTTTTGTGTTGGAGATGTAATCCATACTGAAGGCTGTAATCCTTGATCTTCATCAGTCATTGCTTCAAGTCCTCTTCCTTTTCAGCCAGGTTGTGTCATCTGCATATCACAGATCGTTAATAAGTGTTCCTTCAATTCTGATGCCCCATTCTTCTTCACATAGTCCAGATTCTTGGATTATTTGCTCAAAATACAGACTGAATATTCAGGTGAAATGATACAACCCTGACACACATCTTTCTGGTACTCTTTCCTTTCAACCAAGATCTATCTGACATCAGCAGTGATATCCCTCATTCCATGTCCTCTTCTGAATCTGGGTTGGATTTTTGGCATTTCCTTGTAGATGTAGTGCTGCAACCGTTTTTCAATTATCTTCAGCAAAATTTTACTTGAGTGTGATATTAATGCTATTGTTCAATAATTTCTGCATTCTGTTGGATTATCTATCTTTGGAATGGGCACAGATATGAATCTCTTACACTTGGTTGGCCAGGCAGCTGTCTTCCAAATTTCTTGGGATAGACCAGTGAGCACTTCCAGCAGTGTATCCATTTGTTGAAACATCTCAATTGCTAGTCTGTCAATTCCTGAAGTTTTTTTTTTTTTTTTGTCACTGCTGTCAGTGCAGCTTGGACTTCTTCCTTTAGTACCCTCAGTTCTTGATCATATGCTACCTCCTGAAATATTTGAACTTTCAACAGTACTAAAACCTTTAAAAAAAAAATTGCTGTTTAGTCAATTCTGACTCATATCAACCCTATAGGACAGAGTAGAACTGCCACATAGGGTTTCCAAGGAGTGGCTGGTGGATGTAAACTGCCAACCTTTTGGTTAGCAGCCATAGCTCTATTACACTCAAGCCTTGCCGTTGGCACAGTCAAGTATGGGAAAGAAGATGTGTCCTATAATGTGAGATTAAATCTCAATCTTCTAGAGGGCCTGTGTATCTGGGATGTGATCTTCATAAGTGCTTC